>NW_004443973.1:17186444-17197035 GCF_000243295.1 Trichechus manatus latirostris
TTGAGTAAGGATATTGTTGATGTGTTGTGAGATTGTTAACCATTGTCATAGGGCAACATTTGTAGTAACTGTTAAATGAGAAAGTATTTTGTTCTGTAAGCCTTCATCTTAAGTGAGAATAACAGCACAATTGGAAGAGCGTAGTTAATGTCACTGAACCGTGCATGTAGAAATTTTTGAAATGGTGTATCTTTGGCTATGTGTATTTTCACCAAAAAAAAAGGTTGAGAAGTTGGAGGGTTGACATGTTGTGGGGTTGTTAACCAATGTCATAAAACAATATGTGTACTACTGTTTCATGAGAAACTATTTGTTCTGTAAGCGGTCACCTGAAGTACAATAAAAAAAAAAAAATTGAAGTATACAGTCTGACGTTGGAAGAGTTTAAGCTTCCGATTAAGGCTTTTCCACATTCACTATTATGCTTTGAAAGTCTTGCTCTATAATTATTTTCTCTTTGAAATGTTTCTTGACTTTTCTATACAGAGTTAGCTATTTCTGCTTTTTGCTGTTGTTGTTTTCCCCAAACTGCCAATACACACCTCTACTATGACTCTTACTACATTTCACAGTAATCATTTGCTAATATGACGCTCTGGTGGTGCAGTGGTTAAGAGCTGTGCTGCTAACCAAAAGATCGGCAGTTTGAATTCACCAGCCACTCACTGGAAACCCTATGGTGCAGTTCTGTTCTGTCCCATAGGGTCGTTAAGAGTTGGAATCGACTCGAAGACAATGGGTTTGATTTTTGGTTCTGTAAGTACACTGTGAGTCTATTTCGTTAAAACCCAATGTTTAGCTTCCCTGGTACATAGTAGATGCTATTTATCAAACAGGAGGGAATGAATGGACAAATAGCCACTTTTATTTTTCTAGGGGTATGAAAACTTTATGATTTTAAACCTTTTTTAAAAATTGAGATTCTATGTTCTTCCACATAGTCCCTATAATTTTACTTTTGGCATTTCTGCTTATAGTCTTTAATACTGAGCGTTTTCATCACTGAGAGCTGAAGTTACTGAAGCTAATGTGTATAACATTAATATGTCAATCAGTGTACAAAGTACACTTGAAAAGAGGACTTTTGATAATTTTGTAAGTGATCAGAACATCTGTAGACAAATATGGGAAGTCCTATGAACTGTAAAGAGTTGATGGCATCATCAGAGTGAGGAGATGGCTCTACCAAGAAAACAGTAAATATACCAAGGCAACAAACATACATACAAAGATAAAGAACCTTTTAAAATAAGAAAATATATTTTCAAATTAACCTTTTCATAAAAAAGTCTTTGAATGCTAAACAAACTAGTTTGTATTCTGTTTTTTTAGTGAATTTATTATTATTCCTTGAGTTGATAAATCTGACACGTTATCAAGTGCCATGCAGAAACAGCAGTAGTTGTGTTGAGCAGAATTACTATGACAACAAAATTTTAAGTTGAGCTATTTTTGAAGACAATGAAAGATAATACCCATCATTATCATTTTTAATTTATAGAAATAGGAAAAATATTAAGGAGGAAAAAGTGCAAAGTCAGTTGCAAGTCCTGATTCTTTGTATGTCTCAATATATTCATAAGCAAAGCTCCAATTTTACTTGGTTCAATAGTAACCAGTTACCCTCAAGTCAATTCCAACTCATGGCGACTGTATGCGTATCAAAGTAGAACTGTGCTCCACAGTGTTTGCAATGGCTGATTTTTCAGAAGTAGATCACCAGGTCATTCTTCCAAGGAACCTCTAGGTGGACTCGAACCTCCAACCTTTTGCTTAGCAGCCAAGCACGTGAACTGTTTGCACCACTCAGGGACTCCAGTGCACTAGCTGTCCTGCCTAAAGATGTGGGAGTGAACTAGCTGGACTATTGGATTCTGATTGACTGGTGATGCAATATATTAAAAAGTTTTTTAAGGGAGTCACTTTTGCCTTTGAAAACACTGAATCACTAAACATGAGTGACCTTATGTAGCCTCACTTATGCATTTATTTAATCAACAAAAGCTAATGAGGGCCAGCTGTCTGCATGGAATTGTGCTAGATATTGTCATATTGTTTTTCTGAAAATGTATATGATTTTGTCTATCTATCTCTATACATATATATATGCACACACTATGTAAATATATAGATATATACACATATATGTTACATGGAATTAAAAAAAGCACAGTTAGCTTGGAATTCCCTTGATACAAGAATTCTAAATATATTCAGATGCATGAGTTATTCAGATTTATTGCATAAATCTCTGAGAGAAATTTTATGATTCAACTAATTTCAATTCTTGACTCAAAACATGAGTATTTAGCTACAAAGGGTGAAACTTAAACTTTTAAAATAAAAATACATAATTTAAAAGTTGAAGTGTTTACCTTCACAAAAAAAAAGGATTCTGAATAAGCAATGCCAGCTTTAACTATCAGAATTCTGACTGTTGTCTTCTTTCCTAAAACTATTATTTATAAAGCCATATCCCAGAGTTCAAAAATACTGAAGGTTCATAAAAAGAACATATAAAAAAATGAATTCTCAACTGGGCCATCAAACATATTAGTTATTAAATAACAATATATATTTGACAAACTAAAAAAGCAAATTACATAAAAACATTCAATTTGCCACAAAGGATGCCTTACTGAAGTTTTTTGTAGATATATATGAAAGATATATCTTTCATTCATACATATTTAAATCCAACATAGATACAAAAAAAATCTTAGGACCAAAAAGGCACTGGGATATAAATAAAACATAAAAGAAGAAAGTCTGACACAGTCTTGAAGACAGTGAAATTGAAGATAAAACTTGCGAAAGAACTAAAATATTCTAAATGAAGAAAAAAATTACGATGTAATATGTATTTCATGTCAATTAATACAAACCAAAATAGATGAATAGAGAATTCTACCTCTTCATTATTATTCCCCCTCCACTAATATTCAGTTGATTCCTAAACATGACAATGTTACTTTTAAGTATCCCTCCAGTCAATGCCCTCTTCACCCTAGAACTTCTGACCCATTTAAGTACTCATATATTTAATATGGACCATTTCAATAGTCTTCTAACTTTTTTCTTCCATCTAACCTGACCTTCTTTATATCAGTCCTATACTGCCAGGATAATATTTCTTAAATGCATCTCTATTCATCTTACTCCTCTGTTTAAAAATTTTCAATGGCTCATGATTGTCTTAGAATAAAGTAAAAATTCTTTTACGTGGCATATAATTTTCTCCATTACCTGGTCTCTGCCTACATTACCAACTTCACGTCTCAATTATTCTTCATTATATTCATAAATATATCATGCTATATGGCTGCTAACCAAAAGGTTGGCAGTTCAAATCCACTAGCCCCTCCTTGGAAACCCTATGGGCAGTTCTACTCTGTCCTATAGGGTCACTATGAGTTGGAATCAAGTCCATGGCAATTTTTTTTTTTTTTGGTTTATATTGCCTTTTGTGTAGGTTCTTCCCTTTGCCTGGAATGCAATTTTAAATGTATGTAAAATTACCACAAATCTCAGCTGAAGCATTCTTCGCTTTCAGATGTCCTCCTTGACCATCCGTAACCAAAGCGAAGTGTATTACAACCTCCTTGTGTCCTCATGACCCTTATTTACATTTTCTACCATAGAATCTACCATATTGCACTTGTGATTACTTGCTATGCCTTTCTCCCTGATAGACAGAGCTCCGTGAGGGCAAAAATGGTGTCATATTCATCATTGAACCTTTGGTGCCTAACCCATAGTGGATGCTGAAGGATCATCAGCTGAATTAAAAATAAATACATAAATATAGGGCACAGACTCTGGAGTCAGGCTACCTGGGATAGAATCACATTTCCTTAACTTTCTTTGGTCAAGTTACTTAGACTCTCTATGCATCAGTTTCCTTGTCTAAGAAACGGGAATAACAGTGCTAACTCAGAAGGCTGTTCTGAGGAAAAAGCAAGTTAATATATGTAAAGAATCTGGTTTATAATAAGTGCTGTATTAGTGTTTGCTCTCTTTACATAACAAAATGTACTGTGTATTTACTTTGTGTCAGTTTCTTAGTAACTCAGGATACAGTAGCAGACACAGGAGAAAAAAAAGATTGAATGAAAGTGAATTGTCTGGGGCTATGTCAATAATTAGAGCAATTAATTTTATAATTTTATCGGGGAATTTAATTGTGGAATTAAACCCAGAAATTAAGGAAGAAGCAAATCCCAATTACTAAATTGTTTTTTCTCCACCAGGGAAGTAGTGGATTTGGGCAGTTTACTTATAGAGAGATAAGCAAAGGAGGCTGTACATATTATGACTCTTCCAAACCAATCCTATCTCTTGGAAATGGAAATATTCTGTAGGGACATGGCCAGAGAATGGTTTTGTGACAGCTTGTCCAAGTTTTCTATGATTTGTCTTTCATGAACTGATACCTAGTGAACAGTAAATTCACAGGGATTAAATCTACTATTATACAATTCTTTCTACATTTATTCTTTTCCTGAAAGGTATTGTTGTACTACTATCATCTAGATAATAAAGTTAAAATTTGTAGATTATTTATCTTTTTATTTCACAGCTCCCAATTTCAAGCATCAGAGTCTGACAGATTCAAACAGAAAAGGGAATTTATTAAAGAGCCATTGGGTGGGGGTGGGGTGGGAGCGTATTTCACAGAATCTCCGGGAGACTAGGAAACAAGATTTGGAAGTTCGGTAGCCAGCAAAAATTCCAGAATACTCTTGCAGAACTGTCTGGTGAATGCACCCTTGCTGCTGTTAAGCACTAGACACGTTCACTGCCAACACCATCAATACTGTTTACCAGATATTGCTTCTACAATAGCTATTTCTTGAAATTGGATGGAGCTAATACCTTGCCACTAGTCACCACCAAAACTGACTCTGCATGGTCCCTGCTTCTTATGTTGCTATTCAAAGCCTGAACTGGAGGTGTCTGACCAGTGCAGTCTAATTCATGAGCCTGAACTTTAGATGACAAGGAAGGTTAATAAAGTGAGTATATAGTATTTTGAGCTTCTCATAGTGGAGGGTGATTCTGCCTTATTGGTTGGTGAATTTCTCCAGTAGAGAAGGAGGTTTAAATGTCAGAAAAAATGAAAAGAGTCAATTGCCTCTGCTATATATATATATTCATTAACACTGATGTCTTCTTAACCAACTAGAAACCAGTTAAAAATACAAGATTTGTTTTGATAATGGACAACATAGTAGGAACAGTAGTCAAGTCTTATAATGAAATTGATAAAGGAAGTATTGTTTGATCAGTACTGGGTTTCTTTCCAATTAAGGTATATCAATGCCAGTGCTCTTTAAAGGACAGAATATCCACCCAGTTGTTGGAAGGCTATTTACACTTGAATAACCTCCGTTGTTATTTGCTGTGGAGTTGATTCTGACTGATAGCGACCCTATATGACAAGGTATATTCCATGTGACATTTCAAGTACACGTATGGAGGATTTGAGGCAGTGTTATAAAGAGTTCCTGTTATACAAACTGCCTGCTTCTTTCAGCCTCTTTGAGCCTTGATGGTCATCAATCTTTTTCACTGGGAGAAATGACATTTTAAATACTTATATAAGCTCCAAATAAGAAGGAAGAACAATAAAACAGATTTGGCTCTGATCTAAGCATGTGAAGTTACCTGTTCAAACAAGACATTTCAGGGCAATTTATTTATAATAAGTATAAATAAATTAGTCTGATCACTTGGGTTTTTTTCAAACAAGTATATCTCGGAAAACTGAAAAAGGTTGTTAGCTGCAATTTTACTGGTGAATGTACCTACTAACAACATGGGGAGTGGAAAGAGATGAGAGTGGCAGACAGGAGTGCTGGGTTATGGCTAAAGTTTCTCATCAATTCAAGGGAAAAATCATGTAAATCTTTCATAACTAATTTCAGTCTCATTCAATGTCCTTATCTGTAAACTGCTGGGGCACAAGGTCGGGAAAGAACTGAAGGAGACAGGAAGGGCTACCATTGATTGAGTGGTAGTATGTGTACGAGGCCCTTTACACTTGAATAAACTCTGTTGTTGTGTGCTGTCAAGTCAACTCTGACTCATAGCAACCCTATATGACAAAGTAGAACCACCTCATAGAGCTTCCTAGGCTGTAATCTTTACAGGAGCAGATTACCAGGTCTTCTCTCTCATTGATCGACTGATGGGTTCGAACTTCAGACCTTTTGGTTAACAGCTGAGCACTTAATCATTGCACCACCAGGGCTTCTTGAATAACCTCTAATTTTTCTAAAATTCTACTCTTCTAGAATTCTACACATTGATTACATATACACTTTACCAGTAAAAGGGGTTGAGAAAAGAATACTCTGTAGCCTATTTTTAAAATGTGATAGATATACCATCAATATAATGTATTAACTAAACTACAGTTCCATCACTCAGAAATTTTGAGCCAAAAATTTTAACACAGAAAATCAGTAAGTGTTTTAGTCAACATGCATTTCTGATACACCTACAGTGTGTTTAAAGTTGGGACAGGGAGAAGGAGAGCTGCTGCTCTCAAGTAGCTAAAGATGCCGAAGAACTGCAGAGCTCTGAAATGCATTCAAACAATCCACAGGCAAAATCATGTCCAGTAATGTTTATTGTGTATTAATTCTTAAAAAAATATTGAGTCTTTCACCATAATATCCTTTTCACTAATATAGCACGTAGCTAAGCATTTTTTATTCTCTCTCTCTGTTAGAGTTGGTGATTCATTGACATTTCTTTTCTGTCAATACAATGTAGGTCATCATGTGCAAAGATTTAACAAATACAAAAATTAATGTCAGACATTTGGGGCTTCCCAGAGCTAGAAAGAGGCTCTTAAAAAAAAAAAAAAAAACCAAAAAAGGACAAGGAATTATTTGCTTTAAGTAGATGCTTCAAAACTTTCACTTTATGTAAAATTAGCTATCAATAACTTAAAAAAATTGAACCACTTAACTCCTATATATTTATACAAATAAATCCAAAAAATGAAATTCAAGGATGTACAGTTTGATCAATACTTGATTTCTTTCCAATTAAGTTATGTCAATCCCAGTGGCCTTTAAAGAACAGAACACCCACCCAGTTGTTCGAAAACACATAGACTCTTGACTGAAGATTGAGTTTGTTTTGTTACGGTGGGTCAGCAAAGATGAGATTCAAACAGGTTTTGATTAGAAGGAGCTCTAAAACTTATTTCAAGTATAAAGGTCTGTGAAACAGTAAAAAATAAATATTTGATCACATATCTCAAAATTATAAGAAGAGAGATTATAGTGTGCTTAGATACCAAACACAGAGCTTATTGTCATTATATTTAAGTAGTAATTTAATCCACATTTTGCGTGAAATTGTATCATCTGTCTCGCCACTATTTTCATAGGAGGAAATCAACATATTTGCCATTTGATCCTGATATAGGAAAAAAAAAGTTCTGTATGTATAATTCTCTAGTCCGTATTTTTTCACACTCCATATATTCAAATTGTTGCTTTCCTTTTTCTATTTTCTGTACTCAGACTTAATGATATACTTTCTCATAACTCAAAGCGCCGGTGATGGCAGTGGTTAAAGCACTAGACTGCTAACCAAAAGGTCGGTGGTTAGAACCCACCAACTGCTCCATGGGAGAAAGATGTGGCAGTCTGCTTCCGTAAAGATTTACCGTCCTGGAAACCTTATGGAGCAGTTCTACTCTGTCCTATAAGGTCGCTATAAGTCGGAATTGACGGCAGTGGGTTTTGGTTTTGGTTCTTATAATTATAATCCCCTATGTAATAACGCTCTTAACCACTGCACGGCCACCAGGGCTTCATGGGATAATGGAAGATCTAGAAAAAATGAGGGAAGTAGGAAAAATAAAATGTTTTGCTCTTATACCAAAAAAAAAATAACATAAAATAAAATATTATTTTGGGGGGCTTTGTTAATATTTTTAGAATGATGATGCAAAATTTTTATGCTAAAAGGTTCACAAATTACACCTCAGCCTAAAATTCTGACTTCATTTAAGCCCCTGAACTCCCCCAAAGTGTTTCTAAACATTACACAATATGAACTGTGGCATCAGATTATTTTAATTTGTACTCTGGGGACAAGGAACAAAATTTAAATTTCATAGCAGAATGCACTGATGTCTCTGGAGGGCAGTGGTATTTACAGGAGGATAAGAAAGATTGAGTTCTTGGCTCCCCCTGTTGGCCTCGATCTAGTGACTGGTATATAAGGTGCTCCTATCTTCCTGCTGGGGTCGGAAATGAAGTAGCCTCCAGATGGACAAGAGATAGACAATAACTCATTCCTCTCCATACTTATGTAGGCTGCTTAGGACAGAGAGGGATAAAGAACAAACCTAATGAAAGGCTGTTAGAAGAAGTTATAATCTTACTCTTTGTTCTGTGATGTTGAGATAAGGAAAGATGTTGGAAAAAATAAAGAATTTTTAAAACATATCTTTGCTATCAATAGGTGGCAAAGATAGAACCTCTTAATGCTTCCTACTTTTCTCAGGCCTTGTGTTCTTTCTTTTGGCGTGTTAATTTGTTTGTAATTATACAAATTAATAAGTAAATGAACATGCAGAAGAGTAGAAAAGCTTAATGCAATTCAATCATTTTCAAAGACCCATGAGGATGGGTTTATTTTGAGAAATACAGACCCAGAAGAAGCAGAAAGAGCTAATAGTATCCTCCAATGTCACATGCTTACAGAAAACACCCATTCTCATAAAGGTAACTGTGTGGAAAAAACATTGGGCAGATTTCACTAACTTTGACAAGCATAATGATTTTATAATGTTAATGGTTTCTTTTGTTGTTATAATTTTCCTTTCTCATCACAAATTAGCAAAATTCAAGAACATAAAATTCTCTAGCTTGCAGTTCCATTATAACATTTTTTAAAAGTAAATTAAATCAGTAAATTCGCAAACATTATCTGTATATTTGAGAATCCTGCTAAATGAATTATACAAAAAAAATACTTATATTTCTAAACTAGTAAGAGACTTCAGGTTGAAGAAGGGGCTGCACAAATGCATTTTTTGTACTCCAACTTTCCGTCAAATTTCTACCCTTCCCATAAAAGAAGACATAAAAATCCATTTTGTCAAAGTATCTGTATTTTACATCATTATCACCATCAAATACTTTTCAAGAGCACCTGTCCAAGCAGAGATGACATAAACCAAAACCCCTTTCTTATAATCTTATTTCTTTGGGGGAAGGGTCCAGATGTCATTTTCTCAAAAGCTTGAGTCCCTGTGATAAAAAAAAAAAAAAAAAAATCCTTTTTCCTAAAGGAGGTCCCAATTCAGTTTATTTTAAAGGAGTGAAGGTTATATCTGTAAGTGCACTTGTCTTTTTTAAATAAAATTGAAAATAGATTCCATAAGAATAAATAGGTTTCTAGAAACAGAGGACTCACAATACCATTAGGAAGAAGAGAAGCTGTGGTAGTGGTATTCCAATATTTCCGGTAAACATTGCTCCTACAAATTCTAGTTTGGAGAAAAAGTAAGATGAACCATAGAAAAGCAACCCATTCAGGATTTTCAAAAAGCCCTTGATCCTGTGCTTGCAACACATTTTTACTTATGTGTGTTGATACAATCCACTGAGGACCTGACTCCCTGAGAGAGAGTGCGAGTACCCTCCGTATGTTACTTTTTCTTAACCTCTCCAAGTAACCAGACAGATTAGTTCATTTAGTTTTTCTTAGCAGAGTAAAGAAATCCAGGCTGAAGGCATGTACTGTACATACTGTACTATTTCACCAAGAAGATACAGATTCCACAAAAGACTCAGACAAACATTTTGCTTATGTCTTCAGCGTGTAGGGGTTAGAATGAGTGTCCTCTTCTAATTATGCACTGGCATGGCTGCAGGGTTTCCACAGGAGAGGGAGGACAGAATCCCTCTATGCACTAGCAGGATAACTCATATACTAACAGGTTCTGCAGAAAGAAGCAGAAATTGGAAGTTGCAAAGCGACCATGACTGAGATTTTATGGTTGCGCCTCAGCAGACAGCAATTACCATCAGGTTCATTTACGGACAGAAGAGGTTGAGAGTTATAGTGTGTGGCTGTTAAGTAATGTGACTGATGTTCATGGATCCTGGAAGACAGTCTTATTATATTTTATGGACACACCTTGTAACCCTGGGGAAGACCACACGCTGGCTTAGTTATGTAAACAGCCAAATGACTGTGAGCATGTTTATTATGTTATTTAATGAAGTTTACCATTTTTCAGTTAAGTGAATTCCTATGTTTTTCAAAAACACTGTAATGTCTATGGAAATACCAAAGGTACAGACCCAAGAGATATTACATCATCTTATGAAATTCATTATTTTTAAAGTGGAAGATTACAATAATTACTAAGGAGTTAAATCTCAGTTTTGATGTATTAATGGCATACAAATTTGGCCTAAACTAATTAATTAATTAATTTAGTTTATTTTTATTGATCTAATTGTTTATTTTATTTTTAATGCTCAAATACAGCTTTAACTAGTTTATTTATATCATTCTATTATATAGCCTATTTTATATTTTAATGTAATGT
>NW_004443973.1:17197135-17244114 GCF_000243295.1 Trichechus manatus latirostris
AGCTCCTTGAAGCTGTTTTCTCATAGCCCCTGTTTGCTGGTCTCCGATAGGAGTCCAAGATGGCGGATCTGGGCTGTTTTAGCTTATAGGGGACCTCTGCATGAATCTCTCGTCGCTCTCCATTCTCTGTCAGTTTTCTTACTCCATTTGGTGCTTGGCTGAGTTCATTATCTCTTCATTTGATGTTTTAGGGTTTTTGGATTGTTGTTTTCTCTGTTTGGCTTAGCTTTTCAGATCTTTGCTGTGGAGGGATGGCGTGGTGCTTCTGCCTAGAGCACCATTTTGCCGGAAGTGAAACTTATTCTTGAATTTCAAAAGGGTGCTGTTTAATTTCAAAGACCACTTTTACAATAATATAATAATAGAAAACACAATTCTAAGAAATTACAAACATTGCCTATTATTAGACATTTTAATAGAAGTTTATTTGATTCATGTTAGAAAGATTCTTTTTTTTATATTTCATTTATATTTGGTTTGTTGTTTTAGTATGGGTTCTCTCAAAAGTAGATACTAAGACAAGGATTCAATTGTAAGGAGCTTATTTGGAACTTGAACCCAGGAAACACAAGTAAAGGAGTAAAGTGACAAGGATGGGAAGACAGCCAAATAAGGGTGTGCTACCAAGCCAGTAGTGGGTTCCATGTGAGAGACCTAGGTTAGATTCTGGTCAATGCACCTTACACACAGCCACCAATCATCTGTCAGTGGAGGCTTGTGTATTGCTATGACACTGAAAAGAATTCAGTGGAGTGTCCAGACTAAGGCAGACTAGGAAGAAAAGCCTGGTGATATACTTCCAAAAATCAGCCAATGAACATCCTATGGATCATAACATTGGATCCTGTTGTGCATGGGATCGCCATGAGTTGGGGATCGACTTGACAGCAACTATAGCAACAACATCAAGCCAGTTACCCCTGTGAGTAAACAGAGCTCCATTTCCATTGCCCTGGGAACTTTGGGAGTCAATATAGAGCACACCTCAGAGTTACTTCAACCTGGGGGTGAGAAAGCAGGGCGTTTATCCATCAGCTCCCATTGATCATTGGTGTGGGCTTCCAGGGGCATTAACTCTCTGGAAGTTCCAGACTCCCTGTAGCAGACTGAGTAGACTCCCCTGGTAAGAAAAAAAGAGCCCTCAGGCCATCACAGGTGCTTGCTTTAAGCAGATTTTATATTGTAGACCCCAGAGTTGGAAAATGCCTAGGGCAACTGGGTCGGACACTGATATCATCTACCACACTTGAACTAAAAACATGAAAAGCTATTGGTGAAATGGAGAAGGGTACCTACTAGAAATCGCAAGACAATGCTTAGTTTCAAGTTGATAAATCCTTTCTTGAGGTGAATAGTATGGGCAAAGATTACTTTTGAAAACCAACACATTTTGAATAATGGAAGTCATTGAGAGGTTAGATGGGATGAACACTTTGGGAGGACATTAAAACTGCCCAGTAAAAAGTCACATGACAACAAAGAATGGAGTAAAAGGGTCTAAGCCAGGACTAGGGTAAAGTAAGAGCTAGAGATAAAGAGGATGGTCTATGAATGCTTGAGTAGGTGTGTATGTGTACACATTACTTCTACACACAGAGGAGTTTTAATAATCGGAAAGAACTTATGTCCCATTGTGATGAATTTAGAGAAATAAAAACAAATACATATACACACATAAGTATATATATATATATATATACACACACACACACACATATATTTCCACAATTTCAATACTATCTGCCGTTAGGAAAGGAGTTAACTGGGTCTGCAGGGCTAGTAAACTGTTTGTTGAGCTGATTGTTTATTATCTTCACCATGAGTTGCTTAAGCCCTTGCTTTCTCTGCATTCTCCATAGTACCTGTTCTATTCTTTGACAGCAGTAGGCATCTCAAGAAAAATGTTATATAAGCAGAAGGGCCCTGTTATCAGGGGCAGGACTGAATGGGGCCAGCAGATGACATACTTCAGATCAGAAACTAAGAGGGAGTGACAGGATGGGATTACCCAATAAGCAAGGTGCACACGGGCCCAGTTGTGCCTCCCCACCCACATGCAGTGCACAATTTCGCTGTCCCTCACCACATCAAAGATGTGGTCAAACCCATGTGTTGCTCACCACAGGTTAGCAAGTAAACGCAATTAAGCCTGTGCATACCTTGCTCAACGCAAGCCGGTGCGTACTGACCGTGCTTACTGGTGTATCTGCCCTTGGGGAGTGATCATCTCCGGGCTAACAAATCCCAGCTCCGGTTTGCACTGTCCTGTGCTTTGATGTACATTAGAATCACCTGAGGACCTATAGACTTTCCTGTTCCCCAGACCACACTCCAGAGCAATTAAATCAGAATTACCTGGGCTGCCCGGGTAATTCCAGTGCATAGCAAAGATGAAGGCCACCTCACTGAAAGTTTAGATGACCGGCGTGCCCACTGAGAATCCAGGTCCCAGAGTAACAGGAGGGTGATTTGATTCTAAATCCTATCCAGTCAGGGTAGAGGTGGGAGATGATATGCCAGAGGCTATGAAAAGATGTCCAGCTTCAGGCCTAAAGTGAGTAGAAACCAGCAGGAGGAGGACTCATTGAACCCCTCACCCCCTATCCCACAATCCTTGCAACACAACCCAGAGAAGTCTGGAGTAGAGGCAGGTAGTAGGGGCTTGGTGAGGGGTGTGCATTTCTAGACAGATCAGGCTCATGCGGGCGTTTTTGGAGACAGGGGAAGGTTTAGGGGCTTGTCAGGGTTGTAGGGAGGGCTTTCTACCTTTCATTCTGAGAAGTACAAATTCTCACGTGGTTTTGTTTCTGTTTTTGCTTTTTTCTCTGTAGTTGGGTATAGTTGGTGCAGGCAGTTCTAAATGCAGTTAACTTAGTTCACAACTTGAGTGAGGAATTTTTCACAGAATATAATTCTAATGATTTGGTTTCTGTAGGAAAGAACATGGAATTCTGCCGTGACCTACAAAGCCATAGGAAGGTGGAGGCGGGTAGGAAGAGAGAGAGAGCCTGAGAAATAGGAGCAAAGCTGCAAAGTGGCAAGGCTGCAGTGCAGGGAATACAGGTTTGAAAAGCAGTAATGAAATGGGTCATCATGAGCGTGACAGAACTAGTTTTAAATGCAACAATGGAGGAAAAAGGTTAATTCGTGAAACATGCATCTACAACTCAGAATTAGATTAGAGTTTGCATTTCCACTTCTTGCTGAAATGAATAGAAAATTGATTTACTTGTGTATAGCAAAGCTGGTTTGCTATATAGTATAGCTAGGAACTGGGATGTTTTGGTTAGTATAGAAATTCAGTCAACTGAATTCTAAATAAACCAGCTCGTGAATATCTGGCCACATGTGTATTGCAAACCATAATTGGTTGAGGACATCATGGTTTTTTGTTTTTTGTTTTTTTTTAGTAAAACAGGTCTTCTGCTTCTGGAGTAAGGATTAAAAAGTTAATCTTACTCTGTTTTTTTTCATCACCAAAGCCCACTCAGCGGCAAGCACTGAGAAAGAGCTGTAGAGGATAAATAGCTTACCGGGACTGGGTTTGGAAAGGAAAGCAGTGAAAGATTTGTTACTAGAGTTTTAATTTTAAACAGAATAAGGATGGTTAAGTCCAGTTACTTAGGCCTTACTTATGAACCTCTTGGGGACAAACTTTATCCCATTTCTGTTCTTGTGTTTTCCCAGAGACCCAGGTCACAGTCTGCATGATCACCGAGCCAGTGGAAGGTATAAGTGTTAACTATCCAGAAAAAGGTTGCATGTGTCAAATCAATAGAAACAGTTCTCTGGCAAATGTTGTTATCAGTTGCATGGAGTTGGCCCTCGATTCATGGCAACCCCATGCACAATGGAACAAAATGCTGCCTGGTCCTGTGCCATCCTCACTATTAGTGTGGATTGGATCATTGCGATTCATAGGGTTTTCATTGACTGGTATTTGGAAGTAGATCGCCAGGTCTTTCTTCCTAGTCTACCTTAGTCTTCTTGGTCTGTCTTAGTCTAGAAGCTCTGCTGAAACCTGTTCAGCATCATAGCAACACACAAGGCTCCACTAACAAATGGGTGGTGGCTATGTATGAGGTACAGTGGCTGAGAATCTAACCTGGGTCTTCCCTATAGAAGGTGAGAATTCTACCAATGAAGAAACAATCCCTCATCTCTGGCAAATAGGGACCCTTATTTCTTAGTTTTTAAACATAATTGTATGTTAAACAGGCATTTGCTATATTTATGTTTGTTTCAACTACACAAACCAGAAAAGGTTGTGAGGTAATTTTTTCACCTTACATGTATTTTTCTTTCCCTTCTTTACAACAGCTGAAGCATTCTGAGAAATCACAACACTTGTAAAACAGAAAAACCAATACACTTTCAATTCTTTCCCTTTTTCTCATTTATTCAAGCAGTGTAACCTTTTCTCACCTGCCTGAATCAATTCATATACTAATTGTATTATTTTCCTCTCTGTATATCTTGTCACAATACTGTGAATAAAGAAGTCTTCAAAAGCAAATGCTATACTGTTCATTGCTCCAGCTTGAAAAACAAACTTTTATTCATAATGGCATCCTGGGGCTGTGATATATTTGTATAAATTACATTGTATGCATATTCCTGTCCTCAACCTACCTAGAGGTCCAGCTCATCCTGTCATTTCCTGGTGTCACTGTCAAGCACTTTTTCCTCAGAATAAGACCTTTTATTATAATTTTTAAAATCTGCATTAAAGTGACTGACTACTCCATAACAAAGGCATATACAGGTATGTTAATTTTAAACCAGTCTATAATTACTTTCGGAGCTCCTGGCACACTGTCTCCCAGGGCCAAAGAACTGGAAAGTAAATTAAGGTTTGAAACACAGAACAATGCAGTCTTTCTTTGTCTTTTTCCATATCCATAAAATGTTTATGAATCATAGTCTATCTTGAGAATAATTAACCACTTGATTACACTTCTTCCTGGCTTTAGTGGCAATACTCCCATGATAATAGCTGGTATTTACTGAACAATTAATACATAGCAGGCATTATACTACAAGCTTTATGGGGACTATCTTATTTTACTCTTAAAAAGACTCTGTTAACTTTATTCTCATTTTACAGAAGAAATTAGGTGGCTAACTCAAGGGATTACAATCCAGACCGTCTGAGGCTGGAGCCTACCCAGTTACCCATTGCCGTCGAGTCAATTCCAACTCATAGCAACCCCTCATGATGGAGAAGAACAGCCCCATAGGGTTTCCAAGGCTGTAGATCTTTATAGAAGCAGACTGCCACATCTTTCTGCTGTGGAGCAGCTGGTAGGTTTGAACTGCCAACTTTTCTGTTAGCAGCTGAGCATTTAACCACTGTGCCACCAGGCCTAACCATTACTCTAGACTGCCTCATTAGAGAAGGGTTACTTTAAATAAAAATAATCATTTAAAAATAGTGCACACACTCCACCAGACTGAGTCCAGTACAGCTAGATGGTGCCCGGCTACCATCCCTGACTGCTCTGACCGGGATCACAACAGAGGGTTCTGGACAGAGCTGGAGAAGGATGTAGAACAAAATTCTAACACACAAAAAAACAAAATATTTACTGGCCTGACAGACTGGAGAACCCCTGAGAGTATGGCCCCCAGAAATCCTTTTAGCTCAGTGGTGAAGTCACTTCCGAGGTTCACCGTTCAGCCAGGGAATGGACAGCCCCATAAAACAAAATGGGACTAATGAGGCACAGTAGTCCAGGGACAAGGACTAGAAAGCAGAAGGGAACAGGAAAGCTGGTGATAGGGGACCCAAGGTTGAGTAAGGACAGTGTTGACATGTAGTGGGGTTGTTAACCATTGTCATAGGGCAACATGTGTACTAACCGTTTAATGAGAAACTATTTTGTTCTGTAAACCTTCATCTAAAGTGAGAATAGCAGCACAACTGGAAGAACGTAATCGATGTCACTGAACTACGCATGTAGAAGTTTTTGAAATGGTGTAACTTTGGCTATGTATATTTTCACCAAAAAAAAAAACAGGTTGAGAAGGGAGAGGCTTAACATGTTGTGAGGTTGTTAACCAATGTCATAAAACAATATGTGTACTGACTGTTTAATGAGAAACTGTTTGTTCGGTAAACCTTTGCCTAAAGTACAATAATAAAATTAAATTTTAAAAAAAGGCAAAAAAAAAATAGTGCACATAATTAAAAGACAATATAAGAAACACTATTATTGGTAGTGATCTTGTGTGTTGGTAGTGATCTAGGTTAGGCAGGGGCTGTTAATAGCAATCTGTGACATTGAAAAATTCTGTATGTGGTGGGACGCTAAATGTAGGTATAAAGAACTTATTGGGAAATGTTTGCAATGTGGAAAGTTAGTTGATAAAAATATATTTAGTTTACTAGAAGATAATTATGGGTCAGCTTTACAGAGTCTAAAACACACAGATGCCAGATTATATCTGTTACAAGCTGTCAAAAATGTTTTCTATTGATCTGACATTGTCCAGGGATTGTTTCGAATCCACATAATCTTACTGAATGCTGTTTACATAATGATTTTGCAACAGCAGTTGTATGCATAAATATACATAGTGTCATGCAGTTCCCAACTGGTCCACATCAGACTTGGCCACAAGGAGTGAACGTCAGGAATAGTTTGTACTTTTGACATGAATTCAGCGCACCAATTTTCACATGAAGGCAATTACCTAAGCACCGTAATGCACTGGGTACTTCTAAAATATTTGGAGCGCCATCTACTCTTTGCTAAAGCCACTTAAAAAGAAAAGAAAAAAAAAAAAAGCAACTCCAGAAAGAAAGAGATTTCCAGGACTTTACAATTCATACCCAAAGAGCCCCTTAGCACTGTATAAATACGGGGCAAAGAAAAGGAAGACTAAATTCACATGGGAAGATGAAAGTCAAACCCTGAGTGTGAGAATACCACACAAGAAGGGAAGTCCTAGACTGCTAATGGGCACAGGGTTTCTTTTGGGGCTGATGGAAATGTTCTAAAGTTAGACGGTGGTGATGGCTGTACAACTCTGTAAACATACTAAACAACCATTGAATTGTATACTTAAAACATGAATTTTATGGTATGCAAATTATATCTCAATAAACCTGTTAAAAAATAAGATGAAGAAGAAGGAGAAGGAGGAAATTCCCAAAGAGCGAGACAGAAACCATTGTACAGTCAAGTGAAAATGAACTTAGAAAAGAGGTGATGGTAGTTTCATACCAATAACACATTTTTTCTAATGCCTGCTCCAGGATATTCCTAGATACTCCCTTAAGAATGAAGAAATGGCTTATTCATAATGTAACTTTCTTCCCAACTGGAGCCTGGCTATAGTGGATGGATTAAAAACATCCCTCTTAAGTGGTCCTTTCCATTCTGACATTAAGAACCTACTGATTTTCTTTGGCACAGAACGCTGACAACTCAATCCTAAGGCAAAATAATAAACACAATGTTGATGTGATATTTCTAACCTAAATATCAACAGGAGACATGCTGACTGGTTTATAATCCCTTAATGAGGGTTGAATTTCATTCATATCACTGAAAACAGTAAGGGCTGTTTTGAAAAGTGATATCTAAATGGATGATGTTAAAAACAATAGTACCTACCAAAGCTGCCTAATAAAGTTCCCCAACCCATTCTTTAAGAAGCTGACCCTGCCCCTCCTCCTCACCACTGCCCTCAGACTATGATTGCCCAGAATGGCTCCTTTTTCTAATTTACATAAGGATATTTTATAGGCCAGCAGTGATACTGCTGTTAGAAACATAAAGCATGACACAGTCTAGAATGTATAAACGGAACATTGTGCATAGTTTAAAATGTCTGGCATAAAGAAACGTTCCTATATTTTGTCCCCCATTTTTTTTATACTTCAGAACCTCTTTTTCAGTAGGTATAAGACAGTCTGAGCAATTAGCAAACAGAAGGTAGGTTTAAACTTCAAGGTAGCTTAATCTTCAAAATTTGTTTAGCCCAATTGCTGATATCCCAGACAAACATTTACCAAATAGTCAGCTAATTACGCTGAAACACCTGATTCCATCACATTAGGAAGGGAAAAGGCGTTCTGGACTTAATTATTATACCTATGAAATTATTTACTAATTGTGACGTTAAGTATTGTCACAAATCCAAAACAAATGTTCTTTCTTTTAACTCTAAGTAAACTTAATTTCAAAATTAGTATTAATTACTATATAATCAACAAAATAAATATTGTTGGTCAGGGTCAGACTTAGCAGAAAGATAAATCTCAAGTACGTTCAATAAGAAAAGAGACTGAGAATACTATCAAAGTCAACAACAGCTGAGGTAGGGACAGAATTAACTGCCCGACTCTACTAGCAAACATTTTGTTCTCGATCCTTGCTGATAAAAGTAGTGATTTTTAGTATACATTTAGAGAGCTAGAGTTAGAAGTTCAAGTGAATGTCTAAAACTTATGATTATTTTACAGGGCCCCTCTACAATCAAATTTGACATTTATCTCAAATTCCCAATAAAGATTACAAAGTAAAAATTCATTTAATTTTCTAAGATAATAGATGATTTTTTTTCATTTTCACAGACTTCTGCATATAACAAACCAAAACCCATGGCCATCGAGTCAATTCTGACCTGTAGCGACCCTATAGGACAGAGTAAAACTGCCCCATAGGGTTTCCAAGGCTGTAATCTTTACGGAAGCAGATAGCCACATCTTTCTCCCGGAGAGCGGCTGGTGGGTTCGAACCGCCCACATTTTGGTTAGCAGCCGAGCGCTTAACCACTGCGCTACCAGGGCTCCTTCTTCTGGGTATAGTGGACATTCGGTGCATGATGTTTATGTGTTTATTGTTACAAGATTCTCCTTTATATTGGATTTATATTGCATTGCTTTATGTATGGCTTGGGGCTAGTCATTCTTTGTGGAATTATCAGATATTTTTGACGTGTCTAAAGATAGAAAATGAAACTGAGGTTCAGAGAGGTTTCTACATGCCCAGAGTCATGCAGATATTCAGACTTCTAGTGCATGGTTTTCTATGACTCTCACACATGTTATTTAATTATTTTACATGCATAAAGACATGGTTATTTCTTACAGTAATAACCTACATTTACAAAGAGCTTAGAGAGGACACTTTTTTTTTTTTTTTAACTTAGCATCCATTAGTTCTTCTTTGATAATTATATGCTGATTTTTTTCTGGGGAAACTTCCACCCTAATCTGTTGCATTTGCTAATTCCCCTGATGTAAATATTCTCACCATGGCTGATTTCAAGCATTAACATGAGTCAACTGGCTCACAAATTCCTGAAAAGTTAATAATTGGGAAGTTGGTGCAACCCAGTTCCAGCATACCACTGCAGCTTACATCAAACCTCCTGAAGCCAGCTCTTCCACAAGACTGCATTTTTGTGAGCCTATAATATTTTTTTTAGTTTAAGCCACTTTGGGGTGCGTCTTGTACTAGAAAAAGACTTAACTGATACCAAGTTTTATGGGTAATGAAATACTTTTCACATAAACTGCATGTTGCCACATTGTTGTTGTTGCTGTCAAGTCAACTGCAACTCATGGTAACATCATGTGTGCAGAGTAGAACTGCTCCATAGGGTTTTCTTGGCAGTAATCTTTATGGAAGCAGATCACCAGGCCTGTATTCCAAGGAGCTTCTGGGTGGGTTTGGACGGCCAACCTTTCAGCTAATTTGCATCACTCAGGGTCTTCTGGCCATATTAAACCTCCACAATAACACCGTGAGGTAAGCATTTCCCCATTTTACTGAAGAGAAACTGAGGCTCAAGGGGGTTAAAATTTAACCTATAAATTTGGTCTATATAATTTTCCAGACCCAGTCCAAAATGAAAATGTAGGACCCCTTGTTAAAAAATTAAGAATTTCAAGACGGTGACAGCAGAGTATTAAACTAAATGCAGGGCACTTCCAGGCATGAGGCCTTGTGCAGTTGCACAAATCACACATCTGTGAAGCCAGTCCTGAGTGTATGTCTTTCAGCTGGTAAAGTGGAAAAGGTGGGATGTGAACTCAGATCTTGAAGCCAAATACCCTTATATTCTATTGCACTGCTCCCCTAAGTAAAGACTCTGTAAATAAATTGCTAATATTTATATGTAGAATTTGTTATTTAAATGATTAGTAATAACTATGTCTTGTATTGTTGACCAATTTCAAGTAAACACACACATATACATCTACACTTGACTCCATGACTCCTATGTTGCATCGCCTATATCTTAGATCACGAGTATATTCAGTTTTAATTTCTTATTTATATTACATTTCCTTTAGGCAGCATTAGAAAGAAATCTTGCCAGAAATTTACTTAGCTACCTATATTGCACATTTTTCACTCTTCAGACAAAGCTAGAAAAAGACAAATAATTATTTCATGTATTGCAATTTTAATTGTTCTACCTGACTTACTCCCCGCAATTGTCTTTTTTTTTTTTTTTTTTAGGTTAGGCAATTCTGTATGTCTTAGGGATTTTTATAAAAACATATCCATTTTTGTCTCCCATTACGAAATTTCAGTGATATCCCAGTGTCTTTCTTCTTCCCAGAAACCATCGGCCTAAGTGCAGCTGTTTACAGTGCAATTACTATTTTCAAAGCACCAAGCTCAGTCTGATGAGTTTTATTACTTAGCCTCTCACATTCAAAAATCATTGTCGTCCAGGAAATAAGTGGTGATATATGATAATAAAGTAATGAAGTGTGAAAAAAAACCTCTTTTATATAAAATAGCATTGGAAGTTTCCTTATGCAGTTTTATGTAGCATCTGGGTTGTACTACTAAATTTTTGATGATTTTCAAGAAAACAGAAAACTCTCCACAATAAACAGCTGAATAATACTTCAAATTTAATCTATGCAAACAACCAGCCAATAGTTTATCATGAATTATAACATCTATGCAAACAATCAGCAGATAGTTTATCATGAATTATAACCTAGAAACTGAGACTCAATATAAAACTCAATATAAACATTTCTCTCAACATTTCTATTTACCTGCTGACTAACCTAAGATATTTAATCTTTGTTTATGTGTGAAACAGTGGAAGCTGAGGGGAAAAATATTCTAGCAGGATTCCCTAGAAATGTGGAAAAATGCTACAAGTAAGTCAGTACACATATATACTTTAAGATGGTTTCCAAAACGTTTAAAAATTATAATTTTTGTTAAGGAGAAATTGAAAATAAATGTACCACCAATGAGGTGGAATTTCTACCTTTGGCATTGAAATGAGATCATTTCAACCACATGTGATTTACTTAGCAGCCATAGTAATATTACCTGCTCGGATCTGTTCTGGTGCTGGTATTGGTATTGAGAAAAGGTATTATGAGTAGAAGCAATTTCATCCTTCTCAAATTGTCTCTTCACCCTGGCCAAACCACCAGGTACAGTGCACATCTCTGATTCCTCCATCATCTAAGGTGATTTAAGAGAAAAGAAAATTCAGCTTTCTATTTAGCTCAGGATGGAATTCTCAAACTTTTTTTTTTAGTAGTTGACATTTACCGATGGTTGGTATTATAAAAAGTATTAATATACACACTTAGTTCAGCAGGCTCTTACCCAAAACTCTAATAAAATTAGTCTCTCCACATTGTTTTATCATTTGTCAGCCTTTTGATATAAAGACAGAAGAATCTTTAAAGTATAGAGTTAATTCTCCTTATCTCAGATAAATTTTGACACCTGGAGATTAGACCTATTAGAATATGTTTCTATAATAATACACAGAGTAGTGAGTAGTAGAATAATGGATTCAATTTCAGCCCAAAATAAAGTTGTCATTAAAATACCAAACAACCTATATAAGTAATACAATGTTAAGAAGAGTTATCAAAATCACTTTGACTCACTCTAAAATTTATTTAAATAATTAAGGATGAACAAAATAAAGAACCTTAGAGCATGTTTTTTGCAAAAATATTAACATCAGTAATAATAATGGCTAGCTAAGGCATTGTGCTAGGTAATATTGTATGTATGTGCATATATTCTTTCATTTAATATTTCTCCATATTCTGTGAGATATGGACACTTCTTGTTCTCATTTTAAAATGAGTAAATTGAGGTTTTGAGAAGTAAGGCAGCTTGTTAGGTCCTCACAGCTAGGATGTGAGTGTTGGAGCTGAAACTTGAACCCACATCTAACTGTCTTAGTCACTAGCCTCAAAGGACAGGCAGTAAAACAGGAGTTACATTACTCCAGGATTGGCATACCCCAGGACTCAGTTCTGAGCACTGGCATGTGAGAAATAGGGGGTTTAATGTTAGAATGGTTCTAGTCGATTATGTCATTTTACAGATGAGAAAACTGACTTTGATAGGTATAAGTGGGAGCAACTTGAAAAACACTTGAGGAGTTCTGTCTGAGTTTATGCTCCCTTGGGAAGCACAGAAGTAGCTCAGGGTTTTGATGATTTAGCATACTCCAGAGCCCAGCAAGTATTCAAGCCCAGATGGGATGACAACTGTCAAGCAAACAGGTCCCGTGCCAGCCCGCGAGAGCAGGTCTCCTGAGGTCTGGCCCGGTCCTGATATAACCTTGGAAGCCTTGAGACTTGAGAGTAACTGGTAGCCCAAGAGCTGAGGCTCCCAAACCATGGGTTGTGGACTCCTAGGGGTCCTGGAATCTTTAACCAAATATATAGTTTCACAAACAGATACTGAAAATACATGTACTATCTTGGGGTTTACCATACTCAAAACTATTTATATACTGAATTTATACTCCAGATTATCTGAATTACTAACAAATACTCAAGTGGTTGCTTTACCAAGGTCATAATGCTTCCCCCTACAATGGACTATCAAATATTTCAGAATGTGCACATTGGCTCTACAGGAAGGGGGAGAAGATAGTACATTTATATGTACTATATATATAGTCTATCAAATTCTGCAACAAACTTCAAATGTAAACCTTGGCCAATTACTGTCATATGATACATGGTAAGGTCATGAGAAAGTACAGCATCCCTTTTGAAATATAAGATAGTGCAAAGAAGGGAAGGGGTGAATTAAGGCCACGATTTTTCTTTTCCCCCTTTGCCATTTAATTTACATAAATGATCTTCCTGGATATATCTTATATAGACCATATTTAAGTATTAGATTATACAAATGAAATTAGATATGGGTAAAAAAATTCAACAGCTAAAAACAATGTCCAAATTATATGCAAATTAGTCTGGTAAGCCTCAGTATTATGCTAGGGGCTGGATATTTTCCTAGTATGTGCATTTTCATAAAAATATCAGTTCTTATAATGGACAGGTTGCCTCTCAGTTACCAGATGGTTACCAGCGTTTGGTTTGGGATCAGATCACTTTACACATGTGAAAATGCATACAGTTGATTATTTCTGATCATAGTACTGTTATTACCCCTATAATAAAAACCAAAAAAACAAAACTCGAAAAAAGCAAACCCATTGCCGTCCAGTCGATTCCAACCCTAGTGACCCTATAGGACAGAGTAGAACTGCCCCATAGGGTTTCCAAGGAATGGCTGGTGGATTTGAACTGCTGATAATTTTTGGTTAGCAGCCAAGCTCTTAACCACTGCGCCACCAGGGCTAGTAGTATTATAATACTGCTGCTGCTGACCCACTTAGTGAGGCAAGTCCTAGAGCTGTAGTTTACTGGTGGCATTTACAGCTCAACTTGTACATGATGGTTTGCATATGTGATACAGCAGGGCTTGCTCAAGGAGCAGTCTGTGGCTATGCACTGCGTGATGCTTCCTTGCTCAGATGGCAGTGCTCCCATGATTTTGCCTTGTTTAGCACCATGTTCTAAATATCCCAATTGATCCAGTTGCTGTTGAGTAGATTCCAACTCGTACCAAACTCATTTGTGTCAGAGTAGAACTGTGCTTCACAGGATTTTCAATGACTGATTTTTCAGAAGTAAATCACCAGGCCTTTCTTCTGAGTTGCCTCTGGGTGGATTCGAATCTCCAACCTGCTGGTTAGCAGCTGAGTGCGTTAACAATTTGCACCACCCAGGGAATGTATAAATGACTGCATATCTTAGATTGCTTGGTGTTGAATCTTTTTATGCTTATTCTGTGTTTCTTATTTTGTGACTCTGGAACAAATTTTGGAAACCTAGGTAAACATGTAATTATCAACTTCCTTTACAAAGTACTGTCTTTGTGCTATAAGGTATAATAAAAATGGCATAATTTGGGGAGATACAGCGATTCTAATCCCAGTTCTGCCATTTAAAACCTTGGGCAAGATTCAGAGAACCTCAGTTTTCTTTTTTATAAAGTGAGAATAACAATATTTTCCTCACGGATTTCTTATGAGTGTTAAAAAAAAAAGTAAAGGAAATGAAATTGCACAGCATAGAAACTGGCATTTTAATTTGTTGCTCAACAAAGGTTATTTCTTCCCTCTCTTCCAGGGGCTTCTGCAAACAGCTGCCATTTCATAGTCATGACTTTCATTTAGGTTCCAATGCTATCTGAGTCAAGGCCAAGGAGAAACTGATCATTGTCAGCTATCCAAATGTGACAGAAACGTCCTGGATTCAGTTTGGGGCAGAATCAGTGATTTTCAGATTTTGCACTTAAAATATTTGTGGTAATTGTGTAGACAAAGACTTAGTCACAAGCAGTTTTTCCAGAATTGAACAAGCATGTGAGGCAACTGACCAAACAAGGCAGTTATTTTTCTTTTCTTCAGGTATTTACCAGGATTCCTCTGAGAAAATATATGTGTCCTTCCTTCTCACAAAATTTATTTAGGATCAAACCAAATAGTAGGGTATTTGCTGGGCCAGAAATGCTTTCTTGTATGAGAGGAGACAGCCGAATATAGTTAAAAAAGAGTACTGGAGTCAAGAGATTAGGAATCTAGCTTGACTTTATCACTACTTAATTGTGTCCAACACCCCTTGATGTCAAGTCGATTCTGACTCATAGGGACCCTAATTGCATAATCCCCCATAAATCCCTTCTCCTCAGTTTTCTCATCTGTAAAATGAACGGGAAAGAGAAGACTAAGTCCCTCACATATAGCTTCAGAAACATTGTAAAATACCTTATAGGTAAAATATTTATGGAATAACATTAAACTTTTTGATTTTTATATTGAATAGTGGGATCCCTTATGTAACCTTTTTTTTAAACATTCTCTTTTTAGCACAGTGTAAATGGAAATCATGCACTGATACCAATCGGTTTTATGGTATATTCTTCTAGTGTGTGACAATGATCAAAGTCTTCTAAAATAAAGGAGTGGTTAGTAAATAAACTGTCTTTAACTAGATATTTTCAAATTAACTGTTTCCCAAAGATCATGTCACCAATTTAGAACACAAATTTGTAGTAAAGTTTCATAATGATCCAGCAGGGGGTGCTATCTAAACAGACTGGCAGGAAGCGCGGGCATGATACTAATTGTTTTGGAAGTGATCTAGCTACTTATGTCATTTGGATACGTTCATTCAAAATCTATGCTGTGTCTAAAATGTATTTTAATGACTATGTAAAAACCTAAATGTCATCTAGAATTGTAATATTGTTAATGAGCTTGGCATAGTCAGCCTTGTCTCTCTAAATAATTTGTAAAGAATGTTAACAGTAGCTATTTTAAAACACCGCCTTTTTTGGTTATTCATTCTCCCTCCCTCCTTCCTGCCTTCCCTGTCTCTCTCAATATGTTTTTTGTGGATTAAAAGAACAACTTTGCTAATTTGAAGATTATAATTATAAAGGAATATCCTTATATTCCACTAAACTGGAAAGCTTCTACTAATAAAATCACTCATCAAATCCTGTGGATTGAAGGCCACAGTATATGGAACCCAACAAATTCTTTTGAATATGACTTTATTATGTGTTGGCTCTAAAAATTGGTGGTCTCACTGAGTCCTGCAGTTTTGTATAATCATAATTGGTTTAGCAGAGTGCCTACATTGCTAATCTCTCTCATTTCTATGTTGATTAAGCTACTCCTAATGGATTTAGTGCATACAGAGAAATGAGAAAAGCAAAAGAAATGATACTGCCAGTGCATTTAAATGAACCAAGTATGAGACCAAGGAGGGCAGCATGCAGACCCACATTATTAAAATTTGAATGACCAACTTTCCTGAGGAGAACAGCTACAGGTTAAATGATAGCGATGACAACAATAATACGTTTGTGCAGTGCCTTATGGCTTACACATAAATTATCTCGTCCACTCCTCACCAAGATGCTTGCTATGTTGTTGTTAGCAGCCGTCGAGTCGGCCCCGACTCATGGAGACCCCATGTGTTACACTTCTTGGTTGTAGTCTTTACTAAAGCACTTCACCAGACCTTTCATTTGCAGAGATACTGGGTGGGTTTGAACCACCAACCTCTAGGTTAGCAGCCAATCACAAACCACTTGCGCCACCAAGGCTCTTTAAGGCCCTATGCGGTAGATGTATGATTTCCATTTTTCAGTTAAGGAAACTGAAGCTCAGAGATGGCTTAAGCTAGTAGCCCAAGTTCACACAGGTAATAAGTAGCAAGGCTGAAACCTAAGTTCAGATCTTCTGAATTTGATTCACACACTTTCCATGCTCTTCCCACTTTTTCCCACTGTCTAGCAGCATTCTTGCATTGCAAAGGCAAAGAGGAAGTGTGAAGGGCAGACAGCAAGCACAGTGCCTAATGCAAAACCACCAGGAGCAGCTTACATTAGCAGAGAAGCTGTGGCAGTCTCCCCTGGAAACAGCTGCCTGGTACCTCGCCATCCGCTCCTTCAAGGAGACCACCTCCTGGAGGTCTGACACACCCTCACTTCGCGCAGCACTGTCTTCTGCAAATCCACTCACAGGCTTATTAGGGCCAACGGTAGCTGAAAACAAATGTAGCATGCTCAGATATGTGTCAGCCTTTGAAAAGAAAATAACATCACCTCATGAACAGTGAAGACATTTAAAATATTTGGTCTTCTAAAGCAGACTGCCACATTTAAAAGTATTTTCAAGGTTTCCCAGTTGCCCTGTTTTCTTCAAGCTTTCAAGTAAGACTTGAGAATGCCTGTATATGAGCATATGTTTATATAAACATCTAAAGAAAATCTTTTCTCTACTCCTATTTCTGGAATTATTCTAATGCAAAGGAGTTATGAAAACCTATATAATGTTAATAATGAACATCCTTCGAGTGCTGACTACGTGCTGGGATTATACCAAACGCTGAAAGACCACTTCGCACTTACTTTTCTAATAGCCCCATGAGATAAAAAACCAGCCGAACCCATTGCTGTTGAGTCGATTCTGACTCATAGCTACCCTATAGAACAGAGTAGAATTGCCCCATAGGGTTTTCAAGAAGTGGCTGGTGGATTTGAACTGTTGAGCTTTTGGTTAGCAGGAGCTCTTAACCACTACACTACCAGGGCCCGATAACTGCTATAATTTTCTATAATTTTCAGATAAGGAAACAGAGACTCATAGAGGTTAAGACAGTTTCCCATGATCACAAATTAATAAGTGGCAGAATTGAATATGGTTAGACTAAACTTTTAGTAAGTCTAAAAATTGCTCTTTGCTTCTTACTCCCCCCTATAGGTACATCTAACTCAGATATGTGACTGCTGTGAGAATTACAGGCTGTAGATTTTTTCTTTTCTTCATAATGGCATGTTTTACATAAGAAAGAAATAATAATATCATTAGAAACAGCTTTGTCAGTCACCCCTTTCAGATAGTCTGATATTTTCCTAGTTAAGCCATCTACCTGACAAAAATACAGGGTAGTAGGAATTACATACCTGGAAATAGAGCAAAAGACTGGCCATATGGGCACAGACTAACAATTGTTAGAAACAGAAAGGTCTTAGAGATCATCTAGTCTAACCCAGTCTAACCATCTTCTTTTAGGCATAAGGAAACTAAGGCCGCAGGAGTTTAAGGATTGTCCTTAGTTATTTAGCTACTATATGCCACCAATGGGTCTTAAAACTAGGTTTTTGTTTTTTTTAATCCATTGCTCTTGGCTATGTTATCACTCTGCTTGATAGTTTATTATTCACTTTTAAAGCATTATAATTCCAACATCATTTCAAAGGCTTATTCTGGACCCAACAGAGCATGGTGTAAGTGTATACGTATATGAATGAGTGTGTGTGTGTGTCTATATATCTATATATCTCGATATATTTGTGTAAATTCATCACTCCTTCATGGATTCCTTGCCTTTCATTCTTAGGGCTGTCTGGAATACTTTATTATTTGCATTGGTTTGATTTCATCACTGTGAAGCATGCCCCAATCAACCCAGATAACAGATATCAAAGCTGTTCTCTTCCTTCCTCTTACGTCGTCTATCATCCCCTGCATTGAACCATCTTATTGAATTGTTTGCTTTTTCTATTAGCTTCTTCAACGTTTATGTTCATAACAGCAGGGAGAACAATTTCTTGGGGCCAAAATAAAGAAATAAAAAGCACTTGTGTTTTTTGACTCTTTCACTGAGTATTTTGTTTCCGATAGAGACTTCTTATTCAAATAAGCATTCACATACATTCTGATTAAAACTGTAAGTATATTCTATTTAATACGCTATAGGAAGATACAAAATATACAGGAATAAAAAAAAAAACCCATTGCTATTGAGTGGATTCCAACATACAGCAACCCTATAGGACAGAGCAGAACTGCCCCATAGGGTTTCCAAGGAGCGGCTGGGGGTTTTGAACTGCCAACCTTTTGGTTGGCAGCCAAACACTTAACCACAATGCCACCAGCGCTCCATAAAGCAATAAGAAGGTACGTTATATGAATGCTGTGATTATACACAACACTGATCTGTGTTCACAACAAATGTCAGCTATTTCTGAAATTCACCTGTCATCGAAAACCTCATCTCCATACAAAAGCACACCCCTCCAGTTAATTCTGGTAAGAGGTTCCCACAAACCATAGAAAGTCTTTCATATGCTAAAGTGAAGATATACCTTTATTTCTCCCTGTGGTTCTTCTATCTGCACAGATGAATTCAGTTTTTATTTAAATGTATTCTTACTTTGTTGAATGAACACTATATAAATTTTATTAAACACAGCTCCATAAAGTTTTATATTAAAATACAATTTTTTTTGTGTATTATTCATTAAACCCCCAAAAGAAACATACTCGTTTTTTAATTAATCTTAACAGAAAGTCAGCAGTTTATTTTTGTTAAAATTTACAGAGATGGTATTTACTTTTAAAATATCCATTTTTTATCAGGTTTCATCACACTGGAAAATGCCTGAGATGAATGGTCAGGAAATCAGTGACCTGAGAATTCAGAGAGTTGGTCACTGCATTGTGGCCTTTTAGGCTGGGCAGAGAAAAAACACTTTTTCTTCCTCCCTCTATTTTTTTTTAGCAGTAAAGCTTTGCCTCTCAGGAAACCCTGGTGGTGTAGTGGTTAAGAGCTCTGGCTGCTAACCAAAAGGTCTGTAGTTTGAATCCACCAGGCGCCCCTTGGAAACTCTATGGGGCAGTTCTACTCTGTCCTATAGGGTGGCTATGAGTTGGAATCAACTCGACGGCAACGGGTTTGGGTTTTTTTTTGCCTCTCAACTTGGGTAGGTTAAAACCAAAAAACCATTGCCACTAAGTTGATTCCAACTCATGGAGATTTCATGTGTGTCAGAGTAGAACTATAGTCCACAGGATCTTCAGTGGCTGATTTTTCGGAAGTTGATCTCCAGGTCTTTCTTCCCAGGCATCTCTGGTTAGACTTGAACCTCCAACCTTCTCATTAGTGGCTGAGCAAGTTAACCGTTTGTACCACCCAGGGACTCCCTTAGTTGAGGTAGTGGAGTAGAAATAATTATCATGAGCTAACAGGCTGTGTACCTATTGTGTTCTAACCTCCTACCAAAACTACCAAATATTTTTATATTTATGTATGTCACTTCATTTCTTTTCCCTTTTGCCAAATATGAATTATGTGAAAGTCGATAGAATAAAATAAAAAACGATTTGAACTCTTAATTTCATTAAGAGAACACTTGCTAGTATCGCGGTTGTGAAACTGATATTAGCTGTATCTGATTTACAACTGAGACTTGGTTAGGTGAAGTCAGAAGAAAAGAAAATTGTCAGAAATGAGAAAAGAACTAGGAATGTTAAAGTATTTTAGAAGAATTCAAATATACATTGAAGGCAACAATTATAAAAATATATGCTGCTGAAAATCAAATTGATAACATACAAAGAACAATATTAAAGAAGAGAGACAGATGGGGAGAAGAGAGAGCAAAACCCAAACTACAAGATAATAGCATGTCAGTGGGGACAATAGGGGTGGGTGGGCAGAATAAATGAGATATAATAGAAGAAAAACATTAGCTAAAATAAAAGTTGAGCATAGATTTTAAATACTTAACATAATACAGGAATAATTTTATTTAAAAATCCTAATACATGGGAAAATCCTGGTAAATCATTTCAAATTTAAGGAAAAAGAAAAATTATATAATTATCTAGACACATAATGAGTTTCTGTGATGAACAAACAAAATTCAGACATCTTTAGATAGCTCTCTTACAACCCTGAACACTGAACACCAAATCGAATTGGATAAAATTACTGAAATTCTAGTTTTGTGAACTGAAGAGTCTATATGAGTCCGAGCTGTTACTCATGTGAGAAGGCAACAAAAAGTCAAACACAGTCCATGTAACAAAAGATAGCTAAAAAACAAAACAAAGGGGCCTAAAAATACAATACCTAAACAAAAAATTAGAAATAAAATCAAATGTATTAGTTATGAAAACAAACATATATCAAACTTAAAATGGAAAAAAAAAAGAAAAATAAATCCAACTATATGCAACCTGCAAGAAATAAACCTAAAACAAAACACAGAGAAAATTTAAAACAAAATACTAGGCAAAAAAAATCACCAGGAAAATACAAATAAAGAAAAGCCATTATCACTATATTCCTCTTATGAATGGTATCATTAAAGGCCAATTATATTAAATGAAATAGAGAACCACTATACAGATTAAAAAATACAATCCCACTATGAAGCTCTAACAATTGTGGACTTCTACATGCTGACTAGCATAGTACAGAAACATACAAAGACCATCAGTGTCAAGAAAAAAGAGAAATTTATGGGAATATTATTGCTCTGCATGACTTCAACATAATTCCCTCCATCTTTGCCAGATGAAATTTCAAAAGTAAATTATTTGAATTATAGAGTTCATAAGGTTTATTTTAAATCATTCATTATCATTAAACAAAAATTGATTATCTTCAATAAGCATAAGGCACATTCACTATCCTACAAAGCTTTCATGCTAGTTGGAAAGAGAGATGGGCAATTATTACCCACTGTGCTCATGGGTTGTACCAAGTGATTTAAGAGGCTCTGGGTAAAGGGCATGATTCAGCTGAGCATGTGGGTGTGGCAGGTATCAGGAATGGCGTCCTGAAAGTGAAACATCTGCACTGAATCATGTAGGAATCAGCCACGTGAATATGTGAAGAAAGAAGGATGAAGAAAGGGGATGACACAACAGCATGAACAACAAACTGTGTTCAGAAAATTGGGGAATAATTCTGAGGAAGACATTAATAGAGTGTCACCTCCAGTATGTTTCAAAAGGAGCACCAGATGGACCAAAAAGTCACATTTTAGGAAATGAAGACAGATCTTTAAAGAAACAGAAGTTCAAAACATTACTTCAGTTGGACTTCCTAAGCATACAAATTCAAAGTAAAAAATTTGAAAAATCTTAAGGTAAAAGGAACGTTGGAGGAGGGAAATTATAACAAATAAGCTGGAGTGTTAATATTCAATAAAGAATGCTTATAGGTCGGAAAAAACTGCTAACTTTATTTAAAAAATAGATGAAGGACTTGAAAGAATGATTAAAAAATAAGAAGATAATAGCAAATACGTATAAAGTGCTTTCTATGTGTCAGACATTAATTCATTTAATGATCTCAACCACACTATGAGGTAGAGACTATTTTTACTTTTAATCTCCACTTTACAGATAAGGAAACAGAAATACAGACAGGTTATGAAACTTGCTCATAAATCAGGTGGCTGGTGTGTTTCAGAGTTGGAAAGGGAAGCTAGGCAGTCTGGCTCCAGGTTCTGTGGCTTCACTACAATTCTATGCTAACACTCAAGAAGTCCAAGTGCCCAAAAAGAAGAAAAAAAAAAGAATTACCTTCCCTAGTAAACGGATAATGTAAAATTCAAACAACAAAGAGATGCTTTTTTCTATTGTGAACTGACTCATGTTACATATACAATTAAAAAATGTTCGTAGATTGCTACACAGAGTAAGATTCTGATGCAATAAAAATTCTGAGGTTTAATAGTAATTTAAACTGTATAGAAGAGAAATGAGAATTTAATTATTATTTTTTCTTTGAAATTTACTAAAATAAATGCAAGAAGCCTTTATTTAGTACCAACTGATACGCAGGCAGAGTGTCATGAGTAGGCACACGGAAGCCCAGGAAGCTGAAGCGGACGTAGATGCCGTCTTCAAGATTCAAGTAAACTTTCGGTGCAATATCAATGGCCTTGCTATTTTATTCTGGATGCGTTAAAAAGAGGTCAGCTGCTTAGTACTTGGAAAACTGATTTAGAACTAAATTGAGGGAGTGAGGAACTCAATTCTATCACACCTAAATATATGATCTATAACCCAGCTTAGATTTGTTTGAAGTATCATACCAATAGACATATCATAGGCTCAGAGCCACTAGCATGAATAAATTTCTCTGTCATTCTTGATATATGCATATCCCTCAGCTAATAATAAAATTCGTCTCTTTTTTAAAATTCAGAATTCTGCTGCCAAGTCAAATTTGTAATCAATTGGAGTTTTATATAGTCTTACCCTCATTTGAAAATTATAAAACCAGGAAATAGATGATTAAAATGTAACAACAAGTTTTTAGCATGGTCTTGCATTAATTTACAGTTCTTAAAAAACAGAGAGGAAAGGCAAAGGAGTAAAACAAGAAGAAGTGTATTCTGTAACAGCACAAAAACTATATTGTGGCTCCTTTCAGCATATGAACACAGTGAATCCACTCGCATTTTTAAAACTAACCTCCCTACAGTCCTATTCCACCAAAATTCATTGTGTTATTACGTTTACACTTGTCCCCTTCCCAAAAATCTATCCGTTCATCTGATTATCATGCTTTATACGTTAACAAAATCAGATCTTTCATGGTTATCAAAGGGATTAGTTCTTGCTTTCTTACTAACCCTTCCCTAACCAGTATTCTTCTGGCTCATTGAACACTGGAGGAGATCCTGTGGTAGATGGAATAGTTGCTCTATCCAAGGATGTCCATGTCCTAATCCCCAGAACCCGTGGCTATGTTATGCAACATGGCAAAAGGGACCTTGCAGATACGTTAAACTAAGGATCTGAGATGGGGAGATTATCTTGGAGTATCCAAGTGGGTTCATTGTAATCATAAAGGTCCTTATAAGGAAAGGGGGAGGCAGGAGAGTGAGTCAGACAAGGAGATGTGATGATGGATGCAGAGTCAGGTGGAGGAAAGGATCAGGAGCCAAGTTATATAGGCAGCCTCTAGAATGCGGAAAAGGCAAGGAAACAGATTCTCCCCTAGAAGCTCTGGAGGGAGCATAGCCCAGTTGACACCTTGATTTTGGGACAGTGAAAGCCATTTTGGACTTCTGACCTCTAAAACTGTACGACAGCAGATTTGTGCTTTTTTAAGCTATTAAGTTTGGGGTAATTCGTTACAGCAGCAATAAAAAAAATACTACAGATTTTGGCATCAGAAGTAGGGTGCTGCTGTAACACGAACCTAAACATGTAGAAGTGGCTTTGGAATTGGCAATAGGCAGAGACTGGAAGAATTTTGAGGAGCATAATAGAAAAATCCTGAACACTCTGTTAGTAGAAATACGGATGTTAATGACTCTACTAATGTGGACTCAGAAGGAAGTTAAGAGACTGTAGAGAAAACATACACTGTCTACACTATCATAAGGAGGCTTTTGATAGAAATATGGATTTAAAGGTGCTGCTAGTGAGGGCTCAGAATGAAATAAGGAAAATTTTATTGGAAATTGAGGAAAGGAGACCGTTGCTATATAGTGGTAAAGAATTACTCAAATTACCTAATGATCCTGCAGTTTTATGGAAAGCAAAATTTATAAGTGATGAACTTAGATACTTAGTTGAGGAAGCTTCCAAGCAAAATGTTGAAGGTGCTGCCTGGTTCTTCTTGCTGCTCACAGTAAATTGTGAGAGGAAAAGGATGTATTAAAGAAAAAACTGTTAAGCAAAGAGGCAGAAGGACTCGATTATTTGGGAAATTCTCAGCCTGTCCTGATTGCAGAAGACACGAAATTTAGAAGATCACTATCAAGTAAGCGTGCTTTGGAAACACAGGCTGTGGCTGGACAACCTTTTGCTAGTAACTTGGACAAAGTAAAGGTCACTGTATTCAGTCACACAGAGAGATCTTTAAAGAGACTGACCATGTGACTCATGGATTCCCTCAACCATCTCAGCAGAAACCAAGAATATATATGAATTATCTAGGAAAGATCTGTGGAGGAGCTCTTGTTTAATGAACTGAAACCCAAAACATACACAGAAGTCCCACAAGGTTTTTGAAAATAGTATATCAGCAAAAACACTGCCAATTTGGACAGACATGGACAGAAAGAGGACAAAATAAAAGAGGGTTGTCTAACTCCCAAAACTGTACAGGCAAGAAACCAGTTGACAGAACTAATCAGCCACACATATGTGCTTTGTTGTTATATTGTTAGGTGCCCTTGAGTCAGTTCTGACTCATAGCAATCCTATGTACAACAGAACGAAATACCGCCCGGTCCTGCACCATCCTCACAGTCATTGCGATATTTGAGCCCACTGTTGCAGCCACTGTGTCAATCCATCTCTACTTTACCAAAATGATGTCCTTCTCCAGGGACTGATCCCTCCTAATAACATATCCAAAGGACAGAAGACGAAGTCTCTCCATCCTCGCTTCTAAGGAGCATTCTGTCTGTATTTCTTACAAGACAGATTTGTTTGTCCTTCTGGTAGTCCATGGAATATTCGATATTCTTCACCAACACCATAATTAAAATGTATGAATTTCTTCTTCAGTCTTCCTTATTCATTGTCCCGTTTTCACATGCATATGAGGCAATTGAAAATACCATGGCTGGGGTCAGGCACACCTTAGTCCTCAAGGTGACATCTTTGCTTTTGAACACTTCAAAGAGGTCTTTTGCAGCAGATTTTCCCAATGCAATGTATCCTTTGATTTTTTGACTGCTACTTCCATGGCCGTTGACTGTGGATCCAAGTAAAATGAAATCCTTGACAACTTCAGTATTTTCTCTGTTTACCATGATGTTGCTTATTGGTCCAGTTGTGAGGATTTTTGTTTTATGTTGAAGTGTAATCCACACTGAAGGCTGTAGTCTTTGATCTTCATCAGTAAGTGCTTCAAGTCCTCTTCACTTTCAGCAAGCAAGACTGTGTCATATGCATATTGCAGGTTGTTAATGAGTCTTCCTCCAATCCTGATGCCACATTCTTCACCACATCAAAGATGTGTTGAAATCCATGTGAAATTGTTCACTACAGATTAGTAAGTAATCACAAATAAGCCCGTGCATAACTTGCATACTAGTTAATCCACCCCTGAAAGTGACTTTACAAATGTGATTAAGTTAAGGAAATTTAGATGGGAAAATTATCTGGGTGGGTGCAATGTAATCACAAGGGTCCTTAAAAGGGAAAGAAAGAGATAGAAGAGTCAGAGTCAGAGAAGAAGATGTGACAACAGAAGCAGAAGTAGAGAAAGAGGGAGACTTGAAGGTACTATCCCACTGGCTTTGAAGATGAATGAAGGGCCCATGAGCCAAAGAGTGTAGGCAGCCTCTAGAAGGTGTTAAATGCAAAGAAATGAGTTCTCCCCTAGAGCCTCCAGAGGGAATGCAACCTGGCTAACACCTTGATTTTATGACTTCTGACCTCCACAACTGTAAGATAATAAATCTGTGTTGTTTTAAACCACTAAGTTTGTAGTGACCTGTCACATGAGCAATTGGAAAGTAACACAAGTAGCAACTGTAGGCATTTTAGATATAGCTATCCAGGTCAGAAATCACTATGCATAGTAGATGCTTGATAAGGCAGATTTTAGTTCCAGCTCCACAAATCACTCAGATGTATATACACAAACCACTCTGTGATAGAGACACCCTTGAAGTTCCTCTTCATGTCCCAAAGAAGAAATGTCAACCTACTGATAAATAAAACTCAGCTTAAATGTCCCTTTAGAATCTAATCTCTCTGAGTCACAGAACTGCCAGTTCTAATGGTAATAAGGTTTTGGTATATGGGCTTGTCCTCTGTTTTCTGCAGCTCCTGTCACCAACCAGGAAGTACTTCTGGTATGAGAGCAGTTATGAATAAACAGAATTTAGACAGAAATTAGAAAATCATTATTACATCAATATTGTTAATTTTGTCATATTTGAAAATTTAATCTTGCTGCTATTAAAACATTTTTTAATTAATTGCTTAGTTTAGTTAAAGAATTGGCCAGTTGAAAACATCAGTATATGAATAAAATGACTTAAATTTCATTGAAATGGTCAAATAAATTAAAGCCATTTAATGCATGTAGATGATGCATATTTTTACAAATAAATCTCTTGTTCAGACATTTCCCTAGCATTATATTAAATTATATTAGCAAATTATAATTATATTTATATATTACTGAATTATATTAAATTATAATAATGATAACTAGCAATTAGTGAATGTTACATGTAGAGCATTTTACATGTAATATTTCACTAATCCTCATAACCACCATATCAGATAGGTGGTATTATTCCCATTTTACTGATGAAAAAAGTACCACTCAAAAGGTAAAATTATAGAATAAATGGCTGAGCCTGGAATCCAGTTCAGGTATTTCTGAATACAGGGCTACTCAACTCTACATAGTCTCGTATGTAAATATATTTTCATTAAAATATAATATTTTTATTACAAAGTAAAATTTTAAATAAGGGTATGAATCCTCCATTCTGTCTCCTAAATATCTGCACACGAATCTTCTCTAAACATTGATTTCGGTGTAATCCATGGGATAAATATAAGGAAAAAACAATAAGCTCAAATTTCTATGTCTCTAAGTGGTTCCTTCATTCTTGTAAGTCTGAGTTTAGAATTAGAAATCAAAGCAATTTCTTCAGCTTTCTTGCTTAGGTTACTATAGAGATCAAACTTGAGAAGGCATTAGATGAACTTGACTATGTTGTTGCTGTGTGCCATCTAGTTGATTCTGACTCATAGAGACCCTAAAGGACAGGGTAGAACTGCCCCATAGGGTTTCCTAGGCTGTAATCTTTACGGGAGCAGATCACCAGGTCTTTTCTTCTGCAGAGTGGCTTGTGAGTTCGACCTGTTGACCTTCTGGTTAGCAGCTGAGCGTTTAACCATTGCACCACCACTGCTCCTTAACTTGACTATAAAACCAAAACCCACTGCCTTTGAGTCGATTCCAACTCATAGCGACCCTATAGGACAGAATAGAACTGCCCTATAGAATTTCCAAGGAGCGGCTGGTGAATTTGAACTGCCAACCTTTTGGTTAGCAGCCGTAGCTCGCTGCAGCTCTTAACCACTGCACCACCAGGGTTCCCAACTTAACTATAAGGGGAGGAACATGCAAAGCAGAAACCACCGCTCTCATTTCTAGTGATCTATTCTGCCCCAGAGCATGAGAAGTGGTGTCGTGCTTCTGTCAAGGTGTCTCCTTGTTTAAATCCGCATCCCACGTTTACAATGAGGGTGTCTGATGAACTCTCCTCTTAGATTTAGTCATACATTCAACAGAAATCCATATCCCATTTACTGTCGGCCAGACACAGTGCTCAGGACTGAGGATGAATTAATCTCCCCAGGAAGGAATTCAGTCATGCTGTACTTGAAAAGAGATGAAAAGAAAAACACCAGAGAGACCCTCTAGATATACAGTATCCTAAAAAGTGTTGATCTTGCCTTGTCTCTAAAAACAGAAATACAACAGGTTGCATCATTTCAATATGCTGACTTCTGAATAAAACAAGTTCCCAGATGGCTGGCTCTGCTGAGGAAGCCAGATCATCTGAAGGCACACCAAACGGGGCCTCCTTATGCGGGGTATCGTAAGGAACTTGGTGACTCACACTCTACATCCCCACTCCCCCAAAAACACTTTATTTGACTAGAGGTGAAATTTGATTAAAATGAATAAACTCCAAGACAGACTTACCAGGGTTGAAAAGTCACTTACCTGGAGCCTCATGCTGACTCATTTTCTCTTCAAAATTTTTCTACTTAACAGCTCCCTTAGCTGTGCTCCTAATGTATGTATTACATTTCTATTTATATTAAGGAGCCCTGGTGAAGCAATGGTTATTTCAGCTCCTAACTGAAAGGTTGGTGGTTTGATCCCACTCAGTGGTTCCGTGGAAGATAGACCTGGCAATCTACTTCCATAAAGATTACAACCTGATAACCCTAAGGGACAGTTCTGCTCCATCATATGGGGTCACAATGAGTAGAAAATCGACTCGAGGACACCTAACAACATTTATATTACACCAGTTGCCGTCTAGACGATTCTGATTCATAGAGACACTCCGTGTGTCAGAGTAGAATTGTGCTTCATAGGGTTTTCTTTGGGAAATAGATTCCCAGGCCTTTCTTCTGAGATGCCTCTGGGTGGACTTGAACCGTCAACCTTTGAGTTAGCAGCTGAGCACATTAACTGTTTGTACTACCCAGGGACTCTATATTACTTATCACTTTTTAGTGTATCTATGAACCCCTTGTTCCTCCCTACTTCTCTCAGCTTCCATCTATATGTACGTTTCTTTAGCACAAGGCAGGGCTAAGCTAACTTTGTAAACCTGTTTTATGGCAGGCACTATCTCGGGAACTTTATGTTTGAGGAGGCAGAGCAGTAGGGGGATTAACCAGAGGCTCTGGAACCAGAAACCCTGATTTTGATTCTTTCTCTAACACTTACTGTTTGACTTTGAACACGTTCCTTAACCTGTCTCAGCCTCCTTTTTCTTATCTATATAATGGAAATAAATAATAGAACTTGCTGAAATGGTTGTCTGTGAAGAATGAATGATATTTACAAAAATAGTTTTACACAGTTCTTGCACATAGAATGTGCTTGGTAAATGCTCACCAGATTCCAACCACCCTGAAAGGCAGGTTGTATTATGCAGATAAGAATTCAGAGATGGGAAGTCTGAGAATAAGAAAAGATAAGAAATGTCCCCAAATCTCACAGCTGGTAAGTAGTAAGGATAGGACTTTACTATGGTTCTTTTGAATCTAAAGCCTCTCTCAGGCTATTTCATTCCTTTTTATAAACCAAATATCCACAACGTTGTCTCAAGAAAGTAGAATTCAATGAACCACGAAAAGAATGAAAAATCATAAGATGGAATTAGGGTGAAAGAGGTGGCAGTCCTACTCATGTGGCCACAGTAATGGAGCAAAGGATAAAAAAGAGAAGAAATGACTAACTCAATGTATACAATATTCGTTGTGTTGGTCTGTCTGTGTTTTGGGCACTAGCCAATGAACCAACAATTTTTCACCAGCAAGCAACATAGGAGTCCTCTGAAAATGTAAAGTTCAGGAAAATCACCCTAGTATATCAAACTTGAGGGACAGATGTTCTCCCTTTCCCACCGCCCCGCAAAAAATAGTTCCTCAAGCTTTTACCCTGCTCCACATATTCTGGGTAAAATCACGAAAGCATCACTAAAAGTTATTAACTTTATTCACTTCCCTACCGGGGCTTCTGAGCAGTAGGCTTGGCACAGTGGACCCTGTCTGAGACCAGACCAAGTGGTGATGACTGGACCACTCTCTAAGTCCCTGCGGCCCTGTGGCTACCTACCAAACATAAAAAAAAGGAAGCTGTATTCCTCATTTATGTTTCACTCACTGTTGCCTTATTAAGCACTCATGTGCTGTGAAACTTTACAGCAAGGAAAAGCCCTGAATAAGGTATTATATATGGTTAGTTTGAATATGAGTATACTTTCTTTCTAATTTGAATATTCTTTCTATTTAAATGAATTTCCATCCCTTTTCTTCCTAAAATATCTATCCTAGAAAATCCCAAAATTTCATATTATTCCACCTCTCCCTGAGTTGCTACCTTTTTGATATAACTTCTTTTTCTTATCCTATATTTCCTAATGCACTCTTTCCACCCTCCCCACTGCTTCACTTTTAATTTTCCCTTTGCCAAACTTTCCCATGATTTGCAGCTCTCCATATCCTCCTTCATGTGTGGCTCAGTTACTAGGGGCAATGCACTGATGAGGAGAGTTTCATCTCCTTTCTGTTTTTCTAGGCTGGAAATGAAAACTCAAGACATGGCCGGCAAATGTGCTCATCTCTCCTAGCCACAGAGAGACAGTCGTTGAGCTCAGTGTATGACTAGGAGCATGTGCATACCTCTAAAAGGCGCTGCACCAACCAACTGGTTAAACGTCCATCCAAAAAACCAAAACCAAACATGTTGCCATCGAGTCAATTCCAACTCATAGTGACCCTATAGGAACTGCTCCATAGGGTTTCCAAGGAGCAGCTGGTGGATTTGAATGGCCAACTTTTTGGTTAGCAGCCAAATACTTAACCACTGTGCCACCAGGGCACCACTGTGCCACTAGGGCTCCTGAAATGTCCATCACCACCCCTAACACCACCAGGACCTCCACAATGCACAGGAAGAGATTTCATTCCAGAGCTGAAGTGATTCATTGGCAGAAGGAAACGACCCATAGATTCTAGCTTAGAATCTGTCTTTTCCTCAAATGATCTGCTTTGTCTCTCATATATACCAGGCTGATTTGTTTAGTTCCAAGTATGTTGGCACTGAACAGATCAGACATAAGCCACAGTAATGGAGGTATACCCTAATAATTTGTAGCTGTGAAAAACATCTTCCTAGCATGCCCACCTTTAAGTTGCTTGAGCACAGGCAGAGGTAGGAAGTTAATCATTTACCGACTGTCACCTTTAATCATTTCCGTGTTATTTGCATTCTGGAGTAGCCAGAGGTTTCTTGATCTGATTTTAGGAATTTCCTGGTTCTTTACCCTCTTCCCAACATTCACCACTCAATTAACGTTAGCATCTAAAATTTATTCTGGCAAAGGATATTTTAAAAAGCCCAAGTCATCAAATTCTAATTCTCACTGAGTTAGACAATAGGTGCTGTGGCAGCTTTTCTTCCACTAATCACCCTTTTCCTTTGAATAACAGAATGTATTTAATTCAGTCTGCCTTTTGTCTTAGAGAAAAGCAGTTTCTGAATTTACAAAGTCTTTTCAATAACCTAAAGTAAGTGTTTAAGATGCTTTCTCTGCCTAAGTCCACACACAGCAACATATTTTGATATTTTTTTTCTTTTGAACTTAATGGCTGATAGAGTTGATCAAAGAGGGGAAACCACACTAATTCCATACACTTTCTCGACTGAACATTATTTGGAAAAGCTAAGCAGTCAAGGAGAAAAGTGAAAATGTTTAAATAATCTACTCCTCTGGAAGTAAATGTAATTTCAGAGCAATGATGTACTTAGACAATTCAGTCTAAAGACTTTAATACTTTCAAAACAATGTAGTTGTCAGTCACTTCATCTTGGGAAGGAAGATAAAATTGCTAATGTCAAACAGAAATGTTAAAATCCCTTTAGGATGACATTTTTTTCTTGTCAAATCTATAGGTTCTTCTCATGTCCTCTAAAATAAAACGTAATTGGCATCACGTTCAAGCGTCTGTCCTGTCACAACCAAGAGACTATCTACGGAAAATAGCACCTATGGCAATCAGTTTTGAATTGCTGAATGATCTCTCACAGCTGCGATGGCCAATAGAAACTGCTCCTTAGCGCCGCCGCTCAAGCTGTGCCCAGGGCACCGACCTTCCTGCCATACCTTAGTTACGCCTGTGGTCACTACTGCTTTCTGATTAATTAGCAGCCAGTAACCAATTGTCGCGAGTCCAACTCATGGCAACCCCATGTGTATCAGAACAGTACTGTGCTCCATAGAGTTTTCAGTGGCTGATTTTTCAGAAGTAGATCACTAGGTCTTCCTTTTGCGGTGCCTCTGGTGGACTCCAACTCCCAATCTTTCAGTTAGCAGCTGAGTGCTTTAACTGTTTGCACCACCTACGGGCTCCACTTTCTGATTACTTTCCCATCATTGTAGGGGATACTGGATGATGCAATGTACGTTTTCAACAGGCTTATTAAATGTAGAACAGGATGTTTCTAAATTAAAACTATACTGTAATAATTTTAATGTATCAAAATCTTGAATCAATCAGGTGCTGAGTTACTCTTTGTCACCATTCACATGACCTAACTGTCCTTTGCGTACAAATGCAGTGTGTAATTTAAAAAGAAATAGATGAGGTCAGATTCCTAATGACACACTGGTACTAAGAACTGTCCAAAGAGTGGAAATAATTTAATAGTCTTCGCTGTAGAAGATACACATGTGTACATAGTCAGTCAATCTCATCGTCCCTCAATTTATCTACCTTTAAGAATCTGGCACTGGCATTTCTTTCTTTTCCCTCAGATTCAAAACCTAATCCTATAAGTGCACCGTAAGTGGAGAAATTAAGTTTATGCTTCTTATTTCACTCCTGGTTTTAAATGGTGAAGTGTAAAAATCAGCCTTTAAATGTTATTTAGATTGAAACCTGCTCTTTTCCATGCACAGTAAAACAGTAACATCTGTGAACAACAAAGAGTTTAATTAAAACTTTCAAGCCATGAGTTTTCCTAGATCAATGGTATTTAAACTCAGGTGTAGCAGAAGTTGAGGGGAGATGAGTGGTGGGGTGACAAGGGTAAAAAGCAATTTTTTAAAAATAATTATTTTGGATTGAGATTCTTTGTAAAATTCCATGAGAAGTTAGATTTTCACAGCTTGAGTACAGTCTTAAAAACACTTTCCTAAGCTTTATTCCTTTCAGGCACCAAAAGCCTTGGGCAGATGGTCAAATCACTGCAACTCAGTATGATCTCCCCCTGCTCAGACCATAAAGTTAGTCATCTCTTCGTTTGTCTTTAAAGGTTATTTTAAAACACTCAGACACTTAATTGCAACTACAGGTTATCCACCAATAGCCAGCAACTGAGCATCACTTTCCATCTCTAAGTCTTCTAATAGCCTGCATAACCATATCTACCATAATTTCAGTCAAAAAATCTTTTAGACTCATCAGTTTACAAAATGGCACCACACACGCATTGTGAAGATGGAAGATTGGCTATCACACAGTGGGTAGAAACCCTCCTCACAGGCCCTATGTGGGTGTGGGAAAAATACACCGCTTTTTAAAAGAATGTTTATGCTTTCGCTAATTATGAGTGGCAGATCCTTCCCTAAGATGTTTGCAGACCTGGTTATTAAGTTTTGATTATTACCTGGAACTAAGATTCCTAGATCACCAAGATGATAAAAGACACTGAGGCTAAAATGGCAAGCTTCACAAATAATTAACATTTAACATAGTGATTTACATACAGTGGGGCCCAGTAAGCATTTGATTGAAAGAATTTGTCCTGAAACAATATTCCAAAATTCAATGCTATCTTTTATGGTTCGTCTTGACAGGTTTTGTTACCTTCTCTCTCCCACTTCTTTTTAAAGAATGGAAAACAAGTTTCAAATACTGCAACAGAAGTTATTTAAGCAGCACAGAGTGGTTATGTGAAAGTTGGGATTCCAGTTTCCAGAAGGAAGCAAAAAGAAACATCTTGCCTGTGAACCTGTAAGTCTCCCACAACGAAATCCAGCTCATCCCCCAGAAATGCTCAGCAGGGCATGACATGAGCAGGTGAAAATTAGAACTGTGCAAAAATGTTTGCTTGGAAAGTGAAACCAGTCAACTCTGGGCTTTCTGCCAAATTTAATTTCTGCCAGAATTTCTCCTGTTATTACATAGCTACAGAAAGCAATTAGAAAAGTGTTATAGCTAAAAAATTCCAAATACCATTCATGTGCCCATCGCATTTCTGTCCAGAAGGAAATAACTAGCCTCCCAGCCCAGCAGGCCAAGAGCAGACAGCACACGCGCACACACACACACACACACACACACACACACACGCTTTTCCTTGGAGGACTATTTAATCTCATTCAGTATACTACTTGTTTTGCAGCATCCAGGAAGAAGACCCCAGTAGGTTTTCAAGGTGTCCCAGTACACTGTTGAGCTGGAAGCCATCCAAAAAAAAGCAGATGTAGCAGAGAGCCCTCACTCCCGTTCACCAGCAGTGCAGGGCCTGAAGAAAATGTCATAAACCCCATCAAGTCTGACACTTGGTTGCCATTACAGAAAGTATCACAGAAAGAGGAATTCAAAATGCTGATGCTGTGCAGAACTCAAACTGCATCATGTTTTACACACTCTCAAGCCTAAGAGCGGAGTTGGTGAGTGGCTTAGACTAGACACAAATAACATGTGTCTATCATGACCTGTCTTCTGAAATACACACATACGCACATGTGCACACACACATGAACACACTCAACTGCTGACCCACACCCTGTCTAGTCTCCAGAGCTCCATTCCCAAGCTTTTGTTTTTGTCTTTCCACACACTCCATGATAGGACTCATCCACGCCTAAGGCATTTTAGCTCTCAGCTTCATGTAAGCTCTCAGCTTACACTCAACATACATCTCTAGTAACTATTTAAGCCCTAATCTTATATTGCCAACTCTTTTCAAATTCAACATGGCTTTTAAAAAATATGTTACCCACAATCTAGTTTCCACTTCCAAATTTTTTAGTTGTGTAGTAGAGAACACCTAGGATTGTTGGGAATAATGGTGAATGTGATAAGGAGTCAATTAAAAGTGAATAAAGTGATTGTTGAGTTTTGGCATATGTTCAAAATCCTGAACCTTTAATAAAACCAGTTATACATGTTTTATGGCTTGGCAGCCTGGGAAGGGAGCAAAAATAGTAGATTATTGGAAAATTTTTAATAGGTGTTTGGTGATGTGGGTTTAGCTCAGAAACTTGGGACAAATGAAATAGGGGGTCAGTGGAAGTTTGTTGTTCGAGCTGACGACGGGACCCAGGCTGAGTGCGCATTGGGTCTGGCATGGCTCCTCTAAGACTTCAGACCCTACCCCTGAAGTCTGAGTCAGGAGCTCTTAATCTCAAACCTCCAGCACTCCTAACTGCTCTTGGCCTTAGTTTTGAAATGGGTGCCCTAGTCTATTGCAGGCTCCTATCTTGTTCCTAGTCCTCTTGACTTCTGATCTTGTGATTTATTTTCCTATTTATAGCTTACCTTCATCTCTAGAACCTGATACATTGCATCATTTCACTGGTTCATAATCTTTTGCTTTCTCTTCAAATATTATTTGGATTCTTCTTCAGTTTGCTGCTTTAGATTCCTTTGATAAACAGGTCTGGCCCCATGATCTCATCTTTCAGTTCCTCCCTGCTGAGTGAGACTCTCCTTCCATCTTTACTCAAACACTGATCCAAGACACAGAGAGGCAAATAAAGGTGGAAGGGGTTGATGAGCATGACAGGTTAAGAATGAGGAGGTTGTACTGAGGATCAAGATCATCTTTAGTTATGAAGAAAGAGTAACTGTGATCAAAGAGATTATTTTGAGAGTCCAAGAACTAGGTCAGAGTAATGACTCCAAAATATGGCTATGAGTAGCTCCACTAGAAAAAAGACTGGAGCCATTAGGACTGAGGAGGTTGAAGAATTTGGGTTCTTGAAGTAATGTGGATGTTGACATGACCAAGGATAACACACAGAGTGTAAGTTTCAAGTGTTGCAATGATTGTACTAGAAAGAGGACACTTAATAGCTTTCTATTACTCCAGAGAGGACATAAATTTAATTTGAACTGAAGAGTGCATGTCTGAAAGGTAAGGGTGTCTTTAACAGTGGAGTATTCTATCAAGTCCAGTAGAAAATTTTCTAAGCAGCTTTTAGTGTGATTCTATTTTGAACTTTTAGCATTTAGGGTGGCTTGGTGATTTATATTGTAATCTTGCTTTCTGGGAACATATTAATAATGGTTATTATGGTACGCTAGCATTGTATATCATGATAACAAAAGCTTATATAGCACTTACTATGTGCCTGGCACGTTGTTTTAGTTACTTTACATATATAAACTTATTTAATCTTCAAAACTACCGTATGGGGTAGGTACTATTAGTGTCTCCATTTTCAGATGAGAAAATGAGGCACAGATATTTGCCCAAGCTCAGTTAGGAGTTAAGTGTCAGAGTCAGAATTCAAACTCAGGCAGTCTGGCTCCAAATTCTGTGATCTTACCCAATTAGTGTTTACCAGACAGCATTTCCTGATTTCCCAGTAAAGAAACTTCTGTTTCTAGAAAACAATGTTTTTGTGATTCTGGTAAACTGAGGATGCTTCATATATTTTAAGGATAATTATAGTTTTGGGGTTCATCTCCAGAGGTCTTTAATAGACATGGAAAAAAAAAAGAACAAAGGAAGGAAAGAAGAAAGGGAGGAAATACGGAAGGAAAGTAGGGAGGGAGAAAAGACATAGCACGTCAGTTGTGAAAGTTTTCTAATTTCAAGAGCTATTCATATTGATTAAAATGTAAAGATGGTACCAATAATGCAATTTTATATCTCAATTATACCCTGGAAGAAAAATCTTATAGAAAATTTTATTATTGTTAGATTTAGCTTAAGACTTCCTCAGTACAAATGCTTACAAAATTCTGTGTCAGACTCTCTACAAGTATTACACCAAGGGTAAAAAGAGGTATTGTAATGGATGTTATTATGGTTAATGGTTAGAATTTGTGGAATACTCATCCTTGAACAACACCAAAATGGACTTTGAGAATATGAAACAAATGGAGAAAAATACAGAAGCACAGTAGCAACATAGTTTATAAAAAAAAATGTATACATATATATTATACATATATGAAAGTCAGATGAAACATTCATGAACAAAGAGTTATGAGTGTAATTGAAAGAAATGGTAATAACATATCAAGGGAATTCAGAATAAGCAAGAAGCTGGGGCTGGTTGGGTTGAAATAGTGAAGTAAATTAAAAGGAGTGAAAATTGAAGCTTGAGATAATTTGTAGCTTCTACTTAAAGGATAGGGTATTATGGACTATAAGTAATAGTTTTGAGCTGACAACTGCAGTAGCTGAGCTAGATCCTTTTGAGACATAAAGGGTTGTAACTGAAATACAAACACATTCCTTCCCTCCAGATTTCATTTCTCTGAAATTTTATAGAGTAAAAGTAGCAGCTGTTGTCCAGCTCTGGTTCACGGATGGATGATGAAAGTTGAAATTATTCCCATTCCAGATAGAGTTAGTGACTGAAAGCAGGCATGCACTAATACAGTTACATTCCCCAAAATAAATGCTTGTGAATCCTCCAGGTCTCAAAGGGCTAGCATGTTTTCTATTAAGAAGCCAGGGCTCATGAAAGTCTGTTCCTATTCTGAGTACCCGGGAATGGTACAGAGGAAAGGAAGTAATCAAGACTACTGAGTTGCCCATTGCTGCCAGTTGCTCTTCCTCTGTGCACCCCTTGCCATATCCCCTGCTGCTCATCTTTGAACCTAGTAGAACATCTGAATTCTTCCCTATGCAGTGCTCAGGAAAAGGGCTTGGATCCAATAGAAGTAGTGGTAGTAAATTTTAAATTAAGTCTGTAGCTGCAAGTGGCAAACATTTAATAATGTGAACAAAATTTATTCTTGTTCCTTTCCCAGAATATCTCAACTTGACAATGACTGACCCTTGAGTCGACGTTCAAAAATTCCAACTTACAAAGGCAAAATCAAAGGGCGATCTTGAACTTTACAAAAGGATTTTTCTTGGTTTCCCTGGAGTGGTTAACTACTATAAACCGAAAAACCAAACCCGTTGCCGTCCAGTTGATTCTGACTCATAGTGACCCTATAGGATGGAGTAAAACTGCCCCATAGGGTTTCTAAGTAGAGGCTGGTAGATTCAAACTGCTGACCTTTTTGGTTAGCAGTCGAACGTTTAACCACTGTGCCACCAGGGCTCTTTAATTACTATGGTTGTTTACAAACTTGTAATTATTTGACAAATACTCTCCCTGGTTAGATAATGTAAAGCTGAACTCTTATTATGACAGTGCTGACTAAAAACAAACGAAAAATTAACAACAGCAAAGATATTGGTAAAGCCACCTATGAAGTTACAATGCAATTTATTGGGAACTGTGATTCTATTTATCAAAATAACGTACATAGTTTTCAAAAACCCAGCTACTTTATACTGTGAGGTTTATAGATATTCTATTTCCATGCAATCAAGTGTCTATGAATTAAAAATAAAATAAAATAATTGATTTTCAAACATTAATGTATATTCAGTTCACATATATGGAAATTTAAATGAAAAACAATGAGGACATGTTTTGAAACCACTATAATGCTGGACTCTGCTTTTAAAACTAATGGTGGCATGTGGATTTTTTAAATAGCTTTTCTGTGTTGGTAACTACCAAGCTAACTCATTTAGCAATACACATGCTGATATATTCAGACATTTGGATCTTTGACTAACAGAGAAACTTCCCAAAATAAACTGTTTTAGTATTATGTTTATTTTAAGTCATATGCATGCCTGGAACAATTTGGCAATTATTTACTTTTGAATAATCAGACATATCTAAAGTTTTTGGTTCACCAGGCAATTGAGGACACATCCTGGATACAATTAGAAAAAAACGTGGAGGACAAAGACCTACATGAAGACCTGCCAAAAAGAGCCGTGAAAAACAATAAACGTCCTAAGACAAAAAAGTGGGGGGAAGGGAAGAGCAGAGGAAGAGCTCATCTAACAAAGATGAACAAACTCGAATGCTTAGCAGAATTTTAAAATAAGCCAATTGTCACGTTTTGAGCTTTCACTGAATATGTAGATTAGGTCTGCTTTTCCACAATTTGTCCTAATTTTAAGAGAAACATGAAGTGCAAAATAAAAAGCAACAAAAAGCTACTGCTGGAAAAACAAGCCTTTGTCAATGTGTATGCTTAGATGTACCCCAGATCATGGAGGGTAGGAGGGGGTTGATGTGGTAAAGATTGGCAGACTGACATACAGCACTTTGACACTTAAGTCAGGAGACTGGGTTTCTAGCTGCCTTTCCTTAATCCTTGTATGAGTTACAGGTTTCCCCTGCTATCTGAAAGCAGATAGCCTTTAGTAACAAAGCTTTAGTAAGCCAAAATGGCATAAATCGAAGAAATAATTACCAATAATTGACATGGGAAGATTTTTTTAGCATTCCCAGACCCAAAAAATAATGTATCCAATCATACCAAATAACACATAAAAGTCTTAGGAGATCTCTGGCTTTTCTGACACCTTAGGACACATTTTGCTAATGGATGCACAAAATAAATTGAGATAAAGCACACACACAGTCCGAAGCTATGGTGGCTTGCTGCTGAGAAACTGAGTGTAGTTTCCGGCGAAGGAGCTTGGCGAGGCCACTCTCGCTGGTCGAGGTGCGCACTGCCTCTTTAACGGCTCACTGCAAAACAAGTGCTGAACGCTATGTCTGCTTTTCGACTTTATTCGTAAAAGTGAAAATCCTCTTTGGATTTATTTCGGTTATCGAAAACAGATACTAACCTAGGTTTTTCGTAAAAGCAAAGTTGGCATAAAGCAAGCTTTCAAAAAACGGGGGATACGGTACTAGTGATTGTTCTTGGGCTTCAGTTTTCTTATCTAGAATTTAAAGCCTATTAAAATAGTCTCTGAGGTTCTTTTTGTGTTATCTATGTAATACATCCCTTTTTTCCTTAGCAACATTTGAAGAACTATAGCTACTCTGCCAGGAATTTGGATTACCTACTGTAAGGTGGCACGAACAGTTTGCCCTTGGCTAGTAACTGAAAGGTTGGCAGTTTGAATCCACACAGTGGCATTCTGTGGAAGAAAGACTTGGTGATCTACTTCTGTAAGAATACAGCCCATGAAAACCCTGTAGAGCACAGTTCTACTTTGACACACATGGGGTCGCCATGAGTCAGAGTCAACTGGACAGCAACGAAAACTGTGCTTCTCCTTGGCGCATTATTTTTAGGCCATCATTTAGGCCCACAAAGTGCCAGGAGTATTAAGTATAGCTACACTGTCATTTGTTGTACCAAAACTGATACAAATAATTCATTAAATTTGGCGATTTTCAATTTTTTTAAGAAAACAAAACCTTTGCTTTTTCTACTACCTAACTGCCTAATTGTCATTGTCCTTTGTACTCTTACTACTTACATTGTACAAATGAAAAAAGTTCTCAGGTTATTAAACTTTGCAAGTGATGGATTCCAATGACTTGGAAAATAAATAGCATGAAATTTTTACTATGGGTTTTTTGGTGGCATTTCAAAGAAAAAGAATATACACTGTGGTCACACCCGAAAAACCAAACCCGTTGCTGTTGAGTCGATTTGGACTCATAGCGACCCTATTGGACAGAGTAGAACTACCCCACAGCATTTCCAAGGAGGGTGGATTCAAACTGCTGACCTTTTGGTTAGCAGCTGAGCTCTTAACCACTGTGCCACCAGGCAGTCATATAAAGACTGTACCTGTAAGAAATGAATCAATGTTCTAAACAAGCTGTTATTGAATCAGAAAATTCTGAAGTTACCCACCACTCTGCAAAGGATGAGCCTATAATTTGAATGAGCAAGTGTTTGTTTCAGAAGCAGGAAGAAACAAATTACAATTTAATTAAATTTCAAAATGTAACTTGAATGCTTTCGAAAGAGAGGAAGGGAAGCAAATAAAAGGACATAAAATCAATTAATTCTGTCCCCCACAGATTGTTCAATCAAAAATCTGGAATTACACTGCCAAGCACTTACTAAGTGTCCATCCTGCTCTATAAATAACTGAATCTAGACATGACTCCTAGTATCAAACAGCCTTTACAAAATGGTCTTTCACTACCTGGAGGATGTGTGTGTGTGTGTGTGTGTGTGTGTGAGAAAGAGAGAGAGAGAGAGAAGATATCAAGGTTACCAGGTGAGCCCAACACCCCATTACCTGGTTACCTAACCATAAGTAATATTTTACAAAACAAAAAATATTCAATTGTGGTAAGTATACAAGTGAGAGGCAGAATGCTGGAACTGAATGAACAGAGGGCGGCTATCAACTGGAAACAACTGTAACTTATCTAGGGTGTTGTGGACTGTTTACCCAAAAGAAAACAGGGCGCCTCGTCTAATGTTTTTACAAGAACATTTTCTGAATGGAAGCCTTCTGTTGTGATCATTAAAGAATACCTCCTTTTATTTTTCAGGGTTGAGGGAAGGATATGTATCTTAAGATGCCCAACACTAGGATGAAAGCAGAAAACCAAAATCCAGCCTACATTTTTTTCCCAAACAGCTGGCACCTTCCCATATTGCAGACATCTAAAATACTGACTGACGTTTAAAAATGGATCTAGTTGTTAGTTTACACGGAGATAGCAAGAAGGAAACATATTCAAAGATTAAATAGAGTTGCAGAGAAAGATTGAAGCATGGATTTCAGGACATTATAATTTCTGACCCATATGTTTGCTACTCAAAAGTAACATCTTCTGAAACTCAAAACAGGTGCGCTTTCATATTAAAATTCATGGCTTTGGATATAGCTGAGGTAAATATTTTACCCGTCCTTTGGCACCCTGCACATAAATTTTTTAAATAATTCAAACAACCTGCAGCTCGTCAGTGACCAAATAGAGCGCTGGTAAAAATAAAATATCTTACAGTTCTGCACCAGCTGGCTAAATTTAAACCCTGTATTATGTAATCTTAAAGTGTCCTTGCTTTTAGTCGGTGTCGTAAGAGATTCTGTTATAATGTCTCTCCAAAATCACTTCAGGTTCTAACATCTAAACACTTAAGGCACAACAGAACCAAATTAAGGTGTTCACAGGCAATCGAAGACAGAAAAAATCTATCTGAAGCAGTATAAAGGGCATGATACCTTTAAAGTAAAATCAGTCTTCTCTATTTAAGTTTGTAGTTACTATAATAAGGGTTGGCAGATCCAACTGCCAGTGCTTTTCTTAATTCTGCAAAACATGTAAGGACCTGATTCTTTAATTCTTACTCCAGCAATGCTCTCAGAGGAAATGAGACTATGGCTCGAGCAAGAAATACAAAATCAAACTAAGGTTTAGAGAAAGAACAATTTCATATATCTCCCTGAGAAAACTGCAACTGTTGAACATAATTTAAACTCTTTTCCCTCACCAAATTCTAAGAACTATAGCTTATATTTTCAAATATACTCACCAAATATATTATCCATTTATGCTCATAAAAGGCAAACTAATTTTATTTTCAGTGAGTGGAAATGTGATTTTAACTCATGACTGTCAAGTTTGGATCATTCTTCTTTAATGCTAAACAACGCTAAATATTTTGCAGAGATTAATCTATGAAGCTCACAAAAGGTTAATAATATAAAGCTATGCTAAATATTGTCTTAAAAATAAAATACAACTAAATATTGTTTATAACAACTACAATTTAACCTGTGATCTTCATTGATCTTAAGTGACCAGCAGGAGCATTTTACTATCTGTGAAACAAACACATATCAATGACTATACAGCACTTACCTTTTGTAATATTTAGATTTAACCTCAAGTGAGTAGAGATGTCCTGTATCTTTACAGATCTTCACAGGCTAGTTTCCTCCCTTATTTTATGTACAGCAAATTTCCCAGTCCCCTGAAAGCAACTGATGGAGTGGAGGCCAGCTCCACTGAAGGTTCTATCAAGCAAGTAGATGGGATGGCTGAATTTATTTTAGCCCCGTGTCTAAAGGATGCAACATGGCACCTATTTTTAGGAAGTGAGCTCTGTATAGGTGGGGCCTGAGTCAACCACTCTTTCCAGAAGTGTGTCTCTGAGGGCACTCTCCCTTGCAGTGCCCTCTGTAACGTATGCATGGCTCCAACATGTGTCCAGTCAATCAAACTCCCTTCTGCAGCCACAACCATGAAGACAACTCTCAATGCCTGAACAAACCCTAAAATTTAACCAGCAGGAGGGAGTAGAAGTTGGGATTAAAGTCTTTATAGTACATGCATTTGTTTTAATAATGTCAATCTATTAAGAGGCAAAGAATATGGAAAAAAAAGAATATAGAAAAGTTCCAGTTTATTCCGGTGGAATGATTACCTGGGTTCTCAAGAAGAGGAAATCCTTTTTATTTTAAAAAATGTTCCTAGGTATGCAAAACATTAGTTTGCTTTTTGAGGCTTCATTTATAAAATAAAACACTACTGTAGTTTTTGTTAAGTAAAGTAAGTGCTCTTGGTTAAAAAAAAAAAAAAAGAAAAGAAAAGGAGAGATGGAGGGAAGAAGCGGTGAGAAAGCAGAGCACACTTACTCTGATTCCTGGCCATTGATGTTAACTTCAATTATCTGGCACGAGGAAGAGCAAGCAGGGAAAGGGAGTCACCTCACACGCTCCTGAGAGAATCCAATTAAATGTCCTCTCATGCCACACTACTCACTCCGTACACACTACCAACCTGACCCGGAAGAAATTAGGGGAACCGAACTAGAATTAAGGAGCCCTGGTGGCGCAGTGGTTAAAGTAATCGACTGCTAACCGAAAGGTAGGCGATTTGAAACCACGGGGGGAGAAAGATGTGGCTGTCGGCTTCCATAGAGGTTTACAACCTTGGAAATCCTATGGAGTCACTACGAGTCAGAATCAACTCCATGGCAGTGGATTTTGGCTTTAGGGTGTTGCAATGGTTAAGCATTTAGCGGCTAACCAACAGCTTGTGGCTCCCAGAGGCTCCACTGGAGAAAGACCTAGCGATCTGCTCCTCTAAGGATTCCAAACCCACTGCCCTGGAGTAGATTCAGATTCATAGCGACCCTGTAGGAGAGAGCAGAACGGATCCATAGGGTTTCCAAGACCGTAAATCTTTATGGAAGCAGACTGCCTTATCTCTCTCCCTTGGAATGGCTGGTGGGTTCAAACCACCCACGTTTAGGTTAGCAGTGGAACACTTAACCAATAAGCAATGAGGGCTCCTTCCCATAGAGATTACAGCCTAGAAAACCCTATGGGGCAGCTCTACTCTGTCATATAGGGTCTCTGTCAGTCAGAATTGACTCGATGGCACACAACAACAAACTAGAATTGCACTTAGCTCTATAACACCAACAACTTAAGCATTCTAAATATAAACTATTCCGGTTTCCCTACTTTTCTCTCTTCTGTTAAATTCCTAGTGTGGTGTTAGTGTGTAACAAACTGGCCTCACAACAACCCCAAGTAAAGAAAGAGGAAATTGATCTTTGTCTTAAGAAAATACCTAATATACTATTTATTTCATAAAAAAATGCTTACCATTAAGCTATTTATCATATTATTTACTATTAAATATCAGTATCTACATTAAAATTTTCCATATATAATGCTAGCTTCTATTAAAAATAGGCCAAGATATGATATTCCTTCTTATTAACTTTAAGATAAAGTTTCCGAAAGGGTAATCCTGTATATTACTATGGACTTTAAAGAGTCAAAAGTCAGTGTAGTTCCAATATTTAAAGCTGTGCTGTCCAGTATGCTGTCTATTAGCCACATGTGGCCATTTCGATTTAAATTTCAATTGATTATAATTAAGTAAAATTAAAAATACAGTTCCGCAGTTGCAAAAGCCACCTTTCAAGTGCTCAATAGCCACATGTGTTTAGGGGCTACTGTACTAGAGAGCGCAGATATAGAACACTTCTACCACTGCAAAAAGTTCTGTTGGACAGTGCTGATTTAGAACACAGTATTTCAACATAGCTTTGACACTAAACTCTGGGCAAGTTTCATAAGTTTTCTAAGCCTTACTTTACTCATCTATGACTAAGTAGGCTAAGTTTAGCTACTTTAAATGGTCGTGGAAGATTAAATGAGTCAATGTATGTAAAATATTTAGTACAGGCTAAATCTAGAACATAATCTTTACTTATTAAATTATTATTATTATTACTATTATCCCCTTGCTATGTACATAAAAAATGGGCTTTAGAAGTAAAATCACAATAATTCAATTTAAGATAGGAGAAGATTGATCCTATAATAGTATGCAGTTAAATGTATTCTTGTATTTGTATGTTCATAATTGCCGATGATGTTTATGATGGTTTCATTGTTTTGAAATATTGTTATTTACTCAAAGATCTGAATTCTAGCTTCCTTGTCTTCTCTCCTAATTCAACAATCCCTTGCTTTCCATTGTAGTGATAGGTAAGTTTCACTCAAGATGACTTTTCTTTAAATTTTCTGTTTTTACTTCTCAGGAAGGAACTGTATTTGATATAAATTCCTTAAAATTATCTAAGCAAAGAGCATCTGTTTATGTTATCAAAGAAAATATTTTAATAAGCCACAGTAGGTGATAATATTGTTTTGTTGTTGTTAGCTGCCAGAGGATTGACCTCTGACCCATGGTGACGCCCATGTGTTACAGAGTAGCACTGTTTCACAAGATTTTCTTGGCTATAATCTTTATGGAAGCAGATCGCCAGGCTTTTCTTCTGTAGAGCTGCTGTGTGGGTTTGAACTGCCAGTCTTTGGGTTAGCAGCTGATCCCAAACCTCCTGCACCACTCAGGTGATAATAATGAAAATTATATATTACTTCCCAGGTAATTATAAGTTGAAAAATTATTTTTCACATTTTCTTATTATAAAGTTTTCAGTGTTTACAATAGTCTAAAAACCCAATGATTATAAATTGCTAAAATGAAAAAAAAGTGGATACAAAAAGAAATTTTGGTGGAGCATTATAAAATAATTGGTAATTGATTAAGCAATTAAGTACTAGAGCAATAAGTACTAGATTTATAGTAGCATGCATATGTTAACTAACCTAAGATCAAGCAATGATTTTCAGATATAGAACAAATTAGTTATCACACAAGTACTTTGATTCATTCATTTTAGTCATGAAGGTAATCATAATATGAGCACCTAGATTCTGACTATTCATTATTTCAGTTGGTTCGACACTGAATTGTACTCTTCATTTAACAGCACTCAAATCAATTACTTAATTTTCAATCGCTATGAAAATAAGGCTCATATAGGGTTGCTATGAGTCAGAATCAACTCAACGGCACACAACAACATGCAAATGAGATGGATGGATAGATGGATGGATGGAGGAATGGCAGATAGAAAGATCCACAAACTGATTTGTTGTATCAAAAAATCTTGGAAAACTTGAACTGAAAATTTCACTCCCTATTTAATTTATGAACATAGTTTAAATTATCTTCACAGTGCTTATATATTTCTAACTACTGTATTTTTAAACAAATAACACACCCTTCTGTGTTTGTTTGCCAACTGTGCCCTTTCCTGGGAGATATTTTCATAAGTGCACTATGCTATTTTTTTTACAGCAATATGTAAAAAAAACTGGCACAGAAGCACTTTATTTGCGTAAAAATACAGTACTCAAACCTGTATTGTATTTATGTAAAACCTCTGTAAGACTTCTGCTTCTAGTGAGATGGGATATAGCATCAGACCAATACTCCCACTGAGAACAATTAGACAAACTGGATCAATCAGAAAAATAATATAAGAGATCGGCCCAAACAATGAGGAACAGAGGAAGTGCAACTGAGGAAATGCAAGAACTTTTCAAATGTTATCTGAGGAGGGACTCCGGCAAGATGGCGCTCTAGGCAGAAGCACCACACCGTCCCTCCACAACAAAGATCCGAAAAACTAAGCCAAACAGAGAATCAACAATCCTGAAACCCTAGAACATCAAATGAAGAGATAAAGAACTC
>NW_004443973.1:17252059-17255322 GCF_000243295.1 Trichechus manatus latirostris
AAAATATTAAAAAAAAAAAAATGTTATCTGAGGAGATGAGGTAGTGTCTGGGGTTCTTTGCCAAATATGGGTGCAGCTAGAGACTGAGAAGTTGGGCTTGGCTCAGGAAGAGCACTACTGCTGAGGGACAAAAGAACAGCAGGCCTTTGATGGTTACATGAGGCGGGAGTGACAAAACTGGAAAGTTGAGGGATCTCAAATTCTGTATTCTCCCCCAAGACATTTGCTAAGTTTCAAAATTTCTCAGAACAGGAGGTGAAAACGTTAAGCCCAAACTCAGAAAAATGCAGCAGAATAGCCCACATTTTCATAAGGATCTACTAGAAGGACCTGTAACAGTTGCAAGCCCTGAAAGGAAAGGTGAACAGACACTAAAATAATCTGCACAACTGCTTTGTCCCTGGGGCTGCTTGAGAGTCAGGCTTAGCTAGAGGATGAGAATTCTGTCTTGGCATTGGCAGTTGGCTGCAACTGGGAGACAGAGAAACGAGTAGAGATTTTGGCAGTTGTACAAGCTTGGGGTGACAAAACTGGCGAGATGAGTGGACTGAAACACAGCCAGTCTCCTCTCAGGGCATTTGCCAAATTCTGAAGCTTCACAGGATATGAGGCTAAATATCCAACTGAAAACCTTGAAAAGTAGAGCAGAAATTTCTGCAGTGTCTCAAAACTGAGGAGAAATGAATCTGCCGGTTCTTCAGTGGGACCTTATATTAAGGTGGTCAGACTCTCTTTCCTCACACTCTATCTGCCTATCAGAATAAAAGTTGAATCATTCTGACAGAAGGTAATATAACCTGGAGCTTTTTCATGTCTGGTTTTAAATACACAATGCTTGGCTTTAAATTAAAAAAAAATAAATTCAAAACAGAAAAACAAAAGAGAGAATCAATAAAACCAGAACTTGATTCTTGAAATGATCAGCAAAACTGATAGACTTTTGACTAAACAAAGAAGAGAAAATATGCAAATAACCAAAATAAAAATGAAAGAGAAGACATTACAACTGACCCTATAGAAATAAAGAGAATTATGATGTAATATTGTGAACAACTGTATGGCAACAAACTGGATAACATAGATGAAATAGACAAATTCTTAGAAGCACACAATCTACCCAAACTGACTCAAAAGGAAATAAAAAGTCTCAACAGACCCATAACAAGTGACAGATTGAATCAGCGATCAAAAAGCTCCCAACAAAAATTATCCTGGACTAGATGGCTTCACTGAGGAATTCTACCAAACATTTAGAGAAGATTTGACACCAATACTATTTAAAATCTTCCAAAAGATGAGAAGGAAGGACTACTCCCTAATTCATTCAATGAAGTAAACATAACCCTGATACTAAAACAGACAAAGACACCATAAGAAAAGAAAACTACAGGTAATTATCTCTTATGAATATAGATGCAAAAATCCACAACAAAATACTAGTGAATACAATCTAACAGCATATTAAAAGGGTCATACACCATGACCAAGTGGGATTTATTCCAGCAATGTGGGGATGGTTCAACATTAGAAAATCAATCAATGTAACACACCACATCAATAGAACAAAGGGAAAGACCCACATGATCATCTCTATAGATGCAGAAAAAGCATTTGATAAAATCCAACACCCTTTCTTGATGAAAACCCTAAAGAGATTAGAATACAAGGGAAATTCCTCACTATTATTCACGGCATATATGAAAATCCCACAGCCAACATTATATTTAATGTTGAGAAAGACTGAGAGCTTTCCTCTTGAAATCAAGAACAAGACAAGGGTGCACGCTCCACCACTTCTATTCAATGTTATATTAGAAGTCATAGCCAGAGCAAAAAGACAATAAAAAGAAATAAAGGATATCCAGATTAAAAAAGAAGAAGTAAAATTATCTCTATTTGCAGATTTTGTGATCCTATAATTAGAAAATCCCGAAGAGTCCGCAAGAAAACTTCTAGAGCTAATAGAGGAATTTAGCAAAGTTGCAGGGTACAAGGTCAACAAACAAACATCAGTTGGGTTTCTATACACCAGCAATGAAAAATCTGAAAGGGAAATAGGGAAACAATTCCATTTACAATAACATCTAAGAGAATAAAATACCTAGGAATAAATCTAACCAGGGACCATGAAGGACTTATACAATGAAAATTATAAAACACTGCTGAAAGAGATTAAAGAAGACCTAAATAAATGAAAAGATGTTTTGGTGCAATCCCAATCAAAATTCCAACAGCTATCTTTACAGAAATGGAAAAAGCAATTCCCAACTTTATGAGAAATGCCCAGAGGCCCCAAAGTGGTAAAGCAATGTTGAAGAGAAGAATAAAGTAGGAGGACTCCCACTTCCTGATTGTAAAACATATTATACAGCTACAGTAATCAAAACAGCCTGGTACTGGTATAACAATACACACATAGACCAATGGATAGAATTGAGAGTTCAGAAATAAACCCACGAATCTATATTCAACCAGTTTTTGACAAAGTTGCTAAGTCCATTGGATGTGAAAATAAGAGTCTCTTCAATAAATGCTGTTGAAAAAACTAAAATTCCATGTGCAGAAAAATGAAACAGGATCCTTGCCTCACACCATACACAAAAACAAATTCAAAATGAATTAAGGACCTAAATGTGCAAACTCTTTCTGTGTGACATTGAGTCGATTCTGACCAACAGTGACTCTATATGGCAGAGTAGAACTTCCCCATGGGATTTCCAAGGCTGTGATCTTTACAGAAGCAGACTGACACATCTTTCTCCCAGGGAGCAGTGGGTGGGTTCCAAATGCTGACCTTCCAGTTAGCAGCCGAACATTTAACAATTGCGCCACCAGGGCTCCTTATGTACAAACTAGAACCATAAAATTCTCAGAAGGAAATGCTGGGACAACACTGGTAGGCTTAGCTTTTAACAATGGATTATATAGTGTAATAACAAAAGTACAAACACCAAAAGACAAAATAAATAAATGGTACTTCATTAAAATTTTTAAAAAACTTTTGTCCATCAAAAGACTTTATCAACTGGGATCTTCTAAAAATCAAACACCTATGCTCTTCAAAAGACTTCCCCAAAAGAGTCAAAAGAGAACCTACAGACTGGGAAAAGATTTTTGGACAGTACAAGTCAGACAAAGGTCTAATCTCCGTAATCTACAAGAAAATCCAACACCGCTACAACAAAAAGACAAATAATCCTATTAAAAAATGGGCAAAGGAAATGAACAGACACTTCACCAAAGAAGACATTCAAATGGCCAAC
>NW_004443973.1:17257039-17310069 GCF_000243295.1 Trichechus manatus latirostris
CCTTCACCTGAAGTACAATAAAAAAAAAAAAAAGACTTTATCAAAAAAGTGAAAAGACAAGCTTCTTCAGACTATCTCCAGAAATTCTTACCCTATATCTGATAAGAATCTAATAACCAAAATATATATAAAACTTCAACAACCTAACAATATAAAGACAAATAATAATAAAATAGGCAAAGGACTTTAATTCACATTTCACCAAAGAGGGCATTCAAATAGCCACCAAACACATGAAAAGATGCTTAACGTCATTAGTCATCAAGAGAGATGCAAATCAAAACCACAATGCGATACCATTTCACTTCTGCTAGGATGGCTAAAGAGCCCTGGTGGTGCAGTGGTTAAGAGCTCAGCTGCTAACCAAAAGGTCAGCAGTTTGAATCTACCAGATGCTCCTTAGAAACCCTATGGGACAGTTCTATTCCATCCTATAGGGTTTCTATGAGTCGGAATCGACTCAACAGCATTGGGTTTGGTTTGATTTTGGTAAGATGGTTAAGATTTAAAAAAAGAAAAACCACAGAAAATAAAAATGTTGATAAGGATGCGAGAAATGGGAACCCTTATCCATTGCTGGTGGGAATGCAAAATGGTACAGCTGTTGCGGAAAACAGTGTGGTGGTTCCTGAAAAACTGAAAATAAAACCACCATATGTACCACCAATTCCACTTCTAGGTATATACCCAAAAGATTTGAAAGCAGAGACTCAGACAGAGACTTGTACACTAATGTTCATTGCAGCACTATTCACAATAGCCAAAAGGTGGCAACAGCCTAAATGCCCATCAACAGATGAATGGATAAACAAAATATAGTACATACATACAATGGAATACTACTCAGTCAGTAGAAGAAATGAAGTCTTGATACATGCTACAGTACAGATGGAGCTTGAACAAGACATTATGCTGAGTGAAATAAGTCAATCACAGAAGGACAAACATTGTATGACCTCACTTATATAAAAAGACAAGAAAAGGCAACTGTAGAGACCAAAGTTTAATAGTGGTAACTAAAGCAGAAGAGACGAGGAAGGATGGAGAGTGGGGGCAGGAGGGTTAACAGTCATAGAAAAATCACATTGATTACGGTAGGGTTGCAAAGTCGATTATTGTAATTGCTGTCAGTAAGTTGTATACCTGTAAAAAGTTGAGCTGGCAAAAGTTCAGTGATAGATACATTTACAAAATCAAAAAACAAAACCCAAAAAGAGTAGTTGCTGAGGCTGCTTATGTACAATCCCAAACCTCCGGATTTGGTTCCTTGGTTTGGAAATTTAGGATCATGATTTCATAGACTATCCCAGTTAATTGGCCTAATGTGTTTAATGCTTCTGTTCTACCACCTAGTTTGTTGCATAGTGTCTGGGGTCTTAAAAGCTTGCAAGTGGCCATCTAAGGCAGAACATTTGATTTCTAATCACGTGGAGCAACAGAGGAAGAAGGAGAGTTAGTAATAGGAGGAGGCTATGAAACTTGTGGCTAGCTGCCTTCATGAACAACTGCCTTCTTGGCCATGAGACCAGAAGAACTGGATGGTCCCTGGCTAGCATTACTGAACATTTTGATCAAAGATTCCATAAAAATCCTGATCAAAAGGGGGAAAATGCAAAAATAAATTCAAATTCTCATGGACTCCAGACCTTGGAGCATGCGAGATGGATAAACCCCTGAAACTACTGCCCTGAGATAATTTTTAAAACATAATCCAAAAATATCCCCTTAAGTCTTCTTAAAACAAAACAATAGTTTAGCTTAACTAGTAAAAAACGTCTGCCTAGAGCATTATGTTCTTTTAGGAACTATCTATATGGAATCAAAGTGACAAAAGCAACTCAAAAGATTAGATAGGAAACTTAGGAGGCACTGAGGTTATGTTAATGGGGTGGAGAAGGAACAGCTCAGAAAAGAAGAGTGAGAATGATTGCACAACTCAAAGAATGTAATCAATATCAGTGAATTGTACGTGTAGAAACGATTGAATTGGTGTATGTTTTGCTGCGTATATTCTCAATACCAACAACAAAATAAAATTAAAAAATAAATAAATGATAGGCCTATGAGTAGACAGGACAAGACATTTTGACTGATAACCAAGAGGAGAAACAGAAAAGAATCAGGTGTTGTAGATATTGGGGTTAGCAAACAAGGGCATTAATATACTCATGATAGATATAATTAAGAAAATATAGAAAAATATTTATAAAATAAAAGAAAACATGGAGAATTTCACAAGAAAATTAAAATAAAATAATAAGAATAAAATGGATGTTGCAGAATTAAAAAATACAGTAACAGAATTTTTGAACTCAATGGAAGGTTTAATAGCAGATTGGAAACAGTAAAAGATAAGATCAGTGATGTGAAAGACCGGTCAATAAGACATAGAAAGCTCCAGTTTGGACATTACTAAATTTTCAGTTGCAATATCACACTATTGAATCATATAGCTTACAGTTAATTGAAATCTTAGTGTTTTTTGAATAGGTTACTGATAAGCCACATCTACACTCCCTTATATTTATTCAGTTGGGGCCTAAATGAATGATAATAGTGCCACCCTATTATTCCAGCTTGCTTCTGACATTGAGTATATTTGCTCCTTTCACTGATTGCAATTTATGTCATTATCTAAACCCATGATAAAGAATACTTAACAACACAGAGTTTCCAACTTATATAAGGGCATTCTACTGCTAAATACCTCCTTCTGAGGTGAGACTGATGTGTGAATTTAGGCACACTCTTGAATTCAGTCTTTGTAGTCTTGAAAAACTGAAATACAATTTATCTGGGTTAGCGGATTTCAGAATTTTATGATCTTCTTTACTAGATCATCAGTCATATAGTATTTATTCCCTTTCCTACTTTTGTTGGTGCTAACATTTGTAGGCTGAAGACTTCTTCTTGACAGAAAAGATTGGCACCATCTAGGAATTAATTTGATTCAATTTCTTTTTCATTGATATTAAAACTTTCCAAGAAAAGCAGCAACTCTCTCTTTTTCCTTTAATTTTCCTTTAATAATAGTATTTTTGCTTTAGAAAGGGAAACTGAGGATGAGTAGGGTTAAATAACTTCTCCAAAGGCAAAGAGCTAATAATCAGCAAAAGTGAAGTTTAGACTCAGTTCTGCTGAGTCCACTGTGCTTGCAGTTTTTTGGATACTAGTTATCCTAATTTAATAATTCTTAATCTAATAGTTCCACCCAGTAAATATTATTTGTACTGGGTGATATGAGGAAGAGAGGGATAAACTCTTCCTCATATTAAGGTATATTTTAGACCTGCCATAAGTAGGCTCTGGAAAGGTACTTTCTGTGCATGGTAGCAAAGTGAATTATCAGAGAACATTTCAGAGACAGGAAGAGTGGGGGCTTTGAATCAGGGACAACTAGATTTCAGTTATCTGATGTTTAATCCTTGGACCAACAGTGCTCATCTATGATTTTTGGAATTAAAAATATATGTATATAAATACTCAAGTTTTACATTATTAACTAGCACATGTGAAATACTAACCCACTAACCAGGGTCTAACAATCTACCTTGAACACAGTAGGTGGCATAATTCATTCATGTGCCATGCAAAAGGATTAGGGAATTAGTAACTGAATTGATGCTGAATTTCATTAACTGTAATTTTCAGCCATGCAGATTTAATTCCATTAAAATTACATCATGATATTAAAGAAGTATGAAGGATGTCTAACAAAAGAAAAGTAGATATGAGTAAGTCAGGCATATATGACTCATATTTAAATCATATCTCAGTTACGTAAGGGGACCATGTAATTTTATCATCCAAACCAGGGCACTTTTGAGAGTGAAAGAAGCTCTATTAATAACTATGCCAGCACAACAGCATAACCTGGGATCATTCAGGACAAACAGGGATCTGACTAATGAGCCAAATGTGGACCCTCTTAACTCATAATTGGTGTCCATACTCAGGTCTATTTCTAATGATCTGGCTCCCAACATTAAAAAAAAAAAGAAAGAAATTGAAGAGCTCTTTACTAGGTATTTCAGTGCGTGGATCATCCCTGTCCTTTCAATTCACTTTGGATTAGATGTGTTCTTATAACAACGCCTAAGATGAATGAACAAACTTTAAGGAATCTGTGAAACTTGATCCAGAAAAAAACATAAGTTATAATTAGGGACATTACTGGTTAAAAATGGCAGAAGAGTAGACATTCCTCATAGAATTCTTACCAACTCCCAATTAAAATAGTGAAAAAATGTACAAAATAGCATGAATTAATAATAATTAGGGACCGTGTGTATGTGTGTGTGTGTGAGAGAGGGAGAAAAAATGAAGAAGATGAAAAACAGGAAGAATAAGAGAAAGAAAAGGAGGAAGAGGAGGAGCGAGGATATGCTGATACTTGTACTGAATTTCCAGTAGTGGTTTTCATGGAAAGCAATGAATATGAATCACAGTTCTGGATGACACACTGGATACAGCATCCTCGGAAATAGAAGAGAACAAATAGTTTCCCCAAATAATAAGGAAAGACTTTGACTCACCCCACTGGTTTTGCTATGACCAAAACCAGTTGGCCTTTCCCTGATTCCAGATGAAAAATCTTCTAGATCAACTGGAGCTACTCTCCCGATTCATTACAGACCCTACCCCTCTCATTATATATCTATGCATGCACCACATCTCTCACGATAGACATGTCTCAGGAAACACTTTAGTATGGGTGCTTGGTGGAGCTTTGCATAAAATTTCAGGTTTTATACTATACAAAGGAAAGTTTAAACATTGTATCTGACAACCTAAATTAGGACTATAAATACGGGGGTGGAAGTTTCTATCTCAATTCAGCAGATTTGCACAGGCTCAAAAGATTTAGGTGTAGTTAAGAGTAAAAAAGAAAAAAAGATGGGGTGAAATAATAGGATACAAGGGTTCAGTGATAGCAGAAAAAGAATAGGTCCCTGGGTGGTGCAAATTGTTTGCCAACCCAAAGGTTTGTAGTTAAAACCCACCCAGTGGCACCATGGAAGAAAGGCCTAGTGATCTCTTTCTGTAAAAATTACAGTCAAGAAAATCCTATGGAGCAGTTAGGTCTATTCTGTAACACACGGGGTTGCCATGAGTTGGAGCAGACTCAGTGGCAACAGGTTTGTTTTTTTCTTTGCTTGTTTGTTTTTTATCAGAAGGAAATGCCAGACCTGAATTAATTTCAACCCAACAAAAGTAAAGTAAATAAATTAAGATATAGCAGAGGACTTGTAATGAGGCATTACTGAATGATGGCTAAAGAAGCACTGGATTGATGATTCAAATTAATCACATGCACACAGAAAACTCTGTTGCCCTCGAGTCAATTCCTACTTATAGTGACCCTATGGTAGATTCAAACTGCCAGCCTTTTCGTTAGCAGCCAATTGCTTAACCACTGCACCACCAGGGCTCAAAAATTAATAACACAGCTCTTAAAATTGGTTTATTTCTAAAAAGCCAAAAAAATCAGAAGTTATATTCTAATGTGCTCAAAAAGATGCAAGAGGAGAAGTTTCTATGACACTGGAGTAGTAGGTGTTATTAAGGAGAAAATAGGATGAAATGAAGGAATGGAAAAAGTGAAGACAAAAATAGGTTGCAAAAAATGCAAAACTCAATGGAAGAATTAAAGTAGCATCCGAAATAGTAAAGAGCACATACGAAAAATTAAAAGTCAATCGATGAAGTGGAGAAAAATTTGAGAACTTCCATAACGCAGACACAAAATCGAAGAGATGAAAGTGATGACCTAGATAATGATGGTTATGAAGGACAGAGATATGAGCAAAGAAATAGAAGTGTTTCAGAGGAAGAAACAGAAAGATAGCAAGGAAATAATTAAATTCAAAAGAAAAGAAAAAAAGTATTTTTTAACTGAAGCAAGATTTGAGACAACAAAACCAAAGGCTATCAAGACACCTGGATGTGCACTTATAAATTTTTGAATTCTAAAGAAAAAAAATAGTTGAATATGAAGAAAAGACAAGCTAGTCTCAGAGTTCTTTGCTAAGACATTATATGCTATGATACAGTGGAATATTTGTACAAGACTTTCTAGCTTTATTTATTTTTATGAGGGACATAGATTTGAATGAAAAATTCTATTTATATACAAGTGTCTGTAATTTATGTATGAATGAAATAGAACCATAATTTGCAATATATAAAAAACATTCTCAGAAAAAGAAACAACAAATATACCTCACTGGGAAAGCAACTAAAATGTATCTGCAAGCCAGCAAAAGATGATTCCAAATCAAGAGTAGGTAAATGGAAAATTTATTGTATAAAAAGATGAATTGTATACATTAAAACCAAACAAATACTTTAAACGTAGTTATAAAATTGAATGTTAGAGTGGAAAATAGTCTTTGGAAACAAAAAGTATCATGAAAACTTTGAAAAGAAGTGTTAGTATTTATAGCATTACTTTATATTATACCTTAGTAATTATGTAATAATTGGAGATTCTAACCACAGATTAAAATAAATCATATGACATTAAGTGTTAAGAGTAGAAAAAAACAGGGAAGTGAATTCCAAATTTTTTTTTTTTTTTTGGAGTTTGATGAAATTATTCACTCACTCCTACATTCATTTCTTAAGTCATCAAATATTTATTGAGCACCTGTGTGTCAAGTGCTGTGCTAGACTCAGTGTTTACATGACAAACAAAGCATCAATAGGCCCCAGTAAACTCGCAAATGATATGTATACAATGGGATAAATTCATAAAAAATATCAGTGGTGTGAGAAACAAAGCAGCCATTTAATTTAAGTAGTCAGGGAAAGCACCTTAAGATGGTGCCAAAATTTTAAATATCATCTGAAGAATAAATACCAAAAAACAAACAAAAAAAGAGTAGGGTAAGGAACTTGCTGAGCCAATATTATGCACTAGCCCCAACAAACATTACTGTTCAAAAAGCTACATTACTTAAAATGCTGTGAAACTAGCAGAAACATTAAATTGCTTTTATTGTAGTAAAAGTGACTATCCTGTATCAAACAGAAGGTAACAAAAAGGAATAAATTTCCCAGGAAATAGTGTTTGAAAAGCAAAAATGTAATTACAAAAAAAATACTATTTCAAAGGAGCACCTGATATTTCACATCAAAATATATTCCAAGCTAATTAAGTATTTAAATCTAAATGTAATAAATTTCTATCAAAATAGAGATATGTATTTTTCCAAGTAGTATGTACACATAGTAGACTTTTCACAAAGCACAAGAGTATGCATACAATAAAGCCTTTCACTTAGCCCAGACATCTAGGTCTTCTTCTAAGCGGCAACTGCTTTTAATCATCTAGTGTATTGTTCCAAACATGTTCTCGGTATAAGAATTGCATACACAGTGCTCCACACTTGCTTTTTTTTACCAAAATATGTCTCTTGTAAATCTATTTCTATCAGTATATATAAATCTAGATAATCTTCATGGTTGTGTGATAGATCATTGTCTAAATATCCCATATTCCATTTAGTTAGTCTTCTATTTGTGGTTGTTTAGGTGGTTTCCAGAATTTTGTTATAACGAACAATGACACAATGAATAATCTTGTACACAAGTGCTGTTGACATATTAAGCGGCATACGCCTTTAATGAATACGATAGATATTACAAAATATCCTTCTAAAGGCCAAAATTATGGTTATTGCCAATTTAGCCATCTATCAGTGCTGTATGGGTGCACTGTTGGACATTTGGATATTTTGAAAATCTGATAGATAAGTGGCTTTCTCATTATTTAAATGTATATTAATACATTAATTAGGAGACAGGCAAAGCAACATGTGACTATTCAACTGATTTGAAGAATACAACCTGAGCATTTTTGTAAGGGCAAAAAATGAAACAATCTAAACTGTGGATTGGTTAAGCAAATTAATATTTATGTACACAAAAAAAATCAAACCCTTTGCTGTCGAGTCAATTCTGACTCATAGTGACCCTATAGGAGAGAGCAGAACTGCCCGACAGGATTTCCAAGGAGCGGCTGGTAGATTTGAGCTGCTGACCTTTTGGTTAGCAGCCACCCAGGGTCTTTATTTATGTATAGGGTAGACTATTAAGGAGTCAAAAAAAAAAAAACCACGTTATTGAAGAATATTTAATGACATGAAAAAATATTCACATTCAAATATCAATGTAACATCAGGTTCCCCTTAAGAAAGTTTCAAGAGAATGCACCCATACAATAAGAACGAGGTAGGTAATGTACAAGCTTATAGAATTTTCTCTCCAAGTACGGAGGTCACAAAGGAACTTCATGATCTTAAACAGAGAAAATAACAAGCACCTGCTAAGAGAGAAGGGACCACTTTCATGTTTTGCAGATCAGTGGAAGGAGGAATCTACCATAGATGCAGCTGAAATGAAAAAGCTGAGTTATTAATTCTTTATTAAAGGAAGTTTCGGCTGGAGTGATAGATTAAAACCCTTATATGTCCCAGATACTAGGAGAATGTTCACCAAGCCATCCACCCACCAACTTCCACAGTTCTTCCTTGAATGACAATGAGAATTGTTGGGAGCAGGATGGGAGAACTGAAATTATGGCATTAAATGAATTTATTGAAAAGAATAAAATTATAAAGTTAATGATTTCTAGGTTTCATGCTAAGAAGCCAGAAAAATAAGAGCAGATTAAACTGAAATAAACTGAAGAAAGAAAATATAAAATAGTAAAAGCAATGCAATAGAAATATACAATAGAAATAAAAACAAAATCAAAAGGTGTTACTTTCCAAAGGTAATGCAATTAATAAACATCCAGCAAAATTGATGAAGATAAAAGAGAAAATATAAATTATAAGTAGCAGGATTGAAAGAATGGACATCATTACACTTCCTACAGATATTAAAAGGATAATGTGAACAAATTTTTGCCAATAAATGGGAAACTTAAACGATGTGGACAAGCTGAAATAATACCACTTACCAACACTGACACAGCAAGAAATAGAAAACCAGTATAGATCTAGAGCCATAAAAGAAATTATATTTGCAGTTTAAATTTTCCCCTAAAGAAAACTCCAGGGAGAAATTATTTTACTGAGAGATTGTATCAAACATTCAAGGAAGAAATAATACTAATAGCATATTAATTCTTTCAGAAAAATTGGAAGGACATTTCCCAACTCACTTTATAAAGCCTATATATCCTCATACTAATATCAGATGTTGTTGCTGTTGTTGTTAGGTGCCATCTAGTCTGTTCTGACTCATAGCGACCCTAAGTACGACAGAAGGAAACATGGCCCAGTCCTGTGCCAGCCTCACAATCTTGCTATGTTTGAGCCCATTATTGAAGCCACTGTGTCAATCCATCTCATTGAGGGTCATCCTCTATTTCGCTGACCCTCTACCTCACCAAGTATGATGTCCTTCTCCAGGGACTGGTCCCTCCTGATAACATGTCCAAAGTATATGAGACAAGTCTTCCTATCCTCTCTTCCAAGGAGCACTCTGGTTGTACTTCTTCCAAGACAGATTTGTTTGTTCTTCTATCAGTCCATGGTATATTCAATATTCTTCACCAACAACATAATTCAAAAGCATCAATTCTTCTTCGGTCTTCCTTATTCATTGTCTAGCTTTTGCATGCATATTAGGTAATTGAAAATACCATGGCTTGGATCAGGAGCACCTTAGTCCTCAAAGTGACATCTTTGCTTTTTGATACTTTAAAGAGTTCTTTTGCAGCAGATTTGCCCAATGCAATACATCCTTTGACTTCTTCACTGCTGCTCCCATGGGTGTTGGTTGCGGATCCAAGTAAAACGAAATCTTGACAACTTCAATATTTTCTCCATTTGTCATGATGTTGCTTATTGGTCCAGTTGTAAGGATTTGTGTTTTCTTTATCTGAGGTGTAGTCTATACTGAAGGCTGTCTTGGATCTTCATCTTAAGTGCTTCAAGCTCTCTGCTTTCAGCAAGCAAGGTTGTGTCATCTGCATATTGCAGGGTGTTAATGAGTCTTCCACCAATCCAGATGCCACGTTCTTCTTCATATAGTCCAGCTTCTCAGATTATTTGCTCAGCATACAGATTGAATAAGTATGGTGAAAGAATATGACCCTGACACCCTTCTTTACTAATTGTAAAGCATGACTTTACTAATTGTACTAATTGTACTTTACTAATTGTAAAGTATTCCCTTGTTCTGTTTGAATGACTGCGTCTTTGTATATGTATGGGTTCCACATGAGCTCAGTTAAGTGTTCTGGAATCCCCATTCTTTGCAATATTATCCATAATTTGTTATGATCCACACAGTTGGGTGCCTTTGTACAGTCAATAAAACACAGATAAACATTCAGGTAGTCTCTGCTTTCAGCCAAGATCCATCTGACATCAGCAATGATATCCTTTGTTCCACCTCCACTTCTAATCCAGCTTGGATTTCTGGCAGTTCCCTGTAAATGTACTGCTGCAACCAGTTTTGAATTATCTTCAGCAAACTTTTACTTGCATGTGATATCATTGATATTATTTGGTATTTCCACATTCTATTGGATCACCTTTCTTTTTTCTTTTTTTCTTGTGCTTTAGGAGAAAGCTTACAGCTCAAGTTAATTTCTCATACAAAAATTTATGCACATATTGTTTTGTGACTTTAGTTGCTATCCCCACAATATGACAGCACACTTCCCCTTTCCACCCCAGTTTCCTGTGTCCATTCAACCAGTTCCTGTCCCTTCCTGACTTCTCATCCTGCCTCTGGACATTTGGTCTCATGTATCTGATTGAACTAAGAAGCACAGTCCTCATGTGTATTATTTTTTGTTTTATAGTACTGTCTAACTTTTGTCTGAAGCGTGGGTTTTGGGAATGGTTTCAGTTCTGGGTTATTAGAGCACCCAGGGGCCACAGTTTTGAGGTTCCTCCAGTCTCCATCAGACCATTAAGTCTGGTCTCTTTACATGAATTTGAGTTATTCTCCACACTTTTCTCCCACACCGTCCGGGACTCTCTGTTGGGTTCCCTTTCACGGTGGTCATTGGTGGTAGCTGGGCACCATCTAGTTCTTCTGGTCTCAGGCTGGTGGAGTCCGTGGTTTATGTGGTCCTTTAGTCTCTTGGACTAATATTTTCCTTGTGTCTTTGGATTTTTTCATTCTCCTTTCCTTCAAGTAGGATGGGACCAACAGATGCATCTTAGATTGCCCCTAGCAAGCTTTTAAGACCCCAGTTGTCATTCACCAAAGTGGGATGCAGAACATTTTCTTAATAAACTTTGTTATGCCAATTGACCTAGATGTCTCCCGAAACTATGGTCACCATGCCCTAGCCCCGGCTACTCTGTCCCTCAAAGTGTTTGGATATGTCCAGGAAACTTCTCAGCTTTTGCTTTGGTCCAGTTGCACTGACTTCCCCTGTATTGTGTGCTGTCCTTCCCTTTACTGAAGTTGATCTTTGTCTACTATTAGTTAGTCCATTTCCTCTAGGTTTTCAAATTTGTTGGAGTACAATTTTTCATAGTATTCTGTTATGATCCTTTTAATTTCAGTTGGGTCTGTTGTGATATCACCTATCTCGTTTCTTATTTGGGTTATTTGCTTCCTTTCCTGTTTCTCTTTTGTCAGTTTGGCCAATGGCTTGTCAATTTTGTTCATCTTTTCAAAGACCAACTATTGGTCTTGTTGATTCTTTCAATTGTTTTTCTATTCTCTATTTCATTTATTTCTGCTCTAATTTTTATTATTTCCTTTCTTCTGGTGACTGAGGGCTTCTTTTGCTGCTCTCTTTCTATCTGTTCGAGTTGTAAAGTTAACTTTTTGATTTTGGCCCTTTCTTCTTTTTGGATGTGTGCATTTATTTCTATAAATTGACCTTTAAGCACTGCTTTTGCTGTATCCCGAAGGTTCTGGTAGGATGTGTTTTCATTCTCTGATTCTATGAATTTCTTTATTCTGTCTTTGATTTCTTCTATAACCCAGCAGTTTTTGAGCAAGGTGTTGTTCAATTTCCCTGTATTCAATTTTTTTTTCTTGCTGTTTCTGTTATTGATTTCTACTTTTATGGCTTTATTGTCAGAAAAAAATGCTTTGTAATATTTCGATGTTTTGGATTCTGTTAAGGCTTGCTTTGTGGCCTAAAATGTGGTCTATTCTGGAGAATGTTCCATGTGCGTTGGAAAAGAATGCATACTTGTCTGCTGTTGGGTGGAGTGTTCTGTATATATCTATGAGGTCAAGTTGATTTATTGTGACATTTAGATCTTCCTCGTCTTTACTGAGTTTCTTTCTAGATGTTCTGTCCTTCACTGAAAGTGGTGTGTTAAAGTCTCCTACTATTATTGTCTATTTCTCTTTTCAATGCTGTTAGAGTTTGATTTATGTATTTAGGAGCCATGTCATTGAGTGCATATATATTTATCATGGTTTTGTCCTCTTGGTGTATTGATTCTTTAATTATTAAATAGTGTCGTTCCTTATCCTTTGTGGTGGATTTTGCTTTAAAGTCAATTTTATCAGAGATTAACATTGCAACTCCTGCTGTTTTTTGTTGCTGTTTGCTTGATATATTTTTTCCATCCTTTGAGTTTTAGTTTGTGTCTTTGAGTCTAGGTGTGTCTCTTGTAGGCAGCATATAGACAGATCATGTTTTTTTTAATCCATTCTGCCATTCTCTGTCTATTTATTGGTGCATTTAGTCTATTTCCATTCAGTATACTTATTGATACGTATGCATTTAGTGCTGTTGTTTTGATGTATTTTTTTTTGTGGTGTTGACAGTTTTTTTGTTCCACTTAATTTTCTGTGCTTTGTTTTTCTTCATGTATTTTCTTTTCATTTTTTTATTATTGTCGATTTTGTGTTTGCTGAGTCTTTATGTTTTTCATCTTTTTTATTTTGATGGGTATATTTGTTAGTTTTCTTTGTGGTTACCTTAAAATTTACCTTTATTTTTCTAAGTTTAAACTGATCTTTTATTTTTTGATATTGCCTTAACTTCCTCTCCATATGGAAGTTCTATGACTACACTATTTATTCCCTGTCTTTTGTTTTGAACTTGTTATCATTTACATATTGATGCTTCTGTTTCCCTATTTGCAGTCTTTCAACTTTGACTTCTTTTTGCGACTTCCTTATCTGGGTTGATAACTGGTTGTTCTGTCCTGTGTTCTAGTCTTGGGTTGTTGCCTGATATTTTTGGTTCTCTTACTGGAGGACTCCCTTTAATATTTCTTGTAATTTTGGTTTGTTTTTTACAAATTCCGTTAACTTCTGTTTATCTGGAATGCCCTAATTTTGCCATCATATTTGAGAGACCGTTTTGCTGGATATATACTTCTTGGCTGGCAATTTTTTTCCTTCAAGGCTTTATATGTGTCAATCCATTGCCTGCTTGGCTACGTGGTTTCTGCTGAATAATCAGAGCTTAGTCTTATTGGTTCTCCTTTGTAGGTGACTTTTCGTTTATCCCTAGCTGCTCTCAAGATTCTATATCTGTCTTTAGTTTTGGCAAGTTTGATTATGTTTTGGTGACTTTCTTTTGGGATTTACCCTGTGTGGGTTTCACTGAGCTTCTTAGTTCTCATCTTTCCTGATATGAGGGAAGTTTTCTGTCAGCAAATCTTCAACAATTCTCTCTGTGTTTCCTGTTATCCCCCCTGTTCTGGTACTCCAATCACTCATAGATTTTTCCTCTTGATAGTGTCCCACATAATTCTTAGGCTTTCTTCATTTTTTTAATTATTTTTTTTCTATTTTTTCCTCAAATAAATTGGTGTCAAGGGATTTATCTCCAATCTCACTACTTCTGACTTCCATGCTTCAATTCTGCTCGTATAATCTTCTCTTGAGTTGTCATATTCTGAAATTTTATTGTTAATCTTTTGGATTTCTAGTTGTTGTTTCTCTATTGTTTCTAGCAGCCTGTTAAATTTGTGCTTCTGTTCTTGTACTGTTTTACTGAATTTTTCTATTGATTTGTCTGTGTGTTCTTCGTCTTGGTCTGAGTTTTGTCTGATCTCCCTCCTGATATCTTGGACAGCTCTGTATATTAATCTTTTGAATTCTGTCCCAGGTAATTCCATGACCTTATCTTCCTCCTGAAGGTTTCCTGGTTCTTTATTTTGGTCATGTGCTGGAGCCACCTTGACCTGCTTCTTTATGTGGTTTGATATTGACTGTTGTCTCTGAGCCATCAATAAGTTATTATGTTTATTTACTGTATGTTTGTTTACTGTGTCCTAGTTTTTTGTATTGTTTTGTTTTGATATGCCCAAGTAGGCTGGATGTGAGCTACTTTGGATATTGGTGTTTTTGAAGCTCTCATGTCCTGTCTCTAGGTGGTTAGAGCAGCTACTAGGTGTGTGAGCCTGAGTCTTTTTGCTTTTCTTGTGTTAGTGTGGCTCAGGTGTTCAGGTTATCAGTCACAGAGTATGTGGTACAGACTGTCACCTACAGTCCTAGAAGGGCAGGGCTGTGTAGGGGTATTTGAAGCAGGCACAGTTATCTGGCTGCAGTAGAGGGCTATGTGTGGAGCAAGGTGGGATGATAACAGTTAGCCCTGGGTCCCTGGGTACAGGGCATGTCCCTGTCCCCTAGAGCTCACTAGAGCTTGTAGAGGGGTGGGTATTGCAGCCAGTCCTTGGGCACCTAATGCCGTTGGCTGCAGAGACTGGGAGGCACCAGTTATTCTCAGACCCCTGTCATGGGTGGCTAGATGGAGTGAGTAGTACTGCCAGCCCTCAGGCCACTGATGTGGGTGGGTCAGATCCCTGCTTAATGGGCAGGGCGGTGTCACATGTCATGAATCTGCAACTCTCCTTTGGCTGCTGCAGTTGTACATAGGCTTCAGGCGTATGCTCTGTTGTTTTATGCTAATGAGGGTAGGCAGTGTTGAATCAACCCACAAAGGTCTAGGCAGGGGTGAAGGGTGCTGCAAACCCATGCATCCTTTATGCCAGTGCCTAGGCAGAAGGGCAGGGCCTCCTGACCTGCCCTGTGTTCCCAGCTTAGGAGACGTGAGTTTTTTAAAGCCAGGAGTGTAGATAGTCCTGAGTTCTGGCTTAGGGGGAGTGGCAGTTGTTGAATACTGCTGGACTGGCTTCAGAGTGGAGTAGCGTAGGGATTGGGTGAGGAGAAAGAGACACTTTTCTGCTGTGAAACTCCTGGAGGAGGGAGGGGTTATTTTGTCCCGTATGGTAGGACGCTTACACTTAACTTTAACAGGTCCAGAGCTGCTTTCACCCAGCTCCAGAGGTTTGTGTAGACTCACGACTGCCCAGCCTCACCTGCTGTGGTGAGCCCCATCCTGAACGCTACTGCTCACCTCAGCCCGTGTGCACAGGCTGACCCAGCCAGAAGGGTCCCGACAACCTTGAGAATGGCACTTCTTCGCTGTTTTTGAATGGTCTCTCCTTCCCCTTGCCGCTCAGTGTGACTATTCTGCTTTGTCTTTGATGATCAGGGCTCCTAGACTGTCATATAATTGATTCAGTTGTTTCTTCTGGTCTTTGTTGTAAGAGGGATGATAGGAAGCATCTGACTATTCTGCCATCTTGGCTCTGCCTCTCTGGATCACATTTCTTTGGAATGGGCACAAATATGGATCTCTTCCAGTCAGCCAAATTTCTTGGCATAGATGTGTGAGTACTTCCAGCACTGTATGCATTTGTTGAAAAAAACATCTCAGTTGATATTCTGTCAATTCCTGAAGCCTTGTTTCTTGCCAATGCCTTCAGTGCAGCTTGGATTCTTCCTTAAGTACTATCAGTTATTGATCATATGCTTCTTCCTGAAATGATTGAACATCAACCAATTCTTTTTGATACAGTGACTCTGTGTATTCTTTCCATCTTTTGATGCTTCCTGCATTGTTCAGTACTTTGCCCATAGGGTTCTTCAGTACTGCAACTCGAGGTTTGAATTTTTCTTTCAGTTCTTTTAGCTTGATAAATGCCGAGCATGTTCTTGCCTTTTGGTTTTCTGACTCCAGGTCTTTGCACGTTTTGTTACAATATTTTACTTTGTCTTCTCGAGCCGCCTTTTGAAATCTTCTGTTCAGCTCTTTTACTTCATCATTTCTTCCATTTGCTTTAGCTACTCCACATTCAAGAGCAAGTTTCAGGTCTCTTCTGACATCCATTTTGGTCTTTTCTTTCTTTCTTGTCTTTCTAATGACCTTTTGCTTTTTTCATGTGTGATGCCTTTAATGTCATCCCACAACTTGTCTTTGGTCATTAGTGTTCAATGTGTCAAATCTATTCTTGAGACGGTCTCCAAATTCAGGTGGGGTATACTCAAGGTCGAGTTTTTATTCTAGTGGATTTGTTTTAATTTTCTTCAGCTTCAACTTAAACTTGCATATAAGCACTTACTGGTCTGTTCCTCAGTCGGCCCTGGCCTTGTTCTGACTAGTGAAACTGAGTTTTTCCATCATCTCTTTCCACAGATGTAGTCAGTTTGATTCCTGTATTTTCCATCCGGTGAGGTTCCTGTGTATAGTCATTATTTATGTTATTTAAAAAGGTATTTGTAATGAAGAAGTCGTTGGTCTTGCAAAATTCTATCATGTGATCTCTGGTGTCATTTCAATTGCCAAGATCATATTTTCCAACTACTGATCCTTTTTGTTTCCAATTTTCACATTCCAATCACCAATAGTTATTAGTGCATCTTGATTGCACATTTGATCAATTTCCCACTGCAGAAGTTGGTAAAAATCTTCAATCTCTTCATCTTTGGCATTAGTAGTTGGTGCATAAATTTGAATAATAGTCACATTAATTCGTCTTCCTTTTAGGGATAAGGATATTATCCTATTACTGACAGCATTGTACTTCAGGATAGATCTTGAAATATTCTTTTTGACGGTGAATGGGATGTCATTCCTCTTTTCCTGCCATTGTAGACCATATGGTTTTCTGGTTCAAAATGGCAAATACCAGTCCATCTCAGCTCACTAAAGCCTAGGATATCAATCTTTATGCATTCCATTTAATTTTTGATGACTTTCATTTTTCATAGCTTCATACATTGTACATTCCACATTCTGATTATTAATAGACGTTTGCAGCTGTTTCTTCTCATATTTAGTCATGCCACATCAGCAAATGAATATCCCAAAAGCTTTACTCCATTCACGTCATTAAGGCTGGCTCTACTTTGAGGAGGCAGCTCTTCCACAGTCATATTTTGAGCACCTTCCAACCTGAAGGACTCATCTTCCAGCACTATATCAGACTATATTCATGTGCTATTCCTAAGTTTTTCACCAGACAATTTTTTTCAGAAATAGACCACCAGGTCCTTCTTTCTAATCTGTCTTAGTCTGGAAACTCTGCTGAAACATGTCAACATGGGTGACCCTGCTGGCATTTGAAATACCAGTGGCATAGCTTCCAGCATCACAGCAACACACAAGCCTCTACAGTACAACCAACTGACAGACTTGTTGTGACCAATATCAGATAAGGGCAATAAAAAAACACAACAAAAATATAAAAACCAAACCCGTTGCTGTCGAGTCAATTCCAACTCCAAGCAACCCTACTGGACAGAATAGAGAATTGCCCCATAGGGTTTCCAAGGAGTGGCTGGGGGATTCGAACTGCTGACCTTTTGATTAGCAGCCAAGTGCTTAGCCACTTGTGCCAGCAGGGCTCCAAGGATATTGAAAAACAGGGAAATGATTAATCAATATCCCTCCCAAGAATAAACTAAAAAATCCTTAACAAAGTATTAGAAAATCAAACACAGCAATATATAAAAAGATAATGTATCATGATTGAGTGGAGTTATTCTAGGAATGCAAGGTGGCTTTAATATACAAAAATCAACCAATCTCATTCACCATATTTATGGGTTAAAAGAAAAAAAAATTAAAATTCCAATAGATGAAGAAAAATTACCTAATTAAATTCACTATCCGTTCATAATGATTAACTCCCAACAAACTAAGACTAAAAGGAAACTTTTTTATTTAAGGGAAAAGAATGAACTTTTAGTATTCGTGACTTATGTTTTATATGTAAAGGGGATATACAAAAGATCTATAGGCAACATCTTAGTCAGTGCTAAAAATAAACACTTTATCCTTATTAAAAACAAGACAAAAAGGTGTACTTGCACCACTTCAGTTTGGCATCATAGTGGAGTGCCTTGCCAGTGTAATAAGGCAAGAAAAAGAAATAAAAGGCATATGAATAGGAAGGAAGATGCGAAACTGTCATTATTCATAGCTGACGTGACCATATTGTAGAAAATATCCAAAAAAATTGCTGTAATTAATAAAACCACAATCAAATACCTCTGCACACCCACTAATATTTAGAATTGTTGCAGAATATACAATATAACAAAACTAATTCTATTTCTAAGTAGTAGCTACATACAACTGAAAAATAAAATAAAATAAATTCCCATTTAAAAAGCTTCCAAAAGCATGAAATGCCTGAGATTAGTATAGTAGAATATGTGGATGACCTCTACACTGAAAACTATAAAACTCTGATAGGGTAAATGTAAGAAGGCCTAAATGAAGCAATGTAGAAGCCCTGATAGCACAGTAGTTAAGCACTCACCTGCTAACCAAAAGGTCAGCAGTTTTAACCCACTAGCCATTCAGCAGGAGAAAGATGTGGCAGTCTGCTTCCGTAAATATTACAGCCTTGGAAACCCTATGGGGCAGTTCTACTATCTCCTATAGGGTTGCTATGAGTCAGAATCAAGTCAATGGCAATGTGTTTGGTTTGGTTTGGTAAATGAAGCAATATAGCATGCTAAAGTGTTATAAAACTCAATATTGTTAGGGTCTCAATTCTCCACAAATTGATCTACAGAATCAGTGAAATTGCAATAAAAATTCTAGTAGAATTTCTTGTTGAAGGCAAAACAGCTTTTGTGAGGTCAAACGTGAACACCCTTATGCGGTCTGCTAGTTCACTACAGTTTGCTGAGTCATCCTTATGTAAGTCTGTGGCATGTCACCACTATTGTCCACTACCTTTATAAAACCTCTGACTCACCACTGCAGGGTGAGGAGATCTGCTTTGGTACTACGGCCACCCAGGACTCAGCTAGTGTGTAAGTCTCCCTAATAAACTCCTTTGGTGCCACCCTGAAGTTACCTGCCTCTTTATTTAGTCTCTCAGTACCTTCCATTTTTTGAGGCAAGTTTCACATTACTGGTCCATGCCTGAACATTTGTTGTGTTTTTTTTTTTTTTTAAAAAAAAGACAAGATAATTCCAAAAGTATACAACGCGCCAAGTAAAATCAAAACAATCTTGGAAAAAAAAAAAAAAAAGAACAGGCTTGGAAGACATAATGTACATTACTTTAATGTTTACTATAAAATTATGGTAACCAAGACAGAATGATACCGGTGAAAGAGTAGACAAATAGATCAATGTAACAGAACAGGGAGAGTCCGCAAACAGACCCATACATTTATGGTCAAATTATTTTGACAGGAGCACAGAAGTAATTGCATAGGGAAAAGAAAGTCTTTTCAACAAATGGGGCTGGAACAACTGGATATATATGGGAAATAAAGAAACTTGGCTCCGACTTTATACTATAAACAAAAATTAATTCAAGGTGAATCATAGATTTAAATGTAAAGCCAAAAGCTGTAATCCTTTATAAGAAAACATTGCAATATCTTTGCAACTCTAGGGTAGTAAAAGATTTTATAGATGGAATTATTTATTGATAATTTCACCTCCCCCTCCCCCTCAAAAAAAAAAACCCTGTACATGTCATTCTGCTGTTTTCTAGCATTGCATATGTTAGAGAAGCCCTCAGTGCAGATTGACTTTTGTTGTTTTGTATATGAATGATTTTCTACCCAGGATGCCTGTTGATTTTTATTCTTTATCCTAGATCTTTAAGATTATTTACTGAAAAAAGTAATTAAATAATATACAATAATAACTATAATAGTTCACCGACAAGAATTATCTATGTGCCAGGTCCATTCTAAGCATATTACAAATAACATCAAAAATATTCTTCATAAGAAATACATGACGTATGTCCTCCTTTATATGAAAATACAGAGACACAGGAAAGTTAAATATTTTGTGCAATATATTTAGGCCAAAGGTTCAGAGTCGGAAATTGAGTATAAACAATGTGAGATCCAATACTTTTGATTACCAGGTTGTACATTTTACTCTTTATAATCATGGGCAGACCACTTAACCTTCATTTCTTCATTCTTTAGAAATAATTACATAAAATGTATTTTAAATAACTTCATCTACGGTATAAGAATAAAAATATGCATGCTGATAGTGTTGTTACAAATAATATAATCCATCTAAATGTTTGTGATATACCAATGTGCCAGTTATCAGCCCATTCCTCTCAACTCCAAATCTACCCTCTGTAGTTCTGTTTGTGATACTGGAACATTTCTCCCTTCCCACCTGGCAAGATGTTAAGCTTCATTAATAGAAGACCCTCAAGGAACACTGGATGAGGGGATACTTTATTCTTAATTTATGAATGTCCTCTTGATTTCCGAGTGTCTGCAGTGGATTGTGGTCAGAAGCACATGGCACCTCCCCGTAGTCAGACTCCTGGATGCACCAGAACGTGATTTCCCGGTACAATCCTCAACAAAATTTTCTGCCTTCCAGTAGGTCACAGTGGTGCCCTCTCCAATGACACCTGGATCTGAACCTGGTGGGCGGGACCCATCTCCAGATCTGTTTTCTTTTCTTGGATGCTCTGCCTTAGGCCTAGAGGTAGTAGCTCTTCCCTATATTCTTTACGCCTTAGTAACCAATCCTCTGTTATTTCAATCCCCTGTAAATGTTAATATTGCTTTATTTCAAACTTTTCCTGTGCAAATTACTGTATGGTTTCTATCTCTTGATTGGAATCTTACTGACAAAAGCTCTATGTGCAATAAAACGTAAATGGCCGTCTTTTGTGGTTGAATTTCCTGAATATGTATTTGGAGTTGACTCATAACATCCAGTCTTAAATTTCTGTTTTAATAATTACATATATATGCTGGGAATAATAACTCCCATCTTAAAGGATAAATAGTAAATAACACAATGTTGGTGAAAATGTTTTATATACTGTGAAACCTCTATAGGAATGTGAATGATTATTATTAGATGGTAAACTCAGTGAGGGTGGGGTCATCTCTGTGTTGCCATTCATGGGTACCCAGAGTCTTTAATAGGGCTTGGCATACTGTGGATGCTCAATAAATTCTGATTTCATAAACATGCCTAAACACATTTATATTACCCATTTTATGTTCATTAAGTTTATTTGAATTTCAAAAATTTGCAGAAATAAATCTAGTGCATTCAACTTTTCTAAAGGTAAATATTATACTGTAAAAATATACTTAGTATCCTTCAACTGCATGCCCAAATTTTTTAGAATCATTCCTCAAACACACTTATATCACTAAATTACAAATAATGGAAAATATGGAGAAAACCATGTAGTCTCAAAGATTAAAACTTTGACGTGCTTTTGTAGCTGTTTACAGGTTCATTTTGTAAGGATATACACACTTTGCAATCTGTGAATAGGCATATAATTGACGGCAATTATTCTTTTATCTTTAAGTACGACTTATGATTTCTGATGGTAAACTCTGTGTCACAGCATAACTAGATCACTGCTTTCAAGTATTTTGTAAGTGCATAAATAACTTCATATTTAATGTCCTTTCTTTTCTATAGATAAGAGAAACAGCTTTCATAGATTTTTTTAGCCTTAATAGCCTCTTCTACAATATTTTCATCAAAAAGCCTAGACACATATCAAACTAAAGTGTGCTACTATGGCCAAGCTGAAGCTGTGCAATCTTTTCTTTCTGTAACAGCACATGGGCTTGTGTACTCAGACACTGTTTTTTTATTTCTTCTATTGCAACATTTTTCATAATAATCCCCAGCATCCTTGTCAAGAAATTTTATTGTTTTCTTTTCTAAGTATATGAAATTAACAATACCACAAAAGTTGCTTTGATTATAGGGGTGGGGAGAGTAAGGTAAGTATCTTGGATTTCCAACACTTTTTCTTAAAGTAATGAAAACCTACTTATTATTAGTCAATTTTTTCAGAGGTGTGTGTGTGTGTGTGTGTGTATGTGTGATGTTTCCAGAAAAAATGGAGATCAAGGATAACCTCCAAATTATCATACATGCTGTCTTAGTTATCTAGTGCTGCTATAACAGAAATACCACAAGTGGAGGGCTTTAACAAACAGAAGTTTATTCTCTCACAGCCTAGTAGGCTAGAAATCCAAATTCAGGGCATCAGTTCCAGGGGAAGGCTTTCTCGGTTGGCTCTGGAGGAAGGTTTTTGTCATCAATCTTGCCCTGGACTAGGAGCTTCTCCACACAGAAAGCCCAGGTCCAAGGGATGCGCTTTGCTCCCAGCACTGCATTCTTGGTGTTATGAGGTCCCCGCTGTCTGCTTGCTTCCCTTTCTTTTTATCTCTTGTAAGATAAAAGGTGGTGCAAGCCACACTCAAGGGAAATTTCCTTTACATTGGATCAGGGACATGATCTTAGTAAGGGTATTACAATCCCAACCTAATCACAAATGGATTATAATCACAAAATGGAGGACAACCCCACAATACTGGGAATTATGGCCTAACCAAGTTGACACATATTTTTGGGGGACACAATTCAATCCATGACACATGCATACTTATGTAATGTAGTATTTGTGTAGGTTTTACCCCTCTGCTTCATATAAATGAAGAACTACATCTGCCCACTACAGTAAATACGGGCTTGATGATCTAGGGAAAACTAGTGAACACACTAGAATCAAACGCTATCCCAAACAAGAATAATCGATTTGTGTCAAAAGCACATCCTTGTTTTGGGAATCATAGATGGATAGATAAATAGAGATAGATAGATAGACAGGTGGATAGATAAAAAAATTCTGAAAACTGAGAGGAACGGATCAGCAGTGCATAACCAAGAACATTGGGCGCTCTCATGAGTCTACCACTTCTTTCAAGAATGTCATAAACTGTTTTGTATGTCTACTGAGAATGCTTGTTTCCATGTTTTTAGTGCACTCAATGCATTTTTGTTCTTCTTGTTAGAAATAGCACAGCATAGTAAACATTTCTTAGTAACATTTGATTTACTTCTATTGGGAATAGGGAAAATGTATAAGAATGGTTTAAGATGAATATTTTTAGACTGTAAATTAAAAAAAAATTAAGCAAGAAGAAAATAAAGCCTAAAAAAAGTGCAATGGGGTTTGGAATAGGGGAAACTAAAATAGTCAATTTCATTATCTTAGACATTTTATATATGAAGTGTCTATTTTCTCATTTTTATTGACTGACCAAGGAACCATTCCATTCATGTTTTGCTTTGTCACTTTAAGTTGATCGGTCGGTTTCTCCTACAGTCTTACTCATATTTGTGTCTTCAGAGCCTGGTATATAATAGATGCTAAACCATTGCTAAATGAGTGAATTCAAACCAGAAGTTGTAACATTGGTACACACACACAATCAACTCCAACATATTGTTTCCTTGATTGATTCTAATGAGAGTGAGGGAGGCTCCCAGGATTTACCTGAGGGCCACTTCCCCTGTCATTTTCCCTATTTCTCTCTGTTTAAAGTGATTTTTCTCTACTCTGAATTCTTGAAGTACTTTTTGTTTGTATTCTGGAATCTTATATTGTTAGTTATTTCCATGTTGATGGTTACTACCCAAATCTCAATACTTTGATCCCAATCCAGCCTGCTGGCTCCGGCCTCTCTCCAAACAAAGAATGGAATTTGGGACAGATGAACTGCTAGAATTAAGTAGAATTTCCCTTAGCAAATGAAAATTTAAGATAACGTTTAGTTTGCCAAGCTAGGCCAGAGTGCCAAAGAATCATTTGGGAAGTTTATTAAAATGCACTGATATTCAGAAAGTCTCATTCAATGAGATTATGATGCAGACATCTGAATTTTAGCAATCAGACTAAGATTACACTTTGAAAAACTCTAGACCAGACCATAAGACTTATGAGTCCGGGTAGGATGTCATGCATCCTTGAATTGCTAATGCCTAGCACGAGGTCTGACACATAACCTTTACAATGCAGTTGTCTATGCTCCTTAGTGAATCTGTTTTTACCATTATTTGTCTTCATTTATTAACTTTTTCTGCTCCATAATTCATTTCGAATTACTTCTTATCCTATTCCGTAGCTTGGACTCAGTAGGAATTCAGTCCATTGGTTAATATTTAATGAGAAGCTTCTTTAAGATCTTAACAACTTTCAATATTATCTAAGATATCTGAAGTGTTTTTTATGAGCCAGTTGAAATTCAAACAATTTATACAAAGTCTTATAGCCATTGGGACCTGTTATGGATTGAATTATGCCCCCCCAAAATATGTGTCATAAATCCTAAACTCTATGCCTGTGGTTATAATCCCATTTGGGAATGGGTTGTCTTTGTTATGTTAATGAGGTAGGATTAGTGTAGGGTCTATCTTGAGTCAATCTTTTTTGAGATATAAAAGAGATTAAACAAGAGAGAGAGAGGAAGAAAGACCCTCTACCACCAAGAAAGAAGAGCCAGGAGCAGAGTGCATCCTTTGGACCTGAGATCTCTGCACTGAAAATTTCCTAGACCCAGGGGAAGATTGATGCCAGACACATGGAGATTTCCAAGGAAAGTCAAGCCCACAGATGCTGAAAGAGACAAGGACTTACCCCCAGAGTTCACAGAACGATAAAGCCTTCCACTAGAGATGGTGCCCTGATTTCAGACTTTTAAGCCTCCTAAACTGTGAGAGAACAAATTTCTGTTTGCAAAAACCCATCCACTTGTGGTATTTCTATTTTAGCAGCACTAGATAATTAAGGCAGGACCCAATCCAGTTTGTTTAGTGATAAATGAACAAACACTGAAATCACCTCTTTACAATCCTGTGTAAGAACCCACTGTTCTTCAAATTATGAAATCTATCATAAGTTGTATTGTGACAAAAAATAGATTTGCTTCAGGTTATATGATCTTATATTAACCTCTGCTAAAATACCTGTTTCACTAATATTTTATGAATTGTAAATGTCTAAAAAACTTCCATCAGATTGAAAATAAACTGAAACAATCTTGATAACCTCATTGCCATCAAGTCAATTCCAACTCATAGCCACCCTATAGGACAAAGTAGAATTGCCCCATAAGGTTTCTAGGCTGTAATCTTTAGGGGAGCAGACCTCCAGGTCTTCTCTCCTGCAAAGTGGCTGGTAGGTTCGAACTGTTTACATTTTGGTTAGCAGCTGAGCACTTAACCATTGTGCCACCAGTGGTATCTGAAAGCATGGAATCAAAGAACCCATAAAAAGTAAGTTTTCTGTCTAAATGACCATAAATTTCATATATGGTCTCACTATATTAAGGACGTGACTTCACACTTTTGTTTTTATTGTTTCTGTTGAGCAGTCAGTTATTAGTTTAGTTGTCATGTTTCAAAGATAATGGCTGTTTTATCTCTTTTTGTTTTTACACTTCTCTTTTTCTGTAGTTCTATAAAAACCAAAGCAAACCTGTTGCCATCAAGTCGATTCAACTCATAGTAGAACTGTCTCATAGGCTTTACAAGGAATGGCTAGTGGATTTGAACTGCCGGCCTTTTGGTTAGCAGCCAAGTTCTTAATCACTGCACCATCAGGGTAGTTCTATAGTGTTCTGTAGTTTCACTATCACTTGTTAAGCAATATGAATTTTTTTTTTAATTTATCCTAGTATCTCTTCATTGTGCTTCCTAAATCCAAAATTCAGGTCCTTTATCTGTTCTACAAAATTCTTGGTCATTATCTCCTAGAGTATTTCCTCTTTTCATTCTGTTTTCCTGGGATTTCAATTCAATATACGTTAAATTATTTAACTGTGACCTTCATATCTCTTAATATTTCTTTCATATTTTCACATCTTTATTTCTCTGTTTTATATTCTAATTTTTTTTCAGATTTTTCCTCCAGCTCATGAAATCTTCTTAAGCAATATGTAATTAGCTGTATAACCCATCTTTTTTATTATTCTTTTTTTTTGTCTCAATCACTATATTTTTGAAGCTACGTCATTCTTTTCCAAGTCTGAATGGTTCTTTATATTTATATGTTATTGCCCAATTCCCTTATTTTTCATGCTATCCTTTATTTTTTTTGACATTTAAAAAATATATGCCTCTTTATTTTTTATTTTTTATTGTATTTTAAGTGAAAGTTTACAATTCAAGTTAGTCTCTCATACCAAAATTTATACATACATTGTTATGTGACCTTAATTGCTCTTCCTATACTGTGACAGCACACTCCTCTTTTTCACCTCTGATTTCCCATGTCCATTCAACCAGTTCCTGACCCTCTCTGCCTTCTCATCTCACCTCTGGACAGGAGCTGCCCATTTAGTCTCATGTATCTACTTGAGCTAAGAGGCACACTCCTCACAAGTATCATCTTATGACCCACTTAGTCCAGTCTAATCTTTGTCTGAAGAGTTGCCCTCGGGAATTGCTTTAGTTCTGGACTGACAGAGAGTTCAGGGACCATGCTTTCTGGGATTCCTCCAGTCTCAGTCAGACCATTAAGTCTGGTCTTTTTATTAGAATTTGAGTTCTGCACCCCACTTTTCTCCTGCTCCGTCAGGGACTCTCTGTTGTGTTCCCTGTCAGGGCGGTCATTGGTGGTAGCTGGCCACCATCTAGTTCTTCTGGTCTCAGGATGGAGTCTCTGGTCTATGTGGCCCTTTCTGTCTCTTGGGCTAAAACTTTCCTTGTGTCTTTGGTGTTCTTCATTCTCCTTTACTCCAGGTGGGTTGGGACCAATTGATGCATCTTAGATGGCTGCTTGCTAGATTTAAGACCCCAGATGCCACTCACCAAAATAAGATGCAGAACATTTTCTTAATAAGCTTTGTTATGCCAGTTGACCTAGATGTTCCCTAAAAGCATGGTCCCCAGACCCCTACCCCTACAACTCTGTCCCTCAAAGTGTTTGATTGTATTCAGGAAACTTCTTAGCTTTGGTTTAGTCCAGTTGTGCTGACTTCCCCTGTAGTGTGTGCTGTCCTTCCCTTCACCGATAATTCTTATCTACTATCTAGTTACTGAAAAACTCTCCTCTTCCCTCCCCACCCTCGGAACCATCAAAGAATGTTTTCTTCTGTGTTTAAACCATTTCTTGAGTTCTTATAATAGTGGTCTTATACAATATTTGTCCTTCTGTGACTGACCAAATTCGCTCAGCGTAATGCCCTCCAGAGTCCTCCATGTTATGTTTCACGGCTTCATCGTTGTTCTTTATCATTGCGTAGTATTCCATTGTGTGAATATACCATAATTTGTATATCCATTCATCCTTTGATGGGCACCTAGGTTGTTTATATCTTTTTGCTATCATGAGCAGTGCTGCAATGAACATGGGTGTGCATGTATCTATTCGTGTGATGGCTCTTGTTTCTCTGGGATTTTTTGACATTATAACCATGCTTCTTTAATATCCTATTTTTGGTAATTACATTATGTGAAATTATTGATGGTTTAATTCTGTGTTTGTTTTTTCTATTGACTCTCACTAGTTGGTGATTGTTTTCCTTTGTGATTTTAAATTTTGGGATTTGAGTTTATGGTCCTTCTCTATGGCAATCCTGTGAACCATAATGGTGATTTGATTTGGTTTCTACTTTGTGGCACAGAAATCAGCAACCGCTTTAATTTCTCAGTTTTGAGTTTCTGAGTATTTCCAGCAGTGAAGTTTTGTGTGTAATTCTGTGGATATGAAGTCTCAAGGAAGACTTTTTGCTCTGCTGTTTTCTAGCACCTAAGTTGCCAGTAAAGAGTCTTATGCCAATCTTATACCCATTTCTTTTTTGAAAGTCTGCCTTTTTCCCACCTCGGGAACTTTCTAGAACTTTATATTAATGTTCTACTATGTATTTACATGTGATGCTACTTAATTCATTGGAATACTGTGAGTCCTTTTAATTTGAAGGCTCTTGTCCTCTTTCAGCTCCGATTTTTTTTTAATTCCATTATTTCCTTCATAATTTATACTCCATTCTTGGTTCTCTCCATTCAGTCTCTCTGAAATTCCTACCCATTTCTATCTTTCAGTAGATCCTCAAAAGTTCTGTTCCACTAATGGCAGTTGTTCATGAAATCCACAAATTTATTTAGCTATTTCCCTTTTTTGTTGGCGGAAGGTAGATGTAAGTTTTTGAATTGCCATTTGATCAATTCTGTATTCTACTTTTTAAAATCTTTTCTGCTGCTTACCAAAAGATGGAAAAACATGGTAGGAATGAGAATTGTAGGCAACAAAAATATACAAATGCTGGACTATAGTGCACTTCACATTTTACTCCTGTAATTATGGAAAGTACAATTGCATAAAATGTCCTTCATTACATTTCTGCTAAGATATAGGATTATTGAGAAATGTGTAGCTGGAATAAACCATTGTATGCATGGCATAAGAAAGAAAAATCAGGGGTTAGCCAAGACAAGGTTGTATGGTGATGCAGTGTAGGAATAGGGAACAAAATATTCAGAGCAAAAAAGTAAAACAAAATAAAGTCTTCAACCCCCTAAGAAGTATTTACTTAGATTCATTAGAATTCCCAATTTTATTCATTAAAAAGTATGATCATCTGAACTTCCATTCATTTCCTAAGTTTTTAACCTGAATTACTGTCATGGAGTGAATTGTGTACCCCACAAATATGTGTCAACTAGGTCATGATTCCCAGTACTGTGTGATTGTCTACCATTTTGTCATTTGATGTGATTTTCCTATGTGTTGTAAATTCTACCTCTAAGATGTCAATGAAGTAGGATTAGAGGCAGTTATGTTAATGAGGCATGACACACTCTACAAGATTATGTTTTGTTTTAAGTCAGTATCTTTTGAGATATAAAACAGAGAAGTGTGTGAAGAGACGGCAGATCTCATACCACCAAGAAACAAGGGCCAGGAGAATAGCGCGTCCTTTGGACCCGGGGTCCTTGTGCTGAGAGGCTCCTCGAACAGGGAAAATTGATGACGAGGACCTTTCCCCAGAGCTGACAGAGAGAGAAAGTGTTCCTCTGGAGCTGGCATTCTGAATCCAGACATCTAGGCTCATAGACTGTGAGAGAATAAATCTCTCTTTGTTAAAGCCATCCACTTGTAATATTTCTGTTACAGCAGCACTAGATGACTAAGACAATTAAGATAAGCAAAATCTAGGGAAATTAAAATTCCTTAATAGTTTACTGTTTATCATATAACTAGATCTCAACGTTCTGACATCATCTTCTCAAAGAGCGGTATGTCATCATTAGGGATGGGAAGTGAAGAAATTTAAGCCATGAGTCATAAGTATTGTGAAGTGATGATACAAAATAGACTTGGAGGTGGTGTATCAAATTCTTCTCTGATGTTTATGGAAAGCAATGGTCTTCCCTAGTCACTAGAAAATGATTACATATTCCATAATAAAATGGGAATGATCTAGAATGTTAAGCAATGAAATATTAGACTAAATAAACTATTAACAGAATGATTTTCCTGCTGTCCTTGCCAAGAAATGATACATTTTTTAAAGGTGATCTTCAAAAAAATGGAACTGGCTTTGGTCTTAGGCAATACAAAGTTATGTGGTATTCTTCAAGAATACATGAGACCCTCTGGCTAGGACTTTGTGTACCTGTCTAATTGAGTCCTCATATACTATTTCATCACTATGGAAGTTGCATATGAAGAATTATAGCTGTGACATGCATAATTTATTCATAGAACATTATTTTAGCCCCATTCCCATATTTATAGATGTAGAAAAAGAATCAAATATAGAAACATGTAGCTCTTTGTAGGTGTTCACTTCACCAAGAGAAAGAATGGTTCATGTGCTACTATTGTTTTCATACTTATTATTAAGATTATATATACTGTATATTTCCAAGGGCATGTGAAACTGCATAGACCAGAAATAAAAAATTATGTTTTTGATTTAAATATTTATAATTAATTTTGATTTAAATGAGATATTTATAATGTTAAATGTTCATAACAAATTGTGTAGAGAAAAATACATGTTTTTGTTAAAAATATTTGGCTTAAAACTTGAAAATACAAATACGTTATAAACTTCCAATACCTTGAAAATTGAATTAAAAAAAAAACTTTGATAATTAGATAATATACTTAGTGGTTTTATTCTCAAGCCCCATATCTGGGATATCTAGAGCTTAGTTTTGTCCTCAGAATGTCACTTTTACCATGGTGAAAAATAGCCAAATATATCACTTACTCAATTTGTAAACATTGCTAAAGAATGTCAGTGAACATGTTAATCAACTTTGAAAGCACAAAATCAAATCTTCTCTTTTCATTCAAACTATCCATCTTAACCTGTCAGATGAATCTAATTAACCTCAATCTGAATTGTTTTACCCCTAGTTTAGAATCTGGCATCCACCCTGGCACCAGCTCATGAGGATATAAGGACATTTATTGAAATTAGCTGCTAAGTATCAAACGTAAGGAACTGGCCTGATTTTCCCCAAATTCCTTACTTTTGGTGCCCCTCCATGATCTTGCTGATTCTACGGCAAATTCTCTTCCTTTCTTCTCTCCTTCCCTCTCATATACCCCTCTTTTTTTTCTTGGTCTATTCTCACTCATACTCCAAATCAGTTTAAAGAAATCAGCACTTTTGTTAAGCATCTCTGGGACCAAGAGATAGAAATAGTTGCTTTTTATGTGTCCTTCTACTGTAGAACATTTATCTTCTGTGGCTATTTGTTTATGAACCTGCCTACTTTCCTAGACCATAGCGTACTCAGTAGCAGGATCTGTGTTTTCACATACTCTTCTCCCCAACCAGAAGCACAGAGGCGTGTTCAGTAAAGGTTTGTTGAATTTATAGACATTACTGCTGTTCCTGCTCTGTGTCTCTGACACCAAAAAACAATTCTTTAGCAACTGGATTCTAGCTACTTCTCAAAAGATTCATACAACTGCTTAATTTTTTCCTTCTCTTCCCTCCTTCCTTCTACCATTTCCGCCTCTGCCTTTCTCTGTCTCTCTTTTCCTCCTTCCCTCTTTCCTTTCTCTTCTTTGCATTCATTCAAAATCAGTTTCTCGAAGTAATGAGTTTTCTGAGCCATGTTCTGATCCTTAGTGACTGGGTTTCTAGTCCTTAAATCTAGTCTTGCTAGGATTGTATCACCAGTGTCTGTCATTGAACTTCTGTGGTGTGGACCGACCACATTCTTGAACCTCTATCATTGCCTTTATTTTGAAACACTCAAAATCACGTGAGCCATGCCAACCTGCATAGACACATGGAATGATGAACTCTGTTTAGTTATGAGGTTCTTGTGTTTCATTTTTGTACTGACATTCTAATTTCAAACTTATTAGGTAACACAATCCCCATGTACATGTCCCTAGAATAACCAATTCCTGGTTTGGCTCCATGTATGGGCCTCAAGTCTTCAGCCAATCCCATGATTCAGCTGGAGCTCCTTATCCTCTGCTCTCCGTTTGAGCCTGCCCACTAGAGACCAGCATGGAGCAATGTCCAAACACACAACATGCAGAATAAGGAACAAGGGGAAGAGTAGTTCCATACACTTGCATAGGTGACAATGGTAGTTATAAGGATTTTACTGCCTTTTATGTTTCTTCTGTCCTCAAGTAATTACATAGAAATCACTCTATGTAGTCACTCTAATGATGGGGCCTAGAATCTACCAGTGATGATTCTGCCTCAAATCTAACTGGATATATTTGTCTTTAACACATAAAAAATCTGACTTTGTGTGTTTACTTTTAAAATGAAGAAAAAATTTTCTTCAAGTCTTTGCTTAAATGTTACCTTCCCATGTGGCCACCCAGTTTAAAATCACAAGCCTCTACCATGCCTCATCCTCTCCATCTTGGTCTATATTTCTATAGCACTTATTACCTTCTGATATAAAATATAATTTCCTACTTCATCATTTTTGTATATGGTCTGTTTTCTCCTGTTAGACTATAACTTCACAGGACAGGGTTTTCTTTGGCTGTTTTATTCACAGATGTCCCCAACCATCTATCTGGCGTATTCCAGACACTCAATAAATATTTGCTGAATGAATGAATAAATGAATGGACAAATTAAAGTTGCACACTAAAAATATTCTCCAGAAATAGATATATATTTCTGACATTCCCAAATCAGAATATTTTAAAATAATATTCATTTATTTACAATTTCAAGAAAGAAAAGGAATGAATGGTTTTAAAGGGGGTATTTATATTTGTTCTCTTTCTTTCATGGCATCATGTTTTAAAATTAAATATGACCATGCACAAGTTCAAAATGAGTTCCTGGGATTTTGATTATTAATCTATGGAAAATTTCCAACATTCCAAGGTGCTGATTTATAGTTACCATGTTAACGACCTCATGAATAGACCTTCATTACATATTCCTCAGAATAGCAAACTCCCAGCTGCCCTGCCCCCCCTGAACTGGGCTCATGATTTAACTCTGGAATTTGTTTTGACTCACTGACTATAATAACGATTAGAAGGAACATCCGGAAGTCATTCAAAAACTCCAGACAAAACCCAGTTTACGAAAGAGGAAAAACAAAACAAAACAAACAAACAAACACCAAAAAGCTCTAAACTGGGTAAACAGATAAATTAGAGATGATAATGATATAACAAAATGATTTTTTCACTTCATAAAAGACTTCACTGTTAGGATTATTTTAAATGGTAATTTGTAAACAGTATTTTTCCTAATAAAATATGTCCTATGTGAGTGAGCTGATCTTTAGGTTTAACACACCTTGGAGTGCTGATAAAGTCTCTGTCCTCCTGATAAACACAGTTCTAAAAGAGACTTTGAGTCCACCACCAAGGAGGTGGTTTTGTTTTTTTTTAATTCCCAGACCATATTGAAACATATACCTACCATAAAAACATTAAAATAATGTTAATGTTTTATAGAAAGATATTGTCTGGGGCACGAATAAGGGATGGGTGAGTAAAGAAGTACACCTGGACTCTTGGGTCTACAATCATGTATCCAGACACCTGATCTTCTCTCATTACAGAGAACAAAACAGTCAGAGTGGAACAAATGGTGTTGATGGTCTGCTGGCACTGCTCTGGGACTAAATGTCTGATTTATTTATAAATTTTTAAATGAAGCTCTTCTTATTAAAGGAATAGTGCTTTTAATTTTAAAATATCCTGTTAGTTCATTTCATTTAACTTTGTTGACCTTAGTTATTTAGAGAATATTTTACTGCCTGACCTGAGGGGATTTAAAGTCCCAAGAAAATTAAGCTCCAGATAAGATGTTTTAGAAAAGATACACAGCCTCACAACAGATATTTCTTTTCCTGTAATAAAACCATTTATTTTTAGCATATTAGAAAGGGAGCACAGGTGAAAAATTTTTTTTAAATTATTTTATCACTAGAAGATAATGTAGAGGAGCTACTATAGAGAAGGGAGAGATGAGATACTACAGAGAATAGATACTCTTATTAGCTCTTGAAGGCAATCTTTTTAATATTGGATTATTGATATTTATTTATTTTGCTAACATGAATTTGGTCTCCACTTATCCGCACATATTGTAATAAAGATGAAGTTGCAGGTAAAGGATAACTTAAAATTAATAACTGGAACCTATGGATCATTTTCTATGAGAAGTGCTGTGCTGTCCAATACAGGAACTGTTTAAATTTAAATGAATTAAAATTAAATAAAATTAACAAATAAGTTCTTCAGTCACACTAGACACTTTTCAGGTGTTTAAAAGCCACATGTGGCAAAGAGCTACCATTTAGGACAGCACAGGTGTAGAACACCTCCATTATTTCAGAAGGTTCTGTTGGACAGTGTTACTCTAAAAAGTCTGATTTTAACTGAAAAATAAGACGTGTAAATAACGGTCACTTATGCACACACAAATATACCTACTCCTCACTTATTGTCTATCTCGTTATCTGACACTTCACATTTATGACAATAGTAAAACTATCCAGCTATTTTGCACATTAACGACATACATCTAGCAGTAACAAACAACAAGGTGCCAGGCGAGAGTAACACTGGCTGTGATGGTTTAGGTTATCTGTTAACTTGTCTAGGCCATGATTCTCAGTGGTTTGGCAGTTATGTAATGATGTAATTTGGCAGTTATGTAAGGATGTAGTTTGGTAGTTATGTAATAATGTACTTATCCTCCATTTTTTGATCTGAGGTGGTCATCCTCTGTTTTCGTATAACGCCGATTTTTGTATAATGACCTGCTCTTTGGAATCTAACCATGTCGATAAATGAGGAGTGGGTGTACATAAACTGCACATATGTTAACAGTTTAGAAACATAATAACTAGAAGGATCCCACCACTTAAAGTGGAGTAGAATATTTTAAAAGAACAGAAACTTCAGCTTGTTTTGTAAAATCTGTCAGAGGAGAAGAAAGGCCATTATAAAAACAAAGAAATAATTTAGCTTTAATGAGCAGAATAAAAAGAGAAATACAGCAGGTAATTTCCAAGGTTTATTACAAAAGCCTTGAAAGAGTGACTTTGAATGTATATTTTATATGTTATCATTTTACATGATAATGGCTTGAAGATTAAAATTATCTTTTAGAGAGTAAGAGAGAAAAATAAGGTAACTGTCATATAAAAAATTTCCAACCAATATAAACTTGCTGAACATTACCCAATCACCTATGCTATTTGAAGCATCCCTTGATCCAGAGGTTTTCAACAGGCAAAGTAGATTTTTTATTCTACATATACAAAGATCACCCATCAGTACCTGAGACTCCTACTATTCAATCCAGTGTATTGGTTTTATCTAAAGGAAATTCCATAAATCAGATTTTGATATTATTACATTGATTTTTTTTCTCTTGTCCCCTTTGCATTATCAAGTTTGTCAAATTATGGATTTCTCTTGTTTAACATTGTTAGCAGACCCCTAAAATCAGAGGTGTTTAGGCTTAGCTCGCAGTAATGGGCTGATCTGCTCTGTTTATGAGGGAGCGAGGAAAGGGAGGCAAAACTGTGATTGTTTTCAAAAAGAAAGTTTTTGTGCAAACTGCCCTTTTCCTTGGAACATAGGGAGAATCATTTTTGCAAAATACTTGTGCAGACTGGCTCCAGGATGTCTGTACATTAATTATTATGTGATCTGTGGTTAATGTTTCCTTAAATTGTTATGAATAAATAGTTTTCCTCGACTCCTGTACTTTGAAGCATTTAGCATTTTTGCTTTGTGCTCCCTGAGTATGGTTGCTCTATTCCTCAATAACACTCATTTCTTTTCTATTCCTAAGCGAGTAAGAATTTTGTTCTTCAACATTTCTGGTGTCAGAATACCATAGAGCCATAAAAATAGAAATCAACAACAGAAAAAACAAGGAAAAAAATCAAACACATGAAAAATGAACAACACCTGGTTCAAAAACTACTGGGTTATACAAGAAATTGAGGATGGAATAAAGAAATTCATAGAATGAAATGAGAAAGAAAACACGTACTACCAGAACCTTTGGGACACAGCAAAAGCAGTGCTCAGGGGTCAGTTTATAGCAACAAATGCACACATCCTAAAAGAAAAAAGGGCCCTAATCAAAACATTAACCCTACAACTGGAACAAGTAGAAAGAGAGCAGCAAAAGAAGCCCTCAGGTGCCAGAAAAAAGGAAATAATAAGAATTAGAGCAGAATTAAATGAAATAGAGAATAGAAAAACAATTGAAAGAGTTAACAAGACCAAAAGCTGGTTCTTTGAAAAGATCAACAAAATCGATAAACCACTGGACAAACTGACAAAAGAAAAATAGGAAAGGAAGTAGATAACCCGTATAATAAATGAGCTGGGTGATATCACAACAGACCCAACTGAATTAAAGGAATCCTAATAGAATAGTATGAAAAATTGTACTCTAAAAAATTTGAAAACCTAGAGGGAATGGACAAATTTCTAGAAATGCACTACCTACCTAAATTAACACAAACAGAGGTACAACAACTAAATAAACCCATAACAAAAGAAGAGATTAAAAAGGTAATTAAAAAACTCCCAACAAAAAATAGCCCTGGCCCAGATGGCTTCACTGGAGAATTCCACCAAACTTCCAGAGAAGAGTTAACAGCACTACTACTAAAGGTATTTCAGAGCACAGAAAAGGATGGAATACTCCCAAACTCATTCTATGAAGCCAGCAAAACCCTGATACCAAAACCAGGTAAACACACCACAAAAAAAGAAAATTACAGACCAATATCCCTCATGAACATTGACTCAAAAATCCTCAACAAAATTCTAGCCAATAGAATTCAGCAACATATCAAAAAAATAATTCACCATGATCAAGTGAGATTTATACCAGGTATGCAGGGATGGTTCAACATTAGAAAAACAATCAATGTAATCCATCACACAAATAAAACAAACGACAAGAACCACATGATCTTATCAATCGATGCAGAAAAAGCATTTGACAAAGTCCAACACCTATTCATGATAAAAACTCTCAACAAAATAGGAATAGAAGGGAAATTCTCAATATAATTAACGGCATTTATGCAAAGCCAACATCCAACATCATCCTAAATGGAGAGACTTTGAAAGCATTCCCCTTGAGAATGGGAACCAGAGAAGGATGCCCTTTGTCCCTAGTCTTATTAAACATTGGGCTGGAGGTCCTAGCCAGAGAAGTTAGGCTAGAAAAAGAAATAAAGTCCATCCAAATTGGTAGGGAAGAAGTCAAAGTATCTCTATTTGCAGATGATATGATCTTATACACAGAAAACACCAAAGAATCCACAAGAAAACTACCGGAACTAATAGAAGATGTCAGCAAAGTTTCAGGATACAAGACAAATATACAAAAATCAGTTGGATTCCTTTACGCCAACAAAGAGAACCTTGAAGAAGAAATCACCAAATCAATACCATTTACAATAGCCCCCAAGAAGATAAAATACTCAGGAATAAATCCAACCAGAGACATGAAAGACCTATACAATGAAAACTACCAGACACTACTGTGAGAAATCAAAAGAGACCTGCATAAGTGGAAAAATATACCTTGCTCATGGATAGGTAGACTCAACATTGTGAAAATGTCAATTCTACCCAAAGCGATCTATAGATACAATGCAATCCCAATCCAAATTCCACCGATATTTTTTAATGAGATGGAGAAACAAATCACCAACTTCACATGGAAAGGGAAGAGGCCCTGAATAAGTAAAGCATTACTCAAGAAGAAGAACAAAGTGGGAGGCCTCACACTACCTGATTTTAGAACCTATTATACCACCACGGTAGTCAAAACAGCCTGGTACTGGTACAACAGATACATAGACCAACGGAACAGAATTGAGAATCCAGACATAAATTTATCCACCTATGAGCAGCTGATATTTGACAAAGGCCCAAATTCCGCTAACTGGGGAAAAGACAGTCTCTTTAACAAATGGTGCTGGCATAACTGGATATACATCTGCAAAAAAGTGAAACAAGACCCATACCTCACACAATGCACAAAAACTAACTAAAATGGATCAAAGACCTAAATATAAATTAAAAAATGATAAAGATCATGGAAGAAAAAATAAAGACAATGGTAGGAGCCCTAATACATGGCATAAGCACAATACGAACCATAACTAACAATGCACAAACACCAGAAGAGAGACTAGATAACTGGGAGCTCCTAAAAATCAAACACTTATGCTTATCCAAAGACTTCACCAAAAGAGTCAAAAGACAATCTACAGACTAGGAAAAAAATTTTGGCTACCACAAATCCCATCAGCATCTAATCTCTAAAATCTACAAGATACTGCAAAACCTCAACAACAAAAAGAAAAATAACCCAATGAAAAAATGGGCAAAGGATATGAACAGGCACTTTGCCAAAGAAGATATTCAGGTGCCTAACAGACATATTAAGAAATGCTCACAATCATTAGCCCTTAGAGAAATGCAGATCAAAAGTACAATGAGATAGCATCTCACCCCAATGAGGCTAGCATTAATCCAAATAACACAAAATAATAAATGCTGGAGAGGTTGTGGAGAGACTGGAACACTTATACACTGTTGGTGGAAATGTAAAATAGTACAACCACTTTAGAAATCAATCTGATGTTTCCTTAAAAAGTTAGAAGTATAAGTACCATACAATCCAGCTATCCCACTCCTTGGAATATATCCTAGAGAAATAAGAGCCATCCCACGAATTGATATATGCAGACCCATGTTCATTGCAGCACTGTTCACAATATCAAAGAGACAGAAAGGGCCACAGAAACCAGAGACTTCATCAGCCTGAAACCAGAAGAACTAGATGGTGCCCGGCTACCAACAATGACCACCCTGACAGGGAACACAACCGAGAACCCCGGATGGAGCAGGAGAAAGATGGTGTGCAGAACTCAAATTCCAGTAAGAAGACCAGACTTAATGGTCTGACTGAGACTAGAGGAACCCCAGAAACCATGGCCCCTGGATTCTCTATCAGCCCAGAAGTAAAACTATATCCGAGGCCAACTCTTCAGACAGGGATTGGACTGGACTGTGGGACCTAAAGTGATAGTCATGAGGAGTGAGCCTCTTAGCTCAGGTAGATACAAGAGACTAAATGGGCAGCTACTGTCTGGAGGTGAGATGGGAAGGCAGAGAGGGTTAGGAGCTGGTTGAATGGACATGGGGTGGAAAGGAGGAGTGTGCTGTCACAGTGTGGGGAGAGCAATTAGGGTCACATAACAATATATGTAGAAATTCTTTTTATGGGGGAAAAAATTTTCTGGTGCCAGAATTGTGGGATTTTGAAGATGCATTATCTTTTGCTGTCCCCAAGGAATCGAGGACTAGGCTTCGATACCAGCAGAGTGGTTTGTGCTTTCCAACTCCATAGCGGTCTTGGGGGTTACGTAAGGTAAATAATCTCTCAAATTGAGCTCTGCTTTTTTGTGTTGATGTTTTTTGAGTTTTATTGTATAACCTATTTTCTTTATTCCTGGCATTTGTTTCTTTGTACTTGAAATTTGTGTCACTATCTGTTGGAAACAAGGGAAATGCCACTTGAAAGGATATAACTTTGGAGCCACCTTCAGGAACACCTGCCCACTATATGAACAAGCTTTTGGCCTCATAACATGTTTGTTTCTGTCTGTCTGGCATTACCTTACCAAAGATAATTTGGAAAATCAGTAGCCACTTTTGATCTCTCTAATTTGGTTTTTCTGCTCAGTAAATTGGAAAATTAAGGCTCCTGTATTAAGCAATCGCAGTGTGATGCCTATTTTAATTGGTGTCTAGTGGCCTCCAAAAGACACCAGGATAGCAAAATTGCTTCTCTGAAAGACACAGTTTCTAAATTGGCTAAATAAAACAAGGACTACAGTGCCAAAATTCAGCTTCTGCCCCCTCTTTTCCAGTGCAAGCTCCTGATTCTTTGTATCCTTCTCTGCCTTCCTGTTCTCCTGATAACACTCTGTCAGAACTATATTTCCAAAAATCCCTGTCAAGAAACCTTTTGCCTGAAACCTTTTAAAATACACCCTTTGGATGCCAAGGAATCCTCACACGTTGCCTTTGTCCTGTGGACTGGAACAGAACTTTGCAACATAGTTTGGGACTTCCCCAATTTGCTCTAAAACCTTTAAAAATTTGCTGAGGAATTTCAGTTTTTAGTTGAAGCTTATTAGCCAGGACTCCCTGATTTGTATCAGTTAATTCATATGATAGTTGGACCCATGGACACTCAATTGCGGCTAGAAGAAGTTGAATAGAAAAATCTCAATGAAAGTTTAGTTTTAGACATGGGAAAAAAGGCCACTGAATTAATGGAAGACTCCCTAACAATGAGCAATTTGCTAGAAGCCCTTCCAAGAGCCTTTCCCCTATTAATTTATTGGACAAAAGTTCACTCCTGCAAACAAGATAAAGATGAAAGTTTACATGAGTATAGACCTGGCTGCTTCAAAGGTTTTCTGAACATTCTGGGATTCCTCTGAATAACCTGGGCACTTCTGGGGCCTTTCATGCTGTTTTCATATCTGGCCTTGAGCCTGAAATTTCAGCTTTGGTAAAAAAAGATGCAGATTAGACTGGGAGATGGCTCTCACTGTTGAATAAACTAATTTGGCTTACAAGCTTTCTCAGAATCTTGAGGCTGAGAAAGCCTCTAAAACAAATAAACTAATGGCCCTCCAGCTGCAACAATTGCTTTCTCCCAGTCAAAAGAAAAATGTCAGGTCTTGTAGTGGCACCAAGGCTGTTGTCACTATTGTAAAAACCTGGTCATTGGAAGAAAGAATGTTACAAACTGAAAAATAAATGGAAGGCTCTCCTGCAAGACACACCTCTACCTCCTGATTGAGAATGAAGGGGCACTGGGGATAATATATGTGATTTTCTTATGGTAGCAGTCAATTCACAGGGAGAAACTACTGTATCCATTAATGGAGAAGCTTGTAAATTCCTAATTGATACTGAAGTAACCTTGTCTGCCACCAACCCTGCTTGATTACAAAAGCTCCTGACCCAGAGTACAAAAACTTCAAAAGTAGTGGAGATCACCAACAAAAAGCAAACATTAATTCACTCTCAACACATTCCCAATATCTATTGAGCCTACTGAAGGTTTACACCCATTATTGCTCATCCCTGATACCCCTGTTAATCTACTAGGGAGAGACATTTTGTCTAAATAGAATTGTCATTTTTACAATTTAATGATAAAGGGGGAATCTTGAACCTGCCTGAAGTTCCAAAATTAGCAGATGCAGGTTTAGAATTGGATTATATTTAGAAGGAAGAGACCATTTGTTGCATGCAAACACTTGTTATGCCTCTTCAAAATTCTACTTAACCTAACCCTCTTTCTTCTGATATTTACTACATAATTCCTGAAACATTATGGGCCACTACAGCTACAGATGTTGGCTGAGTTTTGTCAGCTGAACCAATCAAAATTCAAGTAGTTTTATCCAAACTTTTGCCAAAGATACTCTATCTGCTTAAAATAAGAGGCAAAGGAAGGACTTGCTCCTATCATTCAAGATTTCCAATCTAAAAGGTTAATTTTTCCTTGTGTTAGCTTGTAATACTCCTGTTCTTCTAGTAAAAACAAAAACATATAATAGGGGTTGGATATTTGTTCAACATTTATATGCCATCAACTGCATTGTGAAACCTAGGTTTCCAATAGTTCCTAATCCTCTTTTATGACTTTCCAATGTCCCTTCAGATGCAACTCATTTTATAGTTGTAGATCTTTGCAGAGCAGTTTTTAGTATTGCTGTGCTCTCTGAAAGCCAATATTTGTTTGCCTTTACCTGGGTAAATCAACAGTTTACCAATACCATAATGCCCCAAGCTTTTACCGAATCTCCCACTTATTTTTCTCAAATTTTGCATGCAGGCTGTTACCACTAATATGGACTGGGCCTAAAAACAAAACTATTTACTTGGATGTTTACATGTTCCCATGTTATGGAACTCACATGAAGGCCCCCATATGGGATGAGATAAAATTATTGAGGTCCTAAAAATACATTGGTGGGGAAAAATTTTTGAGGCTGCCCAACATGTTGTCACCCATTATCCTGTTTGCCCTCTCTTTAATCTGAGAAAACACCATAAGATCCCACCAGGACAATACCCTTTACTCTCTGAACTCACGTTTGAGTGGCAACTAGATTTTATTCAACTCTTATGTTCAAATGATTATAAATATGTACTACTAATGATTTGTGGATTCTCACGTTGGGTGGAAGCTTTCCCTTGCTGTCACACTACTGCCTCCTTTGTAGCAAAAAATAATCTCGAAAACATTATACCCACCTGGGGAACACCAAGAACTTTTTGTAGTGACCAGGGAACTTACTTTACTAGCCACCGTATCCAAGAACTATGCCAAAATTTCCCTATTTATCAAAGACTGCATTGTCCGCATCATCCTCAATCTTCTGGATTGGTGGTGAAAAGAACCAATGGAATTATACAAACCCAATTGGCAAAACTTTGCAACGTCTTAAATTTGTCTTGGACTAAAGTTCTTCGCTTATTTCTTTTGATCATGAAGTTCACGCCATTTGGATTTCTTAAACTTACTCTCTATAAAATAGTTACCAGAAGGCTCATGGCCTCCCTTATGTTGCTTACACTGACTTCAGTATTGTTCAACTAGATTTATTAAAATTTTGTCAATCTATAATCCAGTACTCTAAGGGATATTTTCACAGGTCAAAGAAGCTATTGATGATCAGAAACCAGAATCCCAAAATTTGCCTAACATTGCTCGAGGAAATTATGTATATTGGAAGAGACATCAACTAAAAGACTCCGTAGAGCACTGTAGGAAGAGACCATATTTAGTCCTCCTGACCAATCCATGTGGTGCTAAGTTAGAAGGAGTCGAGCTATGGATCCATCTGTCCCAGCTTAAGCAAGGTAAAATATCTTTCTGAACTAGTCAGCCCTCTGGAGACTTAAAAATCACATTTAAATGATCCAGTGGCCAGAAGCAGATGACATCCATCTAAGGTAGGACGCTGATCCCAAGATCCTGGAACAAGACTCAATGCAAGTTGCTGAAATTTGTGGACTTTATTAATTGTAAATATTCTTATGCTTTTAGTTTTATTATATACTTGTGGTATTATTTCTTGGTGGTTTTATTAATCACAATGGTTTGTTTAGCTTTTATTTTTCTTTCTTTGATAAATTTTTCTAACGTTTGGAGAGAAAATGCCTTGTCAGATTAGCCCGATCAGTAGCTAGTTTTGGCAATTTGACTAAATGTTGGGTCTGTCATTCTTCCCCACAAACTGTATGGAAGTTCAGATCCATTGGTTTCTCCTACACTGAATTATAGTTTGTATCCCCTACTACTATTAATTTTAACATCATTTAAAAATAAACCATATGTGTTAGACTATAGCATCCTCCTGGGTTTCTAGCCCAACCTCAGGTACCCTGTTTTAATTTAACCCAGATTGATGAAGGGGCTATGCAGAATTGCTCTGAGGAAAGAAACATGTATGAACAACAATATCTTGAATAATCCTTGAGTCCAGCTTAGAAGACCGGGGAGCTTTATGACCTTATCACTTTTGTCACAAAAGATAAAAAACTGCTTAACTAAAACTGATTTGAACGAATTATTGTCCCCCACTGCACTAAGCTCTGGAGCCCACTAAAGATGGGATGATTATCCATCTGTAATAATTCTTTAACAGAAACTTGGCTTGAACAAGTTAATCAATCCATTCTGTTTCCCCAAATTTATACCAAAAGGAAAATCATTTGTGTTCCTTATGGATATATATTTTTATGTGGGAGATCAAATTACCCCACAGTGAAAGAACCATACCCAGTTAACCAATCTTATTGGACACTACTTTGTTTGAATGTCTGGAAGATGACAGGCCAATGTACCTTAGGCTTTTTGGGGATTTCTCTAGAGGTTGATTCCTATGATGAGAGTAAACACTGGGCCAATGATTTGAAAATTCTTACTCACTATAAAAGAGATGCAGACCCTTTGAAATGAGTGGACTGAATGCAATCCCGAAATCCTATAGCTGAAAAACCTGGATTAAGATGGGCATTTCTATGAGCCTTTCTATCTTGGTATGGTATCCCTCAGCTTGAAAAGTCCCCTTGCAATTTGTCTGCACCAATGGCTCAAATCGTTGATAATATTCAGATGAAATGGCAACCTAACAAAAATCTTCGAAGTTCCTCACTAGGGTTATATTAGATAATAGAAAAGCTCTTGATATCATTTTAGCTCAACATGGTGGAGTTAGTGCCATTGCTAATACCTCTTTCTGTGCCTAGGTAAATACCTCAGGAGAAATAGATTAATATATTAAGAAGATCCACCAAAAGGCTACTTGGTTGCATTCAACGCCCCCTGTGCCTGATTCTCCCTCTTTCGACATTTTTAGCTGGTTGCCCAATAGTATTGATTCTTGCTTATGCTCAATATTTCAAACTGGAATAATTCTTTTGATTATTATATTAGTTATTATAAGACTAGCCAAATGCTTTATGAAATGCTTAATGTTTGTAATCGGGATAGAACTTCTCTGATTAAGCAAAAATTATGTATCTTGAAGAAACTTATGCTCAGTAGCAGTCATCCTTTTGCCTCTTTCTTTCTTTCTGTCTGGGACACTGCATATTAATGCTTATTGTTTAGATTCAGCCTGAAACTGTTCCTCAAAATGTGGCAATGTCTGCTATGGCAACCCTAACAAGATAACTCACTCTGTAGATGAGGCCTATTACCTTGGCAAGGTGAGGATAATAATCCCTATCAAGCAAAATTCCTTGACGAAGAGCAGGTAAAATCCTTGCAGAAGAAAGGTAACTGTTACTGTGAATGATGTGATCAGTGCCCCCTGGTGGAGGCTTGATAGAAAAGGGAGGCTCTGTTAGCAGACCCTAAAAGGAGAGGCTTTAAGGCTGAGCTTGGAGTAATGGGTTAATCTGCTCTGTCTATGAGGGAGTGAGAGGGGAGAGGGGCAAAACTGTGACTGTTCTTAGAAAGCATATTTTTGTGCAAACTGCCCTTGTCCAAAAAGACAGGCAGAAACATTTTCACAAAATACTTGCGCACACTGGCTCCAGCATGTCTGTAGATTAACTGGTTAATGTAACTTGTGGTTACTGTTTCCTTAAATTTTTATGTATAAATAGTTTCCCTCAACTCCTGTACTTTGACACATTTAGCATTTTTGCTTCATGCTCTGGATTGCAGTTGCTCTATTCCTCAATAAAACTCATTTCTTTTCAATTCCTAACTGAGTAAGAATTTTGTTTTTTGACATTTAATTTCAAGCGAGCAAAGTCTTATTAGAATGACTGGAACAACTATTACATTCCAAAGAAAAAGTAAATGGATTACATCAACAGGCACGTGGACACAAGATGCTTTATTTGACACCAGTATGTAGGTGAGGAAAGTGGAACAAGCAACATAAGCATGGTGAGAACAATTTAACACCACCTGGCAGTAGATAATCAAGCATAGAAAGGAAGGCTGGAGGAATCACAGAGCCTTTCTATGCTGCACTGGACCAGTGGTTGAGGATAAGAGGTGGGAACTAATCCAATGACATGGCAAGTCCTGAGCCTTGGAATGGATTCATCAGTTTACACTGGTTTAACATTATGTAGGACAGAGTGTAGCTGCATTTTAATGGTCTATTATGAGTTTTCTTTTTAAATTTTTTTTTTTTTTTTTACTCTCCTGTTTAGTTGAGAGCTATAAATAATTACTGCCTTCAAGTACAAAACTCTTGTGGGTACCTAAGACGATTAAGTAGTATATGAGGTCATCACAGTCACTCAGATAATTGTATAAACTGACATCTTTCAGTTATCACACTTTATTCAGATACACCTGTTTATCTTCTTGGAATAAATTCCATGTGTTTGCAGCAGAACAACAATATCAATATATTCTTTTTCAGTTGGGTGTCAGTTAAGAATGGCTTATAATTGTTTTACTATAAGAAATTTTGAGCACCATGGGAAGAATTAAAAAGATCCCATAATGAAAGAAATTTCTTTATTTTAACAGTGGTGATGCATAGGATTTAGTGTTCTTTTGCTATGCAAAAATAACATAGAATAGAATTAAATGTCTCTATGTTCATCCTCAGTGTAATTTTTCCTACCCTGTGTTTTTAAGTTTAGCATTTAACATTTTCAAATTACTTTGAAATGTAAATCTGGGGTCACAAATTTAAATCTGAGGTCACTTTTAAATTTAAATAATTTGTTGATGTTAAATAATGATTACCATCCATAATATCTTTTCTAAACTTGTAAAATAAAGAGTCTTTTCAAGTTGTATGAAAACACAGGATGAGGTGATTTAATGATCTATAACTCCTGTTAGTTTACTGACCTCATTTTTGCCTCGCTATGCCAAGATTTCCACAGTCTAGCATCCATCACATAATGGATTCTCTAAAACTTCTCTTTTTTGGCCTATGCTAGTCTAATTCTTTTGCATTCAGGCAAGTGCACATGAATTTTAATCACAGGCCAGCGATATGTGGAGTAAATTCTTCAAGAATGATGCTAATCATATTAGGATATCGATGGGGCAAACCACAACGAATTGAAAATGAATAACACAGACTGAGACTCCAATTTACATGTATTTAGAGACTCATGCCCAGTCTATCATTAGCAAACTCTGCTTTACTCTTCTCACACTCAACTCCCACTCCAATAGCCCAAATGAAATAATCAGAATGGGCGAAACTATATGCAAATTATCCTGAGGTTCAGTCTGTACTGCTTTAGAGCATTGCTTCTTGAACGTTAATGTGCATAGACAACATCTGGGGATCTTGTTAAAATGCAGATTCTGATTTCAATAGTCTAGGGCCAAGATTCTGCATTTCTAACAAGTTTCCAGGTGGTTTTGATGCTCCGATCCAATTATTCAGACTTTGAATAGCCAAGTTTTAAAGCAGAGTAACATTTGCTTTCCCCAATTGTGAACTGTCATGTTTCATAGATTATTCCATATTGTTAATATAGACTAGTTTGCTACATATATTCTAAATAATATCCTAAACGTTTTAGGAAACACTATACATATTATAACATGCGCTACTTGGATAAAATGGAGAAATCCAAAATGTGCTTAATCAGAAATGATAAATTATATCTGCATTTTTCAATAAATCATTTATATTTTGCATTTCCATCAGTGTTGAAAATTACATTAATAGTGCAATTTCTAACATATGAGCTATTAACATTCTAATGACATTTGTAAAACATTAATTGAATTTGTGATGTTCCCTCCCAAATATGACACTGTCACGTCACATTTTATTCCAAATTCATTAAGCACATTTAGTTTAATTGCCTGAAAGATGCTGAAGGCATTAATTTTTTTTTTTCTTGCCGCTGATAGACACTTACATTTCATCCTTTTACTATCCAGGGAGAAAGAGAGACAAATATATTTCCCTTTCTTTTTTCACAAAAGGAAAAGTCAGATGATGGTCAAATGTATTGTTTCAAAAGGCTCATCATGAAAATGCTTGGTTGAACTGGCTTGTAATCAATTAAAAGATTTTTTTTTTTTAGTTTTTAAAGCCAGATATAGAATCATTTGCATATATTTCTATTTTTTTCTAAATTCAGTTTCCTGAGTTATATGCTGTCAATGTTTCCTAATGATTTTAAATAAAACCGTCATTTTGTTTATTAACCATTCGTGTTGTACAAGGAATGATCCCAAGAAATCATTCCAAAATGTTATGCTAACCTTCAAAGATATGACTGTGACCACTTTCAGATGACATCTTGTCAAAAGATATTTCCCCGCCTTTCTTGTCGGAATCTTTCACAGAATCTTCGGACTGGCTCCCAGGGTGACTCTTAAATGTTGGTGAACACAAGCTTCGCTCAAATTCCACTTCCTGTCAGAAGACATGAAAGGAATGTGTGTTAAAAGCTATCAGTGCAAAACAGATGTGGTTTTCAGGGAATTTACAAGGCAGGAGTGTGAGAAGGAGGGGGTTTCTATCATGAGTGATGTTTTTCAGTCTGCTTCGGGTTAAATTTTGATAACTTTGCGGAGAACTGCAAACACATATCTGATGCTTAGTTAACTTTTCCACCATTGGTTCCACTTCTGAATTAGCTTTTCTTTCATGTGACTTTTTTTTCTCTTCATAAAGAGAGAAAGTGGAAATAAGGGTCACAATACAACATAATATATGCTAATAGATGCAACTTCCAGGCCTGAGAAATATCAATGAAGGGATTTCAGAAAGTAGCAGTATATCAACATTATATGCTTAAGACAGAAGGAAATGAGTTTTTTATTTCTTTTTTTAATGTCATGTTCACCCTATAATGATAATCTTAGCAATTACAACCAAAATTGGTTGCTATCCAGTCAATTCTGACTCATAGTGACCCTATAGGACAGAGTAGAACTGCCCCATAGGGTTTCCAAGGAGCAGCTGGTGGATTCAAACTGCTGACCTTATTTGGTCAGCGGCCGAGCTCTTAACCACTGTGCCACCAGGGCTCTGATAGAGCTCCCAAATTACAAACCAGTTCAGCCACGTGCAGTAAGAATAGTTTGTCAATTCATAAAGATTATGAAATGACTTCTTTTGTATAGTAATTTAAATGTGGAGAAATAAAAAGACTCCTAAAGAAAAGTATAAAGGAGTTTTCAAATATAGGGAGTCTAGTGTTCCTCATTTGATAGCTCAAGTAATATAATCTAATAAAACAAAACAAGTCAATTAGGCTAAGGGTTTGCAATAAAAAACTGTAAAAGTAAGTAGATGACCCAAGACATCTTGAGAAGAAAAAGTGTAGTTAAAAAAAAAACAAGTTATGTATTGGAAATATATTTTATACCTGCTCAGAAGATTTAGATTTCTGAACATGAGGCTGTATTTTCTAAACAGCAGCCATTCTAACAATGATGTGATGAATTACTCTTCACTTTTGTTACATTTTGAATACACTGGCATGAGAGAGTCAAGTGTAAGAAACAGCTAAAAGCTCTAAAACATTTCTTAGAGTAGTTGCTTTTTCAGTGTATGCTATGGTTGGAAAGGCCAGGCTCTTAGAAAAAAGCCCGTCAGCATGCTTTCTAATTTGCACATCTATTAAATATATATAATTGATATCTGTTTAATCACCTCATCTTTAAATACTCCAAGAATCTCTATGGTGTATAGTATCTTCACTATTGTCTACTTGAACTGGGACCAAAAACTTGTACAGCAAAAAAATAGAAGAAAGAGTCTTCATGTTTTCAGGACATTACTTTTAATATATGTGTTTCCAACTATTATCAAAACCCCAAAGGTTCATAACATGGCATGATATTTTATTTCGCTGAGATGCAAGTTCCAGACATATGGAAGTGAGCTCCTTAGCTAGTGTCCAGCTAACCACCTGCATCCACACCTCACTTCATCCTGACATCCTCTTCCACTGTCTTGTAAAGTGACTGCAGTGTATTTGATGCAGTATGCCTGTTTTTTGTTTGGTTAATTTAATCCAATTGCTAGCATTTTGGCAAAAGTAAAATAACTAAAGAGAAAATGAAGATGCCTGAAAAAGTGGTGATTCTTTTTCAGAACATTTATGTTTTGATGAATTAAAGGGTGGAATGCTGAACATTGTCATGGATTCAGACTGATTGAGTGAAAGAATCTTTATGTGTCATAGAGAAACATGGAAATGTGATTTTGTGAAACTGTTTAATCAATTGTTTCAGCCAGTGATGACATTGTAATTTATATTACATTGGAATTATCAATGTGGGATTCACAGAGGATCCATATGCAAATATAACGGGCTTATTTCCAACGTGGGATCAACAGATCTAAGTCATACTGAGCAAGTTTCTCAGTTCTCCGACAAGGGACAAGCAAGGGAACAGCGCAGAGAAGTTAAAGAATTTCTCAGATAAGGTTGAATTGAGCCGTCTTCAGTCAAAGCAATGATCTGCCTTAATCTCGTTTAATCTTTTACACTGTGCTTTTATAAAAGATTTACTTTGAGTAAAAATGTACAGGCTAAAATAAATGAACAAAAGACTAGTTTAGAGGAAAAATGCAGCAGTTGATAATGAGAGACTTAGATTCAAACTCTCCCTTGGCTACTAATTAGCTGTACAGCTTTCTCGAGTCACTTGACATTCCAAGGACTAACTTTTCTCATTATGTTATATGAAGAGATTTGGTCAATAAATGTCCAACCTTCAACAAGTAGCCATTTGTACAGTGTGTGTGTGTGTTTTAAATTGTACTTTAGGTGAAAGTTTACAGCTCAAATTAATTTCTCATACAAGAATTTATACACATATAGTTCTGTGACATTAATTACAATCCCCATAATGTGGCAGCACACTCACCCTTCCCCCCCCTCCCCTGGGTTCCCTGTGCCCATTTGACTAGCTCCTGTCTCCACCTGCCTTCTCATGCTGCTTTTGGACAGGAACTGCCCATTTGGTCTCTTATATCTGACTGAACTAAGAAGCACTTTTTAGCAACATCGAACTCCTGTTGAGAGTACAAATTTAAAAAAGACTTAAAATATCCTTTGAATTCAGCAATATGAGTATAAATTGTTTGTCCACCTTATTTTGGTGGAAGTATGAACATTGGAAGGCAGACTGAAGTGGGCGAAGAAGTAGTCAGGACATAGTGAGTACAGATAATTCCTTGAAAAGTTTTCTGGTACACTGGAAGGGGAGAGATAGAACAATAACTTGAGAGGTATTTTTTTTTATTGTTTTAAAAGGAGAAACTTGCATATATTAAAAAGCACATGGTAAGGGTTTAGTGAGATGGAGTAGCTGACTGTACAGAAGAGAGAAGGAATAATTGATGATGTAAAATTCCTGAGAGGGGTAAGAGAATGGAACTCAAAGCCCAGAGGGAGACATTACACAAAGAAAGGAGAATGGGAAGTATGCCTGTTATAACTGACGGGAGAGGATGAAATTAATGTAGGTATAGATAACTTGTGTCTGTTGTATCCTTTTTTATTGTTGTAGTTTAAATGAAGTTTGCATTTCAAGTTAGTCTCCCATACAAAAATTTATACATACGTTGTTATGTGACCCTAATTGCTCTCTCCATACTGTGATAGCACACTCCTCCGTTCCACCCCTGATTCCCCATGTCCATTCGACCAGCTCCTAACCCTCTCTGCCTTCCCATCTCACCTTTGGATAGAAGCTGCCCATTTAGTCTCTTGTATCTACTTGAGCTAAGAGGCACACTCCTCACAAGTATCACTTTATGTCCCACCGTCCAGTCCAATCCCTGTCTGAAGAGTTGGCCTCGGAAATTGTTTTAGTTCTGGGCTGATAGAGAATCCAGGGGTCAAGATTTCCGGGGTTCCTCCAGTCTTATCAGATCATTAAGTCTGATCTTCTTACTAGAATTTCAGTTCTGCACCCCACCTTTCTCCTGCTCCATCAGGGACTCTCTGTTGTGTTCCCTGTCAGGGTGGTCATTGGTGGTAGCCGGGCACCTTCTAGTTTTTCTGGTCTCAGGCTGATGAAGTCTCTGGTCTATGTGGCCCTTTCTGTCTCTTGGGCTACTACTTTCCTTGTGTCTTTGGTGTTCTTCATTCTCCTTTTTTACTCCAGGTGGTTGGGATCAATTGATGCATCTTAGATGGCCGCTTGCAAGATTTAAAGACCCAAAACGCCACTCACCAAAGTAGGATGCAGAACATTTTCTTAATAAGCTTTGTTATGCCAATTGACCTAGATGTCCCCTGAAAGCATGGTCCCCAGACCCCTACCCCTGCTACTCTGTCCCTCAAACTGTTTGAGTGTATTCAGGAAACTTCTTAGCTTTTGGTTTAGTCCAGTTGTGCTGAACTCCCCTGTAGTGTGTGCTGTCCTACCCTTCACCTAAGATAATTCTTATCTACTATCTAGTTAGTAAATAACCCTCCCCCTCCCTCCCCACCCTTGTAACCATCAAAGAATGTTTTCTTCTGTGTCTAAACCTTTTCTTGAGTTCTTATAATAGTGGTCTTATACAATATTTGTCGTTCTGTGACTGACTAAATTCACTCAGTGTAATGACCTCCAGATTCCTCCATGTTATAAGATGTTTCACGGCTTCATCGTTGTCCTTTATCATTGCGTAGTATTCCATTGTGTGGATATACCATAATTTGTTTATCCATTCATCCATTGATGGGCACCTAGGCTGTTTCCATCTTTTTGCTTTTGTGAACAGTGCTGCAATGAACAGGGGTGTGCATATATCTATTCGTGCGAAGGCTCTCATTTCTCTAGGATATATTCCAAGGAGCAAGATAGCCGGATCATATGGTACTTTTATTTCTAGCTTTTTAAGGAAGTGCTGAATCGATTTGTAAAGTGGTTGTACCATTTTACACTCCCACCAACAATGTATAAGCATTCCAGTCTCTCTACAACCTCTCCAGCATTTATTACTTTGTGTTTTTTGGATTAATGCTAGCCTCATTGGGGTGAGATGATATCTCATTGTAGTTTTGATCTGCATTTCTCTAATGGCTAATGATCATGAGCATTTCTTCATATGTCTGTTAGCTGCCTGAATATCTTCTTTGGCAAACTGCCTGTTCATATCCTTTACCCATTTTTTAATTAGGTTATTTTTCTTTCTGTTGTTGAGGTTTTGCAGTACCTTGGAGATTTTAGAGATTAGATGCTGATGGGATTTGTGGTAGCCAAAATTTTTTCCCAGTCTGTAGGTTGTCTTTTGACTCTTTTGGTGAAGTCTTTGGATGAGCATGAGTGTTTGATTTTTAGGAGCTCCCAGTTATCTAGTCTCTCTTCTGGTGCTTATGCATTGTTATTTATGGTTCCTATTGTATTTATGCCATGTATTAGGGCTCCTAGCATTGTCCCTATTTTTTCTTCCATGATCTTTATCATATTTTAATTTATATTTAGGTCTTTGATCCATTTTAGTTAGTTTTTGTGCATTGTGTGAGGTATGAGTCTTGTTTCAGTTTTTTGCAGGTGGATATCCAGTTATGCCAGCACCATTTGTTAAAGAGACTCTCTTTTCCCCAGTTAATGGACTTTGGGCCTTTGTCAAATATCAGCTGCTCATAGGTGGATGAATTTACGTCTGGATTCTCAATTCTGTTGCATTGGTCTATGTATCTGTTGTACCAGTACCAGGCTGTTTTGACTACCGTGGTGGTATAATAGGTTCTAAAATCAGGTAGTGTGAGGCCTCCCCTTTGTTCTTATTCTTGAGTAATGCTTTACTTATTCAGGGCCTCTTCCCTTTCCATGTGAAGTTGGTGATTTGTTTCTCCATCTCATTAAAAAATATCGGTGGAATTTGGATTGGGATTGCGTTGTATCTATAGATCGCTTTGGGTAGAATTGACATTTTCACAATGTTGAGTCTACCTATCCATGAGCAAGGTATGTTTTTTCCACTTATGCAGGTC
>NW_004443973.1:17312460-17370010 GCF_000243295.1 Trichechus manatus latirostris
TCAGCGTAATTATTGATAGGTATGAGTTTAGTGCTGTCATTTTGATGTCTTTTTTTCGTGTGTTGTTGACAGTTTCTTTGCTTCATTTAATTTTCTCTGCTGAATCATTTTTCTTTACGTATTTTCTTTTCATCTTTTTCATTGTTGTTTGTTTTGTGTTTGCTGAGTCTTTATATTTTTCTAGTTTTTATTTTGACTTGTAGGATCGTTAGTTTCCTTTGTGGTTACCTTACTATTTACCCTTATTTTTCTAAGTTTATACCAGTCTTTTATTTCTTTATAACACCTTGACTTCCTCTCCATATGAAAAATCTGTCTACATTTTTTAAGTCCCTCTTTTTTGTTTGAATGTTGTCATCTTTTACATATTAACATCTGTTTCCCTATTTTCAGTGTTTTAGCTTTGATTTATTTTTGTGACTCCTCTATCTGGGTTGATATCCAGTTGCTTTGTCCTGTGTTCTAGTCTTGGGTTGTTGTCTGATGTTACTGATTTTCTAACCGGAGGACTTCCTTTAGTATTTCTTGTAATTTTGATTTGGTTTTTGTAAATTCCCTAAACTTCTGTTTATCTGGAAATGCACTAATTTTGCCATCATATTTGAGAGACAGTTTTGCTGGATATGTAATTCTTGGCTGGCAGTTTTTTTCCTTCAAGGCTTTTTATATATGTTGTCCCATTGCCTTCTTGCCTGCATGGTTTCTGCTGAGTTGTCTGAGCTTATTCTTATTGACTCTCCTTTGCAGATGACTTTTTGTTTATCCCTTGCTGCTCTTATAATTCTCTCTTTATCTCTTGTTTTGGCAAGTTTGATTATAATATGTCTTGGTGACTTTCTTTTGAGATCTATCTTATGTGGGGTTTGATGTGCATCTTGAATATATATCTTCTCATCTTTCACGATATCAGGGAAATTTTCTGCCAACAAATCTTCAACAATTCTTTGTATATTTTCTGTTATTCCCCCCTGTTCTGGTACTCCAACCACTCATAGGTTATTCCTCTCACTAGAATCCCACATAATTCTTGGGGTTTCTTTATTTTTTCAAATCCTTTTATCTGATTTTTCCTCCAATAAGTTGGTGTCAAGTGCTTTATCTTCAGTCTCACTAATTCTGAGTTCCATTGCCGCAGTTTTGCTCCTATGGCTTTCTAGAGTTCTGACATTTTATTGTTAATCTTCTGGATTTCTAATTGCTGTCTCTCTATGGATTCTTGCAGCCTGTTAAATTTGTCATTACGCTCCTCTCTAATCTTTTTAATTTCCTCTGTTTGTGTTCTGCATTTTCCTTAATTTCCTTCCTAATTTCTTCAAGAGTCTGTGTATATTAATCTTTCATATTCTGCCTCTGATAATTCCAAGAAATTTTCCTCCTCTGGAAAATGTCTAGAGTCTTTATTATGGGAGCTTGCTGAAGCCTTCATGGATTGCCTCTTTATGTGATTTGATGTTGACTGTTGTCTCCGAGTCATCAATAAGTTATTATATTTATTTGTTTTATGTTTGTTTACTGTGTCCTAGCTTCTTGGTTTCTTTTGATATGCCCAAATAGGCTGCTCATGTGAGCTAGTTTGATTATTGGCACCTTTGAAGCTCTAATGTCCTGTCACCAAGTGGTTAGATCTGTTACTAGGTATGTGAGCTCAGGAGTCCACCCACTCCTCCTGTATAGTTTCAGCGCAGGTGCCCAGGTAGATAGCCACCAAGTGTGTAGTGTAGGCTCTCACTTACAGTCCTAGACAGGCATGGGTGATTGGTATAGGCACAGGCATCTGGCTGCAGCAGGGGGACACACTTTGAGAAAGGCAGGGGGCTGACAGCCACCCCTGAGTGTTCAGGAGGAAGGTGTGTCCCTGTTCCCTAGAGCATGTAGGTGGGTGGGTTTTGCAGCCGGACTGTGAGCACCCAGTGCTGTTGGCTATAAGGACTGGGGGGCATCACTTGTTCTTGGGCCCATCTGGAAGGTGGCTAGGTGGCATGGGTGGAGCCACCAGTCTTCAGGCCCCTGATGTGGGTAGGTGAAGACCCTGCCTAACGGGCAGAGCAGTGTCAAATGTCAAGAACCTGCCACTTCACAGCTGAAATAGATGTAGTTAGACTTCAGGTATATACCCTGTTGTACTGCGGTAATGAGGGCCTATGCTGTTGAAATGGGCCCACACAAGTCTATGCAGGGTGAAAGGCACTCAAAGTCCATGGATCCCTTAAGCCTATGCCTAGGCAAAAGAGCTGTGCCTACCCTGGGTTCCTGGCTTAGGGGAGCCGGCAGTTTATTTTTTCCTGTTTGTTAATTTGTTCACTCTCCAAGGCAGGGAGAATGGCTCCGGGAGCGTGACAGATCTTACTTCTGGCCCAGGGGACATGGCAATTGCTGAAGCCGGTCTGGGAACCAGTGCAGAGCAGGGAGCGGGGAGCAAGGAGGTAAGTGGGAGAGAGGTTTTTCCCTAAGGGGGTGTTTTTGATCCATGTAGTAAGCCATACATAAGTGCTCATCTTTTGCAAATTGCAGGCTGCTTCTCACTGGTTCTGGGTGGCCGCGTAGACTCTCTCCCAGTGTGGAAAACATGCCTGCTGAGCCCCGCTGGTTGCCTGCTTCACCACTCACCTGTGAGCTGATCAGACTTTAATTGCTCAGGCTCTTGCCGCGTCAGGTCTAGCAACTCCTCGCTGCTTCTGAACTGTCTGTTCCTCTCCCTGCCACTCGCTCCGGTTCCTCAAGTCTGCCTTTGATGTTCAGGGCTTCCAGATTGCCATATATAATTGATTCACTTGTTTTTTCACGTCTTTGTTGTTAGAGGGTCCACTGGAAGTACCTGACTACTCTGCCATCTTGGCCCCGCCTCCCTGTTTAATACTTTGAAAAGCCTGTACCCTTAAATCACAGAGCTAAGTCTCACCTTACTTGCCAGGGTGAGAGAATGGTGAGGTCAGATGCTGGTGATGAATGGGACCTACCCTGTTACAACCACTGCAAGAGGACCCTTTCTTCATGCATGCAGCAGGTTGTATTTTCCAATGGTGGCTACAGCCACTTCCCTCATCCATGTGCTCATGTGCAATGTGATCTTGCCACTCCCCTGTCAAAAAGCAATGTCTGCTTCTCTACCTCCTTTAATCAAGGTAGGTCTTGTAACGCTTTTGATCAGTGAACACAGCAGAAGGGACCCTTTGCCAGCTTTGTGCCTCACTGACCTGGTAGATATTTCTTCCTGCTTTTTGGAAGTCAGCTATCGTGTAAGAGGTAGGATTACACCTGAGATCACCACAGAGTGAGAAACTTAGTCCAACTGGAGAGGCACTGGAGGATGAGATGCCAGGGAGAGGGAGAGAGAGACAGAGGGAGAGAAGAGAGGAATTATAAGGAGCCCAAGTACCAGGATATGCAAGTAAAGAAGCCTTGCAGCTTTTATGCAAGTCTCTTCAAATGCTCGCTTTTGAGTTGTTGCTCTTAGAAGCCATACACTATGCTTTGAGAAGCCCAAACCCCTTGGAGAGACCAATTGTAGGTACTCCGTTCTACAGCCCCGGTTGATTTCCTGGGCTACAGGAGCAGCAACTGCCTGCAGTGTGAGTGAGCCATCTTGAATGTCCTGCCCCACAGAGTCTCCAGATAACTGTGGTCCCAGCCCATATTAGACTATAACTTCATGGGAGACTCCAAGTAAGAACGGCTCAGCTGAGTCGAGTCAACCTACAGAACCATGGGAAATACTAAATTTTTTTTTGTCTTAAGTCGTCAAATTTTGGAGAGGTTTGTTATGCAGTAATAACCAGAAGATAGTATTCTCATTCACTGTATTTCCTATTGTCCAACTTCTCTGACCCTCATTTTTCTACTCAGATATATAAAAACTGAAGAAAAAGAAATATAATTTTATTGAAGTCATAATGCTCAGCATTTCTTGAATGTTATTCTTGAAGTGCTATGCTCAACATGTATCCTTTTCATTTAATCCTTTTAACAACACTGTGAGGTAGTTGCTAATATTAACTCTATAGTGAAGAAACAGCGATTAGAGAGTTTAAGTTACTTGTCCAAGGCCACACAGTTAGAAAGTAGTAATCTCAGATGTTGATCTATCAGATCTAAGCTGGTATTTTTAATTGCTACATAATCCTGCCTCCCGAGTGTAGTTTATTTATCAGTCCCCAAACCTGAATTAATATCGGTTAGAACAGAATGATAAGTACAATATCAACTCCTTAATGGTTATGAATGGAGCCTGAGTGACATGAGCTGTTTGCAATCTGCTGCTAACCTTAAAGGCCCTGTGGAAGAAAGTCCTGGAGAACTGCTTCCATAAAGAAAATCCTACGAGCAATACTACTCTGTAACACACAGGGTCACCATGAGTCGGAATCAACTTGAAGGCAATGGGTTTGACTTTGGTTATTGGCGATGGACATATCTTATTCCTCCTTATAATTTTCACAGCATTATGCCTTATACACTACAGGCACTTAAATGTTGAGCTGAATTTTATAATCACATAGAATGAAGGAAAAGGAGCAAGAAATACAGCCAAGCAGAATAATTAGACTCAGGGAAATTTTAATATTTGTCATAACACTATCACTTTCTACTGTATGCCTCACTCATCTAGTAGGGCAAAAAGAAATCATTAGACTTGCTTCTGCATTTATCCACACTTAATAAAGAATATAGATGTTGTGTTTGGCAACTGGGTTAACTGAGCTACTTGGTTTCCCAGTAACTTCTCAGTAACTTGGCATTGTGGACCCTTTAGCATGTCTCCGTTGGGTCCCCCCACCTTCTACTGGGCCATTCCTCTGGCTGTACTCAAAGCGACAGCAGTTGCTGTCTCTTGAATCATCTCTGCACTTTCTCCCTCTCCACATGTATGTCTCAAAACACCCTCCCTCATGCCCCAGTTGCATCTTTTTCTATAGGAACTCCACCTGTCTTTTCACCTAAGGCTAAAGTGTCACTTGCTTTGGGAAGCTTTCTCCAAATGCCCCAGCTAGAAGTAATCATGGAGCTCCTACAGTATTTTCAGTTCCCTTGCTGCTTTTTTTTTTTTTCATTCTGTGATGTAGTTTAGTCGTTTTTGACACACCTTGCTTCCCCCAGTACCCAGTACATTGTTAGCTCCCTGAGGGTAATGGCCTTTCTAGCCTCCGTGGACTCTAACACACTGACTTCCTTGAGCATTGCAGAAACTTAATAAATGCTTGTTGAATTGCCTCAAGTGTTTTGTGGTATTTTCACATTCAGAAAAAAAAAAAAAAAATACAGCCTAGAAATGTCCAAAGATGATGAAGACATGTCTCATAGAGTGAAAGGGCCACACATAAAGAGAACAGGGTAACTCCCATGGGGAGTGGAAGAAAACAAAATTTATATCTCTGCATCACAAAACAAAACTTGACTGCCAATAGTTTTAAAGTGTCTCTTTAGATAGAACTCTGTGCCTACATCTCCCTAATAATCCAGTCTAAAATAATTTTATCACCGTTTTTTAAACTTTAACCTTAAAAAAAATCCACAATACACGAGAAAAATTATTGTCCATGAGCAAGAGTATACGCATTCTTTCTAGAATGCTGTAAAACAATTTCTTTTTTTAATTGATCATCAGTTATGCTATTGCTATCACTTCTTCCAGAATAGGTTTAAGTATTAAAAACAAAATGGAAGCTCCCATTTTCCAGAGTAGAAAACGTATCAATAATTTTTACAATTTTCAGATTGTTTTTGTCAATCCTTATTGACTGTACACCCATAAAGCCAGTGGCATCAGTGCACGTTGCTGTGGGCACTCTTCTCCCAAGTTCCACAGTTACCTGTTCTGCTCCCTTGCCTGCAGACAGCACATCTGTCCACATTAATTAACTCATTTCACTTACTAACTTTAGATTTAGGGGCGTAAGAATACAACTTGTCATTGGATATAGCTATTAAAATGAGTAAGTTCCTCAGTAGCTTTAAAAAGAATAGATTTAACTGATTGTGTCTTTAGAGTCAGACTGAAAACACCTAACTAACTACTATTGAATCTGTTCCACCCCTTTTGGATGAATTAAATAGAGCAGCTATCAAAGCAGTTCTGTACTTATAATTTTTGTACTTACCTCACCGTGCTTATTCTGCACTGAGGGTAGAGTTCACATGTGATACAAGATATGCAAGCCCTAAATTCTGAGACATAGCCACAAGCAAAAGGTTTTGTAGCTGTTTTATCTCCTCCTGAACAAAAGGAGATACATCCTTGAAATGCTGAACTTTTCAGTTATGTTCCTATCATGACTCTGCTTGCATTCCACTCAATTTTATAAAACCCTGACAGATTTTTAGGTCCTCAGGTGAAATGAATGCAGGCCTTATCTTGCCCTTGATAAGCCAATACAAATTAAGGCACAGTGTCCCACAAAAGTTCCTGGCATGAAGACCTAAAGCAAAAAATTATAAGTGCAAAATTAGCATTGACCTTCAAGGTTATTCTCTTTGTATTTTGTTTTATATTGCATTTTAATTTCTCCCCCACTTAATTTTAGATTCACCACCAAAGGGCAATCTCTACCTTGACTTCAGTCCCATAATCATATAAAGACTTTCTGATATTTCATCACCCTGGCACATTAGCTCTAAACCTGAGATGTGCACTAAACTTCTCCCCAGTCTTCCTTCTTCAGAATTACTGAAATAAATGGTAAGGTCCTCAGGGACTGAGGCTATGTCTTCTCCATCTTTTACCTTCCTCTCTTAGTGCTCTGTACCAGGCTAGGAATGGAGAAGGCAGGCCCTAAAAAATGCTCTCAAAATAACAGTCTATATTATATATATTACTATATTATAAAAGTATTTGATAGATATATTCATTAAAAGGGGGACTTTTTGTTCCATCTGGGGCTCATGGGTAGCCATGTGGCTGTGATCTTCATGAGAACTTAACCACAAGGGCCTTGGGTCTACTCATAGGTAGAATCAGGTCTCTTTAGATGACACTATCTGGTGCCTGTGCTCTGCCAGACAGGGCAGACAGTCAACACTGTCACACAGGCTTCACTTCTGGGGTCTGAAACAATGTTGCTCTTAGCTATGGGGCCTGAGGGAAAGGCCTACAACCTGTCCAACACCTGTTACTTCTTTGAAGAATAAGCCTGTTCATCTTTCTCTCTCCTAAAATGTGCAAATGGATACAAAATAATTTGACTCATATTCACCTTCTAGGTGCAAAACCCTGTTGTGGCTGTTGTTGTTAGGTGCCGTTGAGTCGGTTCTGGGTCATAGCGACCCCATGTACAACAGAATTAAACACTGCCCAGTCCTGTGCCATCCTCACAATCATTGTTATGCTTGAGTCCATTGTTGCAGCCACTGCGTCACTCCATCTCGTTGAGGGTCCTCCTCTTTATCACTGATCCTCTACTTTACGAAGCATGATGTCCTCCTGCAGGTCCCTTTTGATAACATGTCCAAAGTACATGAGACGAAGTTTCACCATCCTTGCTTCTAAGGAGCATTCTGGCTGTCCTTTTTCCAAGAAAGATTTGTTCGTTCTTCTGGCAGGCCAGGGTATATTCAATATTCTTTGTCAACATCATAATTCAAAGGCATCAATTCTTCTTCGGTCTTCTTTATGCATTATGCAGCTTTTGCACTGAGTGTGAGGCAATTGAAAATATCATGGCTTGGGTCAGGTGCACCTTAGTACCTAAAGTGACATCTTTGCTTTTCAACACTTTAAAGAGGTCTTTTGCGGATTTGCCGAATGCAGCACATCGTTTGATATCCTGACTGCTGCTCCCATAAGTGTTGATTGTGGATTCAAGTAAAATGAAATCCTTGACAACTTCACTCTTTTCTCTGTTTATCATGATGTTGCTTATTGGTCCAGTAGTGAAGAGTTTTTTTTCTTTGTGCTGAGGTGCAAACCATATTGAAGGCTGCAGTCTTCGATCTTCATCAGTAAGTGCTTTAAGTCCTCTTCACTTTCAGAAAGCAAGATTGTGTCCTCTGCATAACACGGTTGTTAATGAGTCTTCCTCCAATCCTGATGCCCTGTTCTTCTTCATATAGTCCAGCATGCAAATTGAATAAGTATGGTAAAAGGATACAACCCTGACACACATCTTTCCCGATTTTAAACTATGCAGTATCCCCTTGTTCTGTTCGAATGACCATCTCTTTGTCCATATACAGATTCCACATGAGCACAATTAAGTATTCTGGAATTCTCATTCTTTGCAAAGTTATCCGTAATTTGTCATGACCCACACAGTCAAATGCCTTTGTGGATTCAATAAAACACAGGTAAATATCTTTCTGGTATTCTCTGCAAAACTCTGTACTGTATTATATATTAGTAATTAGATACCACCATTCTTACTTTCCATCACATATCTGTCAGTTTGTCGTACTGCAGTGGCTTGTGTGTTGCTGTAATGCCGGAATCTATGCCACCAGGATTTCAAATACTGGCAGTGTCACCCATGGTGAATAGTTTTCAGTGATGCTTTCAGACTGAGATAGATTAAGAGGAAAGGCCTTATGAGCTACTTCCAAAAAGTAGCCAATGAAAACCCTGTGGATCACAACAGTATATTGTCCAATATAGTGCTGAAAGATGAGCCCCCTGTGTTGGAAGGCACTGAAAATACATGGTGGCGTCAACAGTGGACTTGAGCATACAAACAACTGTGAAGATGGTGCAGGATAAGACAACATTTTGTTCTGTTGTACCTGGTGTCATCATGATTCAGAGCCAACAAGACGGAAACTAACCACCACCAACAGTGCCCCATTTTGTGGGTGAGGGTAATTCAGCATGGAGAAGTTATAATTCTAGTCCTGGTTCATACACTCAGTTTTTGTTGGGTCCAAAATTAAAACCCAAAAGTCCACTTTTTAAAAGAAATCATGCATACATGAGTGCACCATCATGTAAGATTCAGGTCTTGTAGATGTGTTTCCTAATTTTCTTTAGATTAACTGCTCTCGTTTAGAAGCCGAGCATGTTCATGGTTATTGTACTATTTGCTACTGACCTAGCAGAGAGCTGTGAAAGAGAGCTGTGAAATCGAAAGAGGTATATTTTTAAGTTCACTGGAGTTTCCTGTGTGCAAAAATAAAACATGTTGCTATTCGAGCTTTGAGTGGAGAGCATATCATTATGTCCCTTTGTTTCTCACCTCCTTAGAGGCTATGTTCTTTTGCCTTGCTGTGAGCCTAAGGAAGCGTGTGGCATTTTATGCTCAGGGAATACCGAACACAAATTCCCCATGAGATGCAGATTTTTACTGCTACAAACCTTTATTTTCATGCTGGCATCACATTTAGGCAGTTAATTTTCCATATAAAGCAGAAATATTGCCTTCCTTGATTCCTCAGTCAAGAATAAAATTCTGCATCTTGCCCCAGTCACTTTCATTTTCTGAAATAGGGCCCTAAAGTATTTTATGATTCTCTTTATTAGTAGGAGACTATATTCAGCCTTAAAAGAATTCTAATGAAAAGAAAACTTCTATTAAAATATTTTAACTAGTTTCAATTGACCATATTACTAGCAATGGAAAAATCCCTAATGTCTAAACCTTTTAAAACTAATCTGCTTTAACACGTTTTCAAACTGATGTGCCGTTTGAGATTCAGGTGTTAGCATGCAAAGTGTTTCTCTATTTTTTACATTTTTTTAAAATTTAATTTCCCCTTAACTTCTTGAAAATTAGATAACCCAATGATATTCCCTAAAGCTGCATGAATGAGCTAAAAGGGCCAAATAAAACAAATTTCTGTATGCAAACTAGCATACTAAAAATTATGCAAAATAATGAAGTTAAGAAAATGTATTTTTATGTAGGAGGTGATCTAACAATGCTCAGAGTGAATCAATTATGTTTACTGAAGATGCACAAAGTTATTGACAAATAGAACATTTCCCATAATCATGTTGAGCTGTAATGACATGCTGGAAAGTGGCTCGCAGCTGGTCATGATAAAAAAACCAAACCCTTTGCCACTGAGTCATTTTCAACTCATGGCGACTCCACTTGTTATAGAGTTAGAACTGCTCCATGCGATTTTCTTGGATGTAATCTTTAAGGAAGCAGATCACCAGGTCTTTCTTCTGTGGTGCTGCTGGGTGGGTTCAAACTGCCAACCTTTAGGCTAGTAGGTGAGTGTAAAGAATTTGTGCCACTAAGGGACCTAGTCATACCTGAGTTTAAATCCCAATTTCACCCCTTTCCAGCTTAATGAACTTGAGCCAGTTATTTCATCTCTAGTGGGGTCCATTTTGTTATCTGTAGACTCATAATAATGACTACCTTGGAGTCAATACTAAATACGATATTTGGCAGAGTAGGCATTTGATGGAGCCCTGGTAGGGCAGTAGTTAAGAGCTACCTGGTAGCTACCCTATAGATATTTCAGTACACAACTTTAACAATCATCAATGGACTGCTAGGAAGAAAACTGAGTTTTCCAAACTAAAAAAGACAGTTAAGAGAAGATTCCTCATATAGTGTATTTGATTTCTAGCTGGGAATGTTCTTTCAGACACTAAACCAAGTATTCAGGAGAAATGTGAACCTCATAAGGTATAGATATGTACAGTCATGTGCTAATTACGCTGTGTTGAGATTTTCTTAAGAGCCTGGGATACATACTCTTACAAAGCTTCTGGCTGTCCATGTTTTATAGAAGACAGTCTTCTAATGATCAAAAAGGATGGGCTTTCATCTTCTTTCATCTCTTCTGAGCTATGAGACCTTGAATATATCATAAACTTCCCTTACCTCTGTTTCTTTATCATAAGTTGAGCATAATAATAATATATAGCTACTCTAGTGATAATTAGAACAATTATTTAAAACAATGTCTATATAAATGCCTTGGACTCAAGTGAGCTATTATTCAGAGTTAGAATTATTCTAAATCAAGAGGTAGCAATATTGAGACTGGGGAGGTATTGCACAATCTAGCCCAGTAATTTGTTGTTCCTAAGGGATATAACTTGCAGAAATCCTATAGGACAGAGTGGAACTTCCTCATAGGGTTTCCAAGGCTGCAGATCTTTACAGAAGCAGACTACGGAGCCACTGGCAGCTTCAAACTGCTGACCTTTTGGTTAGCAGCCAAGAGTTTAACCACTGTGCCACCAGGGCCACACTATAGGGTCACTATGAGTCGAAATCGACTCAACGACAATGGGTTTGTTTTTTTTTCTGGTTTAAGAGAGATAACACTCAACACCACAGAGGAACAGACAGCAAAGAAATTTGTTTAAGACCTCTCTTCCTTGGGTACTGTGCTCTCTGCTAGAAATAACAATATGGAACTCTAGGAAAACAGATATGGTCCCCAAGAGAGGAAGTTCATGGGGTGGCACTGAAGAATCACAGAAAGAACCTCATCTTTTCTAAAGCTTTTCCAGAGAGAGCCCCTGTTTCTGCATTACTGAACTACACATGGTCAAAAAATCCATGGGAAGCAGCCCCACTGTGACTGAGGTAAATCCTTTCAAAGGCTCCGTGAAAAGTGGAAAGCATACTAGCACTCTGATATCTCATCTCGTAGAAACTCGTCTTAGAAATCCCCATGAACAACATAACAAGCTTTGTTAAATATAGTAGCACAGAAGGGGAGCCTCTAAGTGGATTATCCGTATAACATCTTTATGATGCTGAAAGGGAAAAAGAGTGCTCTTATAGGCCAATTAGATCAGCACTTTGCATGCGTGACAGAGTGATGTTTAACATTTGCAGCAATGAGGGAGAAAAGCAGAAACAAAATGGTCCTATAAATAAACTGCTGAACTTTAGTACGTGCCATATTAAAGATTTTTCAATCTTCTAACTAAAACTGTGTGCTGTGAATTGTGATTATGTCCATACCCTTTGGAACAGTTGGGGGCATCATAAGCATAACCCATGTATTCGTTGAGCAAACATTATTGAGCATCTATCAAATGCTAGAAGCCGTCAAATACTGAAATTTTACAAAGATGAACAATCAAGAGCTTGTCTCTGAAGAGCTTGCAGTCTGGTAGAAGCACCTCCAGGTTTCTGCAGTGGTTCTCAGAGGCTGTTGAGTGGTGAGGTTGTGTTTAATTATTGAATTGTGCGAGTGATTCAAAGACACTCTCTTTTAGCTCTGTTTCATGGTGATCCCTGTACTATTTGATTCTTGTTTGCTTGCATTTCAAAGCGTTATCTTAATTGAGAAAGGGGTGCAGGCTCAACCACTACTGCAGAAAACCATGAGTTTACTCAAGGGAATGGGTTACTCCAATGACTATCTCTCATATGTGTTTGGTCATGGAGACAACTCAGTCGCAGAGCAGATTTGCAGCAGTCATTTGGTCAGTAGACACTCTGCTATCAAACTGGCCATCTTTAAAAATTTACATTTGTTAAATGGGAGAGTACTTGAGAAGCTCAAGTAAAGAGGGTGAGTATTGTAGCTAAAATTCTATGGAAAACACTAGGTTTACTTTAACTATTATTTCTTTTCCTGCATATGAGGAAATCATAAAGAAAGAGAGGTGAGTCTATTCAACCCAATTCAAATATGAATTAAATTCAGAGGAATTGCATCTGCTTTCTAACTGAGTTTTCATAACTAGATTAAGTGGGACAGGCAGAAATTATTTTTTCTTCCAAATTTATTAATTGCATCTGCCACCCTTACTCCTTTTCTACAGACCAAGAGGTATACTCTTTGTGTTTAAGGCTAATTGTCTGTGTCCTGGTTCCTACCCTCCTACTCCCTCCCCAACACCCCACAGTGGTTCTCATCTCTAGCTTTGCTGGGGTCCCTTCCTGCACTAATTAAATTGGAAGCCCTGTGTGTGAGACTGGGGTTTAAGTACTTTTAAAACTTTCCCATCTGATTCCAATATGCAATTAGGATAAGAACACTGTTCTCTTGCCCTCTTTGGTAACTTATTCCAGCTTCTCTAATATACCTTATCAGAAAAAATACCCATAACATGGAAAAAAGGCAAAAGAGATGAGTGACACATTCTTTCAATGTCATGCAGGAGCTGCACCACAAAGGATTGCCTTAGAGAATGTACTTAATTCACTTCATTGTTTACTACTGACCAGAAATCCAAAGTCCAAGACTTAGTGAAGACACTCGTTAAAGTGTAGATTTTCTCCTCCAGAGATGCACACAATTTCTGACTAACAGCCCCAGTGATTTATAGTTTGTTGGACAGTAACCAGTTTTATATCTAACCAAGTAATCTTATCCTAATATTTGTTTTTTATATTGCCAATAAATATTTTATCTTCTCAGATGCTACAGGAACTGATCATAATATCACACTTTTTCCCTCATTAATAAATAAGTTAAATGAAACAATTGACTTTGTATTTGTCTGAAGTTATGATTTTAACTTTTTGAAAGTTATATTTTAAATACTTTTAGCTTCTTCCCACTTTCTGGCTTCTTCCGAAAGATCTTTCCAAGATACAAATGTTTATCTAGTATTAAACATTAAATAACCAAAACAAAATCTTTCAGGAGTTCTCTATTTTCCCCCTCCTCTTGAAAAACACTTAAAAGAATTGACTTCTGCCACTATCTCCACTTCATTACTTCTCGCTTACTCCTCAAGAAACTCAAACCAGTCTTTGCTTTCACTGATTCACTGATATTGTTCTTGTGAAGTTGTCAATCTCATCAATGATCTCCTTGCTACTTAAATCAATGGACACGACTTAGACTTTAGCTCACTTAATACTCTAGATCCCTCCTTCTGCTTGAAATTGTCCGCTTCCCTGGACTTCTAGGACACTGCACTCTCCTGATTTTCCTTCTCTTTGGCTGATTTTTTTTCTTGTTCTGTCAGAGTCTTCCTACTCTCTCTTGCTACACATAATTGCTGACATAATCTCATCCTTGTAAGTTCCATCTATATATAACTCCCAAATCTATATCTCCAATCTGGACTCTGTCTTCTAAATTTCAGGTAGGTATGGGGTGAATATTATATAGGGTTTTTCTGTTGTCTCAGAATTTTAACCAGAATCCCAAAGCTGAGAACAAAGGGTAAAAGCAGTAACACATCATAAAGAAAGATGTCAAGCTATTTATGTTGAACTAGTAAGGGGTAATGCAAAAAACTTGTCCACCAAACCTTATCACATGGCCCACCTAAAGGGAAATAAAAATAAATCAGGAATTGAATGATAGAAAATTGGAAGAGAAGAATTCTTTGGAGAAAGTCACCAGGGTACTATGTATTATAAACTCATTCACATGAGGAGGAAGGTGTTGCTTCTCTTCCCACTTCAAGCCGTATGAAGAAGTCTACAGTTTAATCAACTTAGCTAGGCATGTGTTGGACTTCAGAGGACCACAGAACCATGTGATGCTAAGGTATCAGCACAGGGTTTAGGAGATTTTTGGGAGAAGCTGACGGTATTCCCTGGGATTTTTAGAATCAGAGGCTTGTAACTGAGCATTGCCTGAAGGAATCTGAAGGCAAGAGATTCTATAGTGAGTACAAGCTAGGTATCCACTGAAGGGAAGATGAAAATGAATGGTTTTTCTTGTGGACTCAAGGATGATTGTGCTTGAATCATCTTCAAATGAACGCTGTCCCAAAGAGCTTTCTGCCAGGAGTGAATTGATTCAACAAAAAGAGCCTAGAATATACAACCAGATACGGAACTGATTGTGTACATGTGCATATGTGTGTGTGTGTAGGGGTGGGGCATGGAGTCATAGGTGGTCAAACAGAGGTGTTATTTCCAGTATTAGGAAATGAGATGCCCAAGGAACAGGAAGGGTCCAAGGAACAGAAAAAAGTACCCCATTAGAAATATAGAGTCAGCATTTGATTATTTGCCCGGAGGTCACAAATACTGAATTACTAATGTATCAGGTAAGTAATAACATTTTTGACCTTATTTTTATTTAATTCTCCTTTATTCCAACCCAAGTCATGTCCAGGTACATTTTCTAACTCTAGATACTCCATAGTCCTATATGAGAAGAGACAGGACTTGTCTCATTTTGGAAAAGAAATTATGCATTTTCTGTTGTATATTAAATCAAAATTCCCTTAAGCAAAGGCCACTCATCCAGTTTGTTAGATTAATATCCACTATTCTTCTGTAAAACATGCTAACCAATAGCCATGTCACAATGAATCCTCACAGTTAATTGGCTGTTCTCTAGAACACCTAATTCTTCTGCTCATAAAAAGTTTAAATCATATGCTTTCCAGGAGGATGCTGTATTTATTTCCAAATTATCTATGACAGTTATCCCTGTTGCTGTAATTATGTAATTTGGTTAAATATTATATCAGCTGATACAGATAATAGGCAGTTCTTTCTATGAAATCTAGGATGTATGCTTTGGAAAGACTCAATTATGATGAAAATAAATTTGTAACTGAATAAGTCATAAGCAAGACAATTATAAAAGACTGGGGGAAATTATATAAAACCTAAAAGGATTTTTTAAAAGATTTTATTTTACCTTTAAGAAATCAAAAGTGATTTTCATTAGGATGTTGTATAATAATGACTATGACGTAAAACAAATCTGTAGATTTTGGAGACTTCAGAGCCAATACACAAACCATAACCACACACACACACACAAAAAGAAATCAAAAGTGAAACTCGTATATGATGTATTATTGGCTTGGTTTATTAACAAATAATAACATAACTCAAAGCAGTGCATCTGTATACAAAGAAATGATCTCATATCAAAAAAGTGGCAAATTGATTTACATTAGCATGTTTGGGATTAAAATGAAAATTTTAAAGTATGTATATGTGATGATTTTGAAACATGGTCACAATGATTTGGCACTCCTTCCATTAGAAGGTAAGATCTCTGCCCCTACCCCCTTGAATCTAGGTGAGCTTGTAACTGCTTATTATTGACCAATACCAATGTAATATAGCTGAATTGATCTTACATAACTTCTTATAAAAGGCTATGCAGCTTCTCTCTTCCTCAGTGGAATATTTGCTTTTGGAACCCTGAGCCTTTTCACCATATAGAAGTTTACCTACACTGAGGCTACCATGTTGTGAGGAGGCCTAGCACCAATGCAGAGAGGCCATAGACACGCACTGTGGTAGACAGTTCCAGCAAAGCCCAGCTTTTAAGTCAACCAAGCCTAAGTGCGAGACATGTGAGTAGAAGCTACCAGATGATTCCAACCCTAAGTCTTTTGAATCACCCCAAGTCATCCCAGCTGTATCCTCAGACTTTGTGGAGCAGTGATAAACCATGCTCAAATTCTTGATTTACAGAATCTGTGAGAATAGTAAAATAGTTGTTTGTTTGTTTATTTTTTTGAATGATACTAAGTTTTGTAGTGATTTATTGTGAAACAAGAGATAACCAGAACATAATAGGTTGTTTTTATATTTCTCTGCATAAACCAACTTTTTCTATCAGCTAACAAACTACCATCTTGAGCTCATACTATGAGAGAACTTCTACTATTGAACTGTAGGTGAAAGAATTCTTGGAATTCCATTAGTGGAATGAAGAGTATTTTTGCATGAGTGAATATATGTCTAGATTTGTGTGCTGGACCTGTAGATCTACCTCTAAAAAAACTGGCCAGTAAAAACCTTATGAGTTTCAGTTGAACATTGTTGATATAGTGCCAGAAGATGAACCCCTCAGTTGGAAAGCACTCAAAATATGACTGGTGAAAAGCCTCCTCAAAGCAGAGTCAACCTTAATGATGTGGCTAGAGTAAAACTTTCAGGATGTTCATTTGCTGATGTGGCATGCCTCAAAATGAGAAGAAACAGCTGCAAGCATCCAATAATAATTGAAACTTGGAATGTACAAAGTAAGAATCTAGGAAAATTGGAAGTCTTCAAAAATGAAATAGAATGCATAAAGATTGATATCCTAGGCATTAGTGAGCTGAAATGGACTGGTATTGGCCATTTGGAATCAGACAATTATATGGTTCCCTATGACAAGAATGACAAATTGAATAGGAATGGCATCACATTTATCATCGAAAAGAACATTTCAAGATCTATCCTGAAGTACAACACTAATAGTGATAGGACAATATCCATGCATTTACAGGAAGACCAGTTAATACGACTATTATTCAAATCTACACACCAAACACTAAGGCCAAAGATGAGGAATTTGAAGATTTTTACTAACTTCTGCAGTCTGAAATTGATTAACCATGCAATAAAGATGCATTGATAATTACTGGTATTTGGAATGTGAAAATTGGAAACAAAGAAGAAGTATCTGTAGTTGGAAAATATGGTGTGAGTGATAGCAATGACACCAGAAATCACATGATAGAATTCTGCAAGACCAATAACTTCTTCATTGAAAATACCTCTTTTCAGCAACATAAATGGTGACTATACATGTGAACCTCACCAGATGGAAAACACAGGAATCAGATCAACTACATCTGCGGAAAGAGACAATGGAAAATCTCAATATCATTAGTCTGAACAAGGTCAGGGGCTGATTGTGGAACAGATGATCAATTGTTCTTTTGCAAGTTCAAGTTGAAACTGAGGAAAATTAGAACAAGTCTATGAGAACCAAAGTACAACCTTGAGTATATCCCACCTGAATTTAGAGACAATCTCAAGAACAGATTTGATGCATTGAACACTAATGACCGAAGATCAGACGAGTTGTGGAATGACATCAAGGACATCACACATGAAGAAAGCAAAAGATCATTAAAAAGACAGAAAAGGAAGAAAAGACCAAAATGAAAGTCACAAGAGGCTCTGAAACTTGCCCTTGAACACAGAGTAGCTAAAGCAAAAGAAAGAAATGATGAAGTAAAAGAACTCAACAGAAGATTTCGAAGGGCAGCTAAAGAAGACAAAGTATTATAATGAAATGTGCAGAAACCTGGAGTAGAAAACCAAAAGGGAAGAACACACTCTACATTTCTCAAGCTGAAAAAACTGAAGACAAAATTCAAGCCTTGAGTTGCGTTATTGAAAGATCCTATGGGGAAAATATTGAACGACACAGGAAGCATCAAAAGAAAATGGAAGGAATACACAGAGTCACTGAACCAAAAAGAACTGGTTGATGTTCAACCATTTCCATAGGTAACATATGATCAAGAACTGATGGTATTGAAGGAAGAAGTCCAAGGTGCACTGAAGGCATTGGCCAAAAATAAGGCTTCTGGAATTGACTGAATACCTGCTGAGATGTTTCAACAAATGGATGCAATACTAGAAGCACTCACTTGTCTATGCCAAGAAATTTGAAGATAGCTACCTGGCCAACTGACTGGAAGAGAACCATTTTTATGCCCATTCCAAAGCAAGGTGATTCAACAGAATGCAGGAATCATGAAACAATTATCACTGATATCACATGCAAGTAAAATTTTGCTGAAGATAATTCAAAAGTTATTGCAGCAGTACATCCACAGGCAACTGCCAAAAATTCAAGCTGGATTCAGAAGAGGAGGTAGAACAAGGGATATTATTGCTGATGTCAGATGGATCTTGGCTGAAAGCAGAGAACACCAGAAAGATGTTTACCTGGGTTTTATTGATTATGAAAAGGCATTCAACTGTGTGGATCATAACAAATTTTGGATAACCTTGGGAAGAATGAGAATTTCAGAACACTTATTTGTGTTCATGTGGAACCTGCATATAGACCAAGACACAGTTGTTTGAACTGAACAAGGAATACTGCATGGTTTAAAATCAGGAAAGTTGTGTTTCTTGGTTATATCTTTTCACCGTATTTATTCAATCTATATGCTGAGCAAATAATCAGAGAAGCTGGACTATATGAAGAAGAACATGGCATCAGGACTGGAGGAAGACTCATTAACAACCTGTGTTATACAGATGACAAAACCTTGCTTGCTGAAAGTGAAGAGGACTTGAAGCACTTACTGATGAAGATTAAAGACTACAGCCTTCAGTATGGTTTGCACCTCAACATAAAGAAAAGAAAAATCCTCACAACTGGACCAATAAGCAATCTCATGATAAAGAGAAAATATTGAAGTTTTCAGGGATTTCATTTTACTTGGATTCACAATCAACACCCATGGAAGCAGCAGTCAAGAAATCAAAGGATGCATTGCAATGGGCAAAATTACCACAAAAGACCTCTTTAAAGTGTTAAAAAGAAAAGATGTCATTTTGAGGATTAACGTGCCCCTGACCCAAGCCATGGTATTTTCAATCACCTCATATGCATATGAAAGTTGTACAATGAATAAGGAAGACCAGAGAAGAATTGGTGGATCTAAGTTACGGTGTTTGCAAAGAATATTGAATATACAATACATTGCTAGAAGAATGAACAAATCTGTCTTGAAAGAAGTACAACCAGAATGCTCCTTAGAAGTGAGGAATGGGAGATTTCATTTCCTGTACTTTGGACATGTTGTTAGGAAGGGTCAATCCCCTGGAGAAAGACATCATGCTTGGTAAAGCAGAGGGTCAGTGAAAAAGAGAAGACCCTCAACAAGATGGATTGACACAGTAGCTGTAACAATGGGCTCAAACAACAATGATTGTGAGGATGGTGCAGGACTGGGCAGTGTTTCATTCTGTTGTACATAGGGCTGCTGAATTGGAACTGACTTGGTGGCACCTAATACCTACAATAAGTTGGTATTTTTGCATGTGTGTGCACCTGTCTGTCACATGCATTTTGCCCCTCTCTTCTTCTAGCAATAAAGCTTATCCTTTCAACCACAAGATGGACATGTGACCTAGTCTATCCTAATTGTATTCGTGTTCTTGCCCTACTTCCTTTGCTTATGGATGAGAACATTACCCAAAGGTAATAATCAGAATCCATTCTTAGTATTCACATATGTACTCTGGGGGGGAAAAAAATCAAGCTGCCTCTCTTTCTGTTTTGCTTACTAAGATGGGATAGGTTGAGCAAGAAGTTACCAGAAGCCGTGTTTTTTATCACATAGAGGAAGATGTGTATACAATAACATAATGAAACATCACTAAATAGATAGAAGCAGAGCAAATATCTAAAGTAAGAGGGAAAATAACAGTGAAAATGAAACAGAGAGAACGAGAAAGCAGAATATGCTGTTTGAGCCCCTTAAAATTACTCTTTTACCTGCCTGAAGAACACTGTGGCATTCTCATAAAATTATATGAATATATAACTTCTTCACAAAACTATATATACCAATGAATTCCTTTTATTGCCAAAGCTAAGTTGCATTCTTGTCATTTGCAATAAAAAAAAATTTACTAATAATCCTCAATTTTGTTTATTTGGGTATGTTTTGGAAATGGCAGTCATAATGTCTCTAATTCATGACGTACTTTTCTGGCTGTAACCAACCTACCTACAACTCTCTGTTCAAGAAACACAATTAGCCTGTTATTTGACTATTGGCCAAAAACAAAGGAAATCCCCTGACTCAGTGGAGACTCATATATAGACTAGCCAGAAACCCGACATGAACGAGGATAAAAGGCATTGCATAATTAAAGTGACTGAATCTCAGAAAGACTGTTCAGACAATCTACCTCCTTCTAGGATTTGTAATAGAGAGCAAAAAGAAATTTTGCCCATTAAAAATGAGAGAAAATCAAAACAAACAGAAAGAAACAGTGAGAGAGACGCATGGATGTAATGAAAGATAGGCTATGTAGCCCATGAGACATAAAGATACTTAGAATAGCCTGTGCTTGGAGCTATTTCAGATTCAGATGTCTGCAATCCCCATTTTCTTGATAATATCTGAGTAAACCTTTTTCCTTTTAACCCAAACAGCTTATTATTAAAGCATAGAATGGCAAATGACTAAGAAAATATGTGACTGTAGGTACAACCTTTCAGGATCTATAAATCATACCTTGACCATACATGCTGTCTAGGTTTTAAACTTAATATAGTATATAGTGAAATAATACGGCACAGTGATTAAGAACCTTAATTCTAGAGTTAGTCTGCCCAGTTCCACTTCTTCTTAGCTATCTGACCTTGAGCATTCATTCTACTTAGCCTTTTTCAGCCTCAATCTCTTCATCTGTAAATTAATCAAAGCAATCATATCTATTTCATGGAACTGTTGTGTGGATAAATTGAAATAGTCCATGAAAAGCATTTACTAATGTTCCTAGCACCTAATAATTGTTACTCTTGATGTTCTTATTGTATTAGGAAAATTATTTGTATAGTTTTCCTTAGAGTAAGTGCAGGTAAGCTCTGAGAGATGTAAGTGAGAACAATCTCTAAGTAGAGCTGTAGTAAGTGTAGTTTGAGCCTTATAAAACCTAACTTAATGACTTTCACATCCAGGAAAATATAAAGTGGACATATGCTTCCCTATTCACCCCACTAAGTACAGCTGAACACTCTGGACGTTGTATACAAAATAAACATAAGAAGATTCTGCCTAGAGAACTAAAACTACTGACACGAACAGATATATGCACACCTATTTTCATTGCAGCATTATTCACAATAGCAAAAAGATGGAAGCAACCCAACTGCCCATCAACAGATGAATGTATAAACAAACTGTGGTACATACACACAATTGAATACTATGCAGCCATAAAGAATGATGATGAGTTCTCAAAATATACTATAACATGGATGAATCTGAAGGACATTGTGCTGAGTGAAATAAGTCAATCACAAAAGGACAAATACCTTATGATCTCGCTATTATAAAAAGACAAGAATCGGTATACATACAGAAAGCAACATTCTTTGGTGGTTACCAGGGATAAGATGGAGAGGGAGGGGGAATCACTTTCTAGATAGTAGATACTTGGTAACAACCCTGCTGAGATTTTATCCGGGATTCTCTTAATTTTTCCTTTACTTTTGAAGGAATAAAATAAACCCACATTCGTAATGTACAAGAAATACTCAAGTAAGATTAACAATTGATTTCTCATCAGAAACGATGGAGGCTAGATGGAATAATATCTTTGAAGAACTGGTAGAAAAAAGAAAACAAAATCTGTCAACCAAGAATTTTGTATCTGGCAAAACTGTCCTTCAGAAGTAAAGGAAAAATTAACACAATCCCAGATAAAATCCGAGCAAGTTTGTTGCCGGTAGACATGTCCCACAAGAAATGCTAAAGGGAGTCCTTCAGATTGAAATGAAAGGACAAGAGACAAGAATTCAAAGACTTATGAAGATCTCCAATAAAGGTAACTACACAGGTAAATAAAAAAGCCAGTATTATTTCGTTTTTGGTTGGTAACTCCACTTTTTATTTCTTACATGATTTTAAAGACAAATACAAAAAAACTATATATTTGTATTATTGGGGATCCTATATATTAAGATGTAATTTTTGACAAAAGCAACAGCAACATAAAAGTGGGGGGAAATGGAGCTTTATAGGAGCACAGATTTTTTGTTTGCTATTGAAGTTATCAATTCAAACTAGATTGTTATAAATTTAGGATTCTAATAATGGGTAAGGCATTTTACTTTAGAATGATGGAAATGTTTGGAAGTAGATGGAAGTGGTAATTCCACAATATTATGCATGTACTAAATGTTTCTGAAGTATTCGCTTTAAAATGGTTGATTTTATGTTATGTGAAGTTCACCTCAGTAAATTATTATTATTTTTTAATTAATTAAAATACAAGTTGAAAATATTTCTAAAAGGCCAAGAAATGTCACTAAGTTCATGCGTTAAAGCACAAATGTTTGCTTATGGTCATTACTTTATTCATTTAATTTTACATTAGAAACAATTTTAGGTAGCTTGGTAGTTTGATGTGTTAGAAGTAGAAAATTAGAACTTGTGAGTGTGTGTAAACGTAAATTGAGAATAACCTGCAAGGACAATGATTATTTCAGGGAAGGGGATCAAATTGCTATGTGGGGTTGATGGGAGTGTGAGGGAATTTGTAATTTTTATTCTATATATGCTGATATTTTTAAACCTTTTACTAGGGTGCATTTATTTTTATACTTGTTTTAAAAAGTATAAAATGGAAAAATAAAACATGAAAAATACTCAGATAAATTCTATTGCAAAGATACATGAGCATATGTAGCGATTTTTCCAACCAAGTAAAAATACTAAAACCCTCATGAGAAAAACCAAGAAAAGACAGACAATAATTTCTTGTTAAGAAGAAAAATCAGAGATGAGTATCAGCTAATACCAACTGGTGTGCTGGTAGCTTAGTTTTTATTCTTATACAAAACCTAAGAGAATACGTTGTAAGAGCAATTCTAAAGGAGCCCTAACAATAGATAGAACGTGCAAGGACTCACGAAGACTGACTGCTGACTCCTTTTTCCAACAGTAGAAGTACAGATTAGTGTAGGAAAACAAATCTTTCATGCTATTAATTATAAAAGTAACTTAGTAAAGCCTAGCAATAAGACTAGCTGTATTTAAAATTAGCTATGGTTTGGTATTGGTATTTTAGGGTTTGGGTTGTTTTTTCTTGCTATAAAGACAAGCCATGAACACGAGTTTTTACAAAGCTGGGCAAGGACATAGCAGCTAGTGTTTGACTCCATTTAGCTAAAACGTTTTCTGACAAATGTATTTCTGTATTTCCTTAGGTATACCTACTTTATGAAAGGCTTCTGTATAACCAAAATATAAGGAGTAATCTGTTTTTCTACTCTCTAATAACATCTGGTCAAATAACAGCTTTTCTGTAGCCTAGAGCACTGCTGTAGTATTGGCTAAGTCTGTTTGCTGAGTTTGGGCAATGTAAATTGCTGGACGCTATGGTCAATCTCTAAATCTCCAGATTTTAGGGAGAGCTGGTTTTGGAAGACAGAAAGACGTTACTGTGCAAATTCAGAAAAGGGCAACTGCAAAAAGCAGCAACAAATTAAAAATCTAAAGGAAGCATTCTCTGTGACAGACCATTATTGTCTTTAGATATCATAACTAATGATTTTCAATTTGGGGGAAAAAAAGCTAATTCTCCACTAACTGCACCAAAATAAAAGGCTACAATTATTTCTTTGTAAGTAACAATAATAAAAAGTTAATCTGGTAGACTGCAGTAGGCAAATATCCAAACGATTCTGTTCTTTTTATTTACAGGAATTAATCTTTTGTCTGACAGGCCAGTTACAGAAAAAAATGTATTTTAATAAAATAGCCCAAGATATAAAGAACAAGAGCTGAATCTCAATGAGAAAATCCATGCACTTGGAAACCAAGTAGTAATAGTACTAAATACCTGCTACCTACAAAGTCTTTTATATCCTATAAAGAGATAGGAAGTCAGGGGAATACGTATGACCCTATGAACTGATAAGACCATATGCAGAAACAGGGGACTGTGTAATGAAAACTGAGTTACTCTCTCTATAGCTTTCCAATCTTTCTGAAGATGCTTCTTTTATAAAGATACAAAGAGAATGTATATTACAATTTTTATTCTATATAAAGACAATGGTGTCATCAATCATTTTAAATGCTAAATTTACAGTGAAACTCTTCATAGCAATATATCTGGGCTAAAGGTCTAGTAAGTGTAGTTTTCATATATAGCGTGTTTTCATACTTTAACTGTGATTCTTTGTTGTCTTAAAGCTAATTACTTGTCTACAATTTTTACCTGTATGTTAAATTGTTTATATGAATGCCAATATGCATATTTTTGCAGTTATTTTTGACAAAGTGGCTCACGCATGGCCGTTTTAAGGACTAGAAAGATGGTCAGTGAGAATGAAAGAGCTTTAAAAGCCACAATCCCAGAAAACTCCTACTGCAGGTAGATGGCTTTGCTTTAGGATGATTTTTTTCATCATAATATATTCACTTTGCATTGTCCCTCCTTGTATCTGATTCTGACAACTCTATTTCCACAATCTCTAGTTTCCTCCCTATGAATTGGTGCCCCAGGTAATCCAAAACCAAGCAGCGCTTTCTGGGTAACCACTTACCTCTCTTTCAGTTGAGACCACTAATCTATACTAAGGAAACCTGGACACAAGAGTTTGAAATTCATCTTGGGGAGATGAGCATTCCTTTTTACCTTTCAAGAGTGTTGGTAACATCCCTTCTCTCTGTAGTGTCCGGGAAGTACACGTGACTCTTCCCCCCAACCCCGTAACAAAGATAACTCAACATTAATGGGTAGCACATCATGTAAGTTTTAATAAAAGGCTCTTAGATGAATGAATGAATATATCTTATATACTCATATTTTGACAATTTTTAATTATGTCCCTTTATTAAATTTCATTGTACTTGAAAATTACCTTAAGCAGGTCATAAAAATTTTGAATGGTACAAAAGGGTGTATGAATGAAAAGTAAGTCTCTTTTTTACTCCAGAACTCAAAAACTACACTTCCTTGTATCTTTCCACTCATAGTCAATTTATGTAAAAGTATACATATACATATGCAAATAACTCCATTTTATACAAATGAAATTATACTTTGCACACAGTTCTAATTCTTAATTTTCATTTAACAATACATCTTGGAAATTATTTATATTATCACATGTCCTTTCTTATTCTTTTTTATAACTGATACTATTCTAATACATGAAATATATAATATTTGAATTGTACTTTTAGAATTAGAGCACTGGGACTACATGAGTAAGTTAAATCTCAGTTGTACCAAATTAAAAAAAAAGAAAAAGAAAAAACTCAAACAAAAGGTCCCGTAAGTTTTTTCCTAGTGTTCAAGTAACCTTGAGCATCTGGGAGAAGATATTTCAAAAACACCTTAAATTTAAAAAAACAAACTCCAAACTAAAGAAAGTAGAGCAATAGGACCTTTTTATATTTGAAACTCTAAGAAATAAATTTCTGCTGTATCCTCTCCATAACTTATTCTTCTAGCAAGAAATGAGGAGATGTGGTAAAATGTGACTCTATCCAGGATTGGGAGGAGGAAATTACTCATGATGGAAGGAGTAAGGGGGAGGTAGAGGTCAGGAGAGCAAAATTACACACACAGACCTGACAAAAAGGGACTCTGATTTCACGTCGACCACATTTCCTGAGTGATTACTGTTGGCAAGAGGCTTACTTGCTTTTAATCTAGAAAGACAAAGGACAATTCAACACAACATATGCTCAGTCCCAGGTGAGTGATTGTAGACTGTAATTGCTAAAGGAGTGTGCTGAAAATATTAACACTACATGTAGCTTCTTCTTTAGGCCAAGGGTTTTTAGTGGCCTGCTTGTACGGGAGAAAATTTGGTGGAGCTAGATGGGAGAGTATCTCCCCAGTATATTAATCCCAGAAGGGTGAATACATCATATATGGTTCAATAATTTCCAAGCAACTGTTACATTATGTATTATTCATATAAATCCTGAGCTTTAGTGATTTTATGAACCTTGAAAAAAATGTGAGGTTTGAAAGAATGCTAAAGAGCTGACCATTTTTCAAATGATGTTTTACTAAGTAACCATCCTATCCATAACCATGCACACTATTTCATAAACTGTATATGTTTGTAAACACTAGTATCATATCAGATTTTGCAAGGTTTTGTTTTCCTACTATTACGTACTGCTGTATAGCGGGAAAAGCCAGGTTTCACGCTCAATCCTACTATTCGCTGGTTGAATCTTTTCTGCATAGTTCCTCCTGGCCTCAGTTCTTCTCAGCGTTTGGGGGGAGTAAGTGAGGTAATCTGAACAAGAATTTTGAGTTAAGGAAAAAAAAAAAACCTTGTATGCGTCTTGATAAAGACACACACAGAGAGAGAGATATGAAGGTAGGTAGGTAAATACAGGTATTGATAGTATTTCTAATAGTTCAAATTTAATAATTCTAGTTAAGAAAACAATTTTCACTTTTACAACTATTCACACAAATATCTATTGCTTTAACATCCATTGTATACTCATTGTATTATAAGCGCCTGATAAAACATTTAATTTTGGTTACCCTTCTAGGTAGGAGTCCCTTGGTGGCACAAACAGTTAAGCTGTCGACTACTAGCCAAAAGGTTGGCAGTTAAACTCACCCAGAGGCACCTCGGAAGGCAGGCCTGGTGACCCGGTGATCTGCTTCTGAAAGTTCACAGCCTGGGAAACCCTATGGAGAACAGTTCTATTCTGCACACATGGGGTCACCATGAGTCGGAATTAACTCCACCTCAAAGGCAACTTACAACAACCGTTCTAGATGCAATATATATTAGTAGATTTTTAGAAAATTTTTTTTCTGCTGCAGTCATTTTATACTTACAGTCCACTGTTACTTTTCAATAGTGAGCTTCTCTTTCTAGATCAGTATCTAGCATTTAATTTGCTTAAACCTCTCTCTACGATTCACAGATAACCATCAGTTTCTACTCCTATGTATCTTTCTTAAAGCTAATCCCTGAATAAACCACAGTGTAGCCATGGTTTTGGCAGATCTCGTTTACATGCATAGTCTATATAGCTCAAAAGCCAAAAATAAAAAGTTCTAAAAAGTGATCAGCAAGAATTATTATAGTGTTCAAAAAATGATGCCCATTTGCAAATGTGTTTTAGATTCAACATGAAAACTAAATTCAGTGTGAAATCAAGGGACAGATCAGAGTAAACGGCAATGCACATAGAAAAAATACCTTTTCCCAAAAAAGTATATTATTTGGTGGGATGCCTTTTACAAAATATTTCATTTACTGTGTTAATATTGTGCAAACCAAACCATCCAAACCAAACCTGTTGCTATGAGTTGATTCCAATTCATAGCGTCTTACAGGACAGAGTAGACCTGTCTCATAGGGTTTCCAAGGCTGTAACCTTTACAGAAGCAGACTGCCACATCTTTCTCCCACAGAGCAGTGGGTAGGTTCAACCACAGACTTTTTGGTTAGCAGCTGAGTGCTTAACCACTGTACCACCAGGGCTCCTTTAATATTGTGCAGTTTTATGCAATTAATATAAAAATGTGCTAGGTATAGAAGTGAAACTGATAAAGACTTTATTCTTCAAGCATGAAGTACCACTTGCAGATAGATTGAGAAAACTTTGTGTTATTGGCATCCATGATATTAAAAAGGTGAACATATCAGAATAATATGGGATAAAAACTATATGGTACTCAGACGTATTGTTTTTCGGTACAAACACAGTGAGCAAAGAAGAGTGATATAGAGAATGGGTCATGATAGAAACATGTACCAATTTAGAGTTTACTTCCAATATGATGCACTGGGTCATTTGGCTTAATCTTCTGATTGAGAGGAATTAGAAAAAACTGGGCAAAATATTTAAAAATTGTTTCGCTTTCCTTGGAAAGCTTTCAAGGGAGTGTAGATGTATAGGGTCAAGATCCAGGAGAAGGAAGGAATTCAGGAAAGTGATCCTCAGCTTTGGAGCTAGTTTTCTCCTAGAGTTAGCTGATGATACCATACAAGGTGGCTGAGAGGCTAAGAAGTTCAGCAAGATTGTTGACAGAGTGCAAAGGCCAGAGTGACAAATAATTGGAGTTTGGTTTCCCTCAAAGATGGGGGATCTTGTAAATATTTCACACTTTGCGATTGGACTATGAAGTGTTACAACTTAAAAGAAAGGTGAACTGAAAATTGACTAGCTCTGTGAACCAACTTCTAATTATCTCCGTTCCTGATTGGATCAACTCATTAAGTATCTTTCTAATATGATCTGCGGTGATTAGTACCCATACTAGCCTTCCAGTTGTAAACATTAATTCTCTCTTATGAAAGAGAACATCATCCAGTAGTATATCTGCAATTCTTCATATGCAATGTCCAATACTAATTCAAAAATAACCAGGAACAAGAGAATACAAGGCACCTGACCAAGAGAGCAACAGCCAATAGAATCCTTGGAGTTATCAGATGTAGACTTCAAATTGATTGTTATGTTCAAAGAAATAAAAATATAAGGTTAAGATTTCAGTAGAGAGTTTGAAAAATTTAAAAAGAGCCATGTGGAATTTCTAAAAGAGAAAAAATAAAGTACCTGCAATTAAAAATTTAATATAGTGGTTTAAATGCCATTAGACACAGTCGAAGAAGTAGTACACACATTTTAATCTGGGGCTTGCTCTACAAAGTTTTGTTTTTTAACTCCACAAATGAAATGGAATTTTCCCACCTTCTTTCCTTCCATATCTTTGTTATGCTGAATCCCTTGGGGGTAAAAGGGATTGGATTTACTTCTGGGCGATCCTTACCATTAAAAGGCCATGCCCTTCAGGGTTCTACTTTTTCAAGTGTGTTATCCTATTAGATTCTTGCCCTTTGTCACCCCCTGGCATTGATTTCTAGCCCCTTTCCTTGAACATCCATCAAAGTCTCAGCTCGTTTGGCAATATTAGCAAGTGTCTTCTGTGCCAATGTACCTTAAGTCTCCTGTTTATCTGTCTGGTTTCTTACTGTCTCTTAAATTTAATCCAAAATTCTCCACTATTCGGTCAGCACCACAATGCTTTTACAGAATGATTTTTACTTTTTACTAGCATCTTTACTTGAGAGTTGGTCTAAATAACCAAGGTCATCGTTACGGCAAACAATGTGATAACCAGAACATAACAACTTGTTACCATATTTTTGTACTATCATTTTGGTCCAAGCCTCCATCATACATTACCTGGATTATTGCAATAGCTACCAACCGGTCTCACTTTTATTGCCCTTAAACACCAACAGTGTACTTTCAATAGTACAGCCAACACTATCCTGTAAAATCTGAAACAGATTATATTACTTCTCTGCTCAAAACCTTTCATAGCTTTCCATTTCACTGTGGAGAAAAGCCAAAGTCTTAAAGTGGCCAATAGGTCCTTCCTCTGACACTCTAGGCATGCCCCCACCTTCATGCCTTAGCACTAGCTGTTCCGTGTGGCTAAAACACTCCTTCCTTCCCAAAGTATCCACATGGCTTGCTTCTTCGCTGATTTCAGGTATTTAATCAAATTTATTTCAGTGAATTTCCTGGGTCATGCTGTTTAAAATGGCAATCCTCCCACTACCTCTGCTGTTCCCATGCCCTTTCCATTCGTTATTCTTTCTTTATAGCACTTAAACCAAACCCGTTGCCGTCAAGTCGATTCCGACTCATAATGACCCTATGGCACTTGTATTTATTTATTTTCTGTCTCCACACCTGAAAATAAACTGCTAAGTGGAGGACTTCTTGGAATTCTTGTCTGTGTTTTCACTGCTCTATCTTCAGTGCCTAGCCCTGCATCTGTCATGTAATAGGCTCACAGTAATTATTTGTTGAATAAATGATACAACACAGACATCAGAAAAGTGACAATTAGTGTAGTATGAGAAGCATAAACTTCCTTTAAAATGATCGTAACACCAGCTTTTAAATCGAATCTGAGAAAGTTCACTTAAACACTCCATTCACTATTCTAAAGTTTTTCCTTCATTGACTAATTGTTTCACTTTCCCCCAAAATAATTTTTTAAAGCAAAAACTAGTAATTAAAAAATAATCATAGTCACTATTACCTTAAAAATGGGAAAATGTTTTCTTAACACCCCTCCTCCCTGCAAAATGAATATATATTCAAGGCTTATGAACACAATGAATCTTCCATTTCAAAAGTCGTTTTCACAACTTGAATATGTAATCAATTTACGTAGACCAGTCAACCTGAAGTCTAGAAACTAATACTAAACAAGCAGAGAAAGATTTCTAAAGCTTATAAGCTGTAATTAAGGAAGATACTGCGTTTGTCTTTTATAAAATCTCTTCCCTCTCTAGCCCTCTGTGTTCATTTTTCTGTAAATCAGTTGTCTTTATTTTTTGATTCATTTTGCAAGTTTTTTTTCAATGAGTTTTCTCTTGCATATAATAGACAATGTTTGTGAAAATTCATTGTGGAACAGTATTTCATATCAATTTATTCACCTCCCTTAGTTGTATTATTTTATCTTCAACAAAGGCAGAAAGACTTTCAGCTTGCGGTGTCAACATTAAAATAAAAGATTGAGTACAGTCTAAGGCAGAAATAGCCTGGATGCCACATAAATCGCTTCTAAATTTCTTCAGAAATGCTACCTTCACTTTCACCTATCATTTGAACACCTAATAATTTAAGATAATTTGTATTTAAAAAAAAATAGACGCTAGGGAAGTCAGCCACCATTTTCTATCATAATTAGTAAACATCTGCTGCCCACTCTCATGATAACCAGCATCTGCATATTATGAAGGTTGCACTCCAGGAACCTGCTTTACTGTCAAAGAGAACGCCAGTAAAGAACTGCCTATTCTACAGGATTGCCAATATGAATACTAATTAGGCCTTGCTTGAACGACAAGTATTACTAAAAAAAGACAACGGTTTTCTTAAGTATCTTTTAAAGTACTGGCTTAGGATGCAAACGATAATATTTTTAAAAATGGACAGAAAAAATAAAACTGCAAAAAACTAAGACACAAAACCTTAGCAATTTAATAAAATTAACTATTTCTAAGAAATGATGAAAATACCCAGAAAAAACAGATGCGAAACCATTGGAAATAATGTGCATCAAAATGAGTGAATTATTTTTCCAGATGTGAGAATGAAGAGCTAAACTGTAAACAACATAGCATCTCAAATCTTTCTTTGATATTGTTTGCACAGGGTGAAAGGTCTACTAAATAGACAATAGCCTTTTTTAAGCCTGATTTCTAAACGTAGCTTCCTTCCTCTCTCTTCATCTTTAGGGCATTTAAATGTTGGTTTACTAAGTGATTACTTAATTTAAAAATAAGTGTTGAATAAAAAACTTAATGATTAAAGGTCACGCATCCCATATAATTCAAGATGATACAGAGGGAAAGATAAAAAAATATTGAAATAATAATGTAAACCTGGGAATTTCAAAGTAATGATGATTTGTTTTTAAAATGAATTGTTGAAATGGTCTCTAATTCACCTTCAAAATAATTATTTGGCTTACTGAATGAATCAGGGTTATTTTGAAGTTTTTTGTTTATTTTTTTTGAATCAATGGACTATGACTAAAATGGAAAATGCAGAATGTGTGAAAGAATTCTGGCTTAAGTTTTATGCTATGAAATGTTGTGTATACCTTTATGCAGAGTATATGGCCCTCTATGTGGTTTGATTTAAGCAGCAAGGGAAGGCACTCTTGGACCCCAAAATGATAAGAAAAATTTGAGTATAAGCTTTTGTTATTTCTTGTAAATAATAATATTCACAATGCAATGTGACTCCGTAATAAACCAGGTTAATATGTAAGTCATTATTATTCTCTGAAGGAAGCTTTTTATTTGGGAGAACATATAGTTGAAAAGCAGTCTTTATTGAGTGCCTGGAACTTTACTCAATTTTGAGGCAGAAAGTGAGTGAAATAGCAACCCACTCAGAGACCATATTTGCTAATTTAATGTTGTCCATATTTTGCTTGGTGTTATACAAAACGTACAGCATATAAATCACTATTTTTTGTGTAGACTTTCCCATAAAATATTCCATATATGGAACCATCTTCTGAAAGGTGAAATGCTATTTTATTTACATAGTAGAATATGTATGTATGTATTCATACATATGCATACACAGAGGCATGCATACCACTCATGCACTCGACACTATCTATGCATATATAGTTACATTTTAATATATTTTCTATTGTTATATATTATTGTAAGGAGAGCTGGTGGCGCAGTGATTAAAGTGATCGACTGCTAACAGAATGGTCAGAGGTTGGAAACCACCAGCGGCTCTGTGGGAGAAAGATGTGGCAGTCTGCTTGGTAGAGATTTACAGCCTTGGAAACCTTTTGGGGTTGCTATGAGTTGGAATGGACTTGACGTCAGTAGGTTTGGTTTTTGGTATAGATTATTGTAGGAGCCCTGGTGGCATTATGGTTAAGAGCTTGCCTGCTAACCAAAAGGTTGGCAGTTCAAATGCACCAGCCACTCCTTGGAAACCCTATGGGGCCGTTCTACTCTGTCCTATAGGGTCACTAAGAGTTGGAGTCAACTCGATGGCAATGGGTATATATCATTGTATTTTAAAAATATTTACTCCATTGGGCTGCTCTGCTAAGTGGCCATCATTTTAAATACCATTTTCTATGCCTGGAATATAGTAGCTTACTGTGAAGTTATTTCTAAGTATAATGCCTCACATGTTTATGATCAAGATATTTCACTGACTTCATGGTGTTGATAGTTGCTGGGTGTGTTCTCTTCTACTCTTGATGTCTCCTGCTGTGTGCTTTAAACCCACTGAGAATGACTGGTGCTTCATTTTTTCATAAGAGATGCCACTCACCCAGATGACATCAGCAATGTGCTGCATTCTCAGGAGCCGCACCTGCACAGAAGCCCTGCTGCTTCCACAGAAATAGGGTCAATAACAGTCTCCCTTCTTCATATCTCTTGTGTGGTTTTGTGCTGCTTTCATAGTTTAGTAGCCATTTTTAATTTTACTTACAGACAGGAATAAGTGAGAGAATGGACGAAGAGATGAATTTGGGTGACAGACCCCACCCTATGATCAGAATCACCTTTTCCTTCAGAAAATGAAGACTTTAACATGAGACTAAGTTTCTCTTATGATCCGTTTGCACCCAGAAGATATTTTAGTTCTTAAAGATAATCGACTTCTGATGACAATCCTGTTCAGTTCCCCAGGCATGCTGGAACTAAAGCAGTATATACACCTTAAGTTTCTCTTGGAATTCATATTATATTTGTGACTTATATTACTTCTTAATAGCGGACTTTTTTGGTGAAGGTAGTTTTACAAAAATGTTTGAATTTTATTAATTCATTCTCTTTTCTAGGTAGAATTTTGTTACTCACACCAGTTTATGGTTAATATTAATTTATATTTTGTTAGCCCAATGGAGGTCAACAATTTAAAACACATTTGTTCGCCCTATGGTAGTCCAGTCTCACTCCTTCACTAATTGGTCATTATTGATGACTTTCCATTACCTGTTGGTAGAGAGGTAATAACTCACAGGCTTTAGCTTTCAGATAAAATTTGGTAAAACCCTCATACTGACACTTGCTTGATGTTTGGGCTTGGGTAAACTACTTAATTTTTACATGCCTCATTTACAAAATATGGATGGTGATAGTACTGACCCCATGGATCTGTTGTAAATATGAAATGAAACACAATCTGTAAAAATGCTTAACACATTAATGCCAACATCATAAGCTCTCAGGAAGTAATTTTTACTATTGTGTGTTGTTTCTGTTTCTTCAAGATATTTTTCTTTCTGAATCAATTTTAAAAAAGAGCATCAGGATAAACTTGTTCCTTAAAGGAAAAATGCCATAATTATGGTATGAATAAAACAACTCTTTCTGAACCTAGCTTGCTCCAAGTTATGTCTTTAAAAAGTCTTAATAGCAGACTTTCCACCAACAGATGTATTGTCTGCCCCTGTAATAAAAACTCATAAAAGAAAAGAACAGATAAAAATGATAAGGAAAACTATTTTTATTGACTGATAAAAATTAGCCATTTGATGTCCTATGGACATTTTAGAGAACATTGTATCTGAGTGTTAAATTCCAAACTGTATTCAGTCATTAATTCAGAATATGTCATAGATAAAGATTTCAATTTTAATAGCCTGTTTGGTGACTAAAATTCATTTAGATATTGGATTTTCTGTTTATCTGGTTCTGTGTTGCTAACTTGAAGGTCAGTGAGCTCAAAATTTGATGCTTTCACCAGAAAATAATAAAATAATAAAAGGCTTATTTAGAACTAAACTTTCCAAAATTAGAAGGTCACAGAAAGAAAAGGCAGAGGGGTATCAAAATACTAAATAAAGACTATTCAACTAAAATAATCAAATATTCCTGCTATGTGTAAAGCCCTGTGCTGTGAGAATGGGAGAATCCAAAGATATGCAAGACACAGTCCCTAACTTCAAGGAGTATGTGACTATATAGCTGAATGAATTAGATCTGACTTCTACAAGCAGAGACTGAGAGACATAGCATTGTGGTATTCCGGGTAGGAATGTTAGGAGAGTATTTGGAACATTCAGCAAATTAGGACTGGATCATTAAGTATACACAGGCATGTACTTGAGAAGTGATTAGGATGTAGGTTGAGGTCAGACTATGGAAGGCTAAGCTGATGATTTCTTAACTTAAATATTAAACCATCTTAGAGAGTTCTGTTTCCAATGGGATAGAGTAGGTCATGGCAGAGGAGCACACCTTCTTGGACAATCTAGAAAAGTCAGAGAAAATACATAAAACTCTTTTTCGAAGGCAGTGGAGAATTACTGAGGCAACGATAAATAGAAAGCTAAGACGAAAAAGAGGGAATAAACCTCGAGACCTGAGTTGGTTTCTGCGCCCATTTTTATCCTAGAGGTATATGCCAATTCTGGGCATGGGCAGGAAAATGAAAATACAAGTCAAAGTTTGGTGGAAATTTTTGTGGACTGCCACTATGCGTGGTTGGAGAGACAGCAGAGACTTTGACAGAGACTTAAGAAAAATCCACTGCCACCAAGTCTATTCTGACTCATAGAGATCCTATAGGACAGAGCAGAACTGTCCCCTGGGGTTTCCGAGGTTGTAATCTTTACGGAAGCAGATTGTAGCATCTTTCTCCCGCAGAGTGGCCAGTGGGTTCAAATCACTATTTGGTTAGCAGCCGAGTGCATAACCACCGTGCCACCAGGGCTCCTTCAGCAGAGACTTAGGAGTCTCCAAACCCAGGACCTGTGTTCCCCTCAGGAATTTTTCCAAGTACTGGAGATGAAGGGAGTGGAAGACTATAAGTCTTAGCAGGAAGCATCTGGGAAGTACAGTGGAACTTGTAGCATTCTTACAAGACAAAGATTAGAGTGTGGGACACACCAGAGGGCGGCCTCTGCAGAATATACCTTGTTCTTGATGAAAAATGCTGGAGGGCCATTGTCAACCAAGAGGCAATCAGCAGTACCAGGGCTTCAACCCAGCTTCAACACAGCAGGGTCCCTGCTGCCTACTGCTTATCCTATTCGTGTTTCTTTAGGGAGTAAAAGGGAAATATTTCCCTGACAATTTTCCTAAGAGTTGATTATTGCTAATTCTATTTATTCTCTCTTGGCTCCTGGTTTCTCTGGAATGGTTGTTTCACTTGCATAGATTTCTTCCAAGTCTTTTCTGAGTAATGTTTTCTCTACACTTCAATCTCATCCTATTCAGAGTTACGTAAAATCCCCTAGCCAATTTTGTCTACCAAATTTTGAATTTGCAACTATTTTTCCTTTCTGTGATGGATCTGTGTATTTCTTTTTTTCAAATATCTTTACAATACTTTCTGGAATTTTTGTTGCAAGAAAGGCGCATGCGTACACTCTATACATCATAAGGCACTATGTTTTTGTTAGTTGCCATCGAGTCTGTTCCAACTCATGGTGACCCCATGTGTGCTGAGTAGAATTACTCTATAGGGTTTTCAGGGCTGTGGCCTTTCTGAAGCAGGTCTCCAGCCCTGTCTGCCAAGATGCCTCTGGGTGTGTTCCAACTGCCAATTTTTCAGCTAGTAGTAGAGAGCACTTAACCATTTGTACCACCGAAGGATTCCTAAGACACTCCAGTGAAGGGATAAATGGCTCTAGTTGTACTCCATTTTTTAATTCCCTATTAGAACTGCAGATGTCCTCTATTCTCAATATGCCCACAAGTCTCTTACACTGTGTTGCACTGGGGAGTCCCAAGTAAACAACACCTCCCAGGATTCAGTCTCTCTGTATCTCTCACATTGACTCCAGGCTTATCCACATAATTTGATTTGCTCAATGGGGTATTAACAGGTATGATTCAAGCAGAGGCTTATATGTTTTTTCCACATTGGGGCTCATCCTCTTGCAAAGTGGTCCAGGCTATCCTGCTGGACAGAGAGCCCGTGTGGAGAGGTCCTGAAGGATGACATGCCATATAAAGAGAGAAAGGACATGTAGATGAGTACAATGGCACTTCACCTGGACTCCCAGCTAAATGCAGCCACATGAGTGAACCCGGCCAAAATCATGAGTAACAGAACATCTGCCCAGTCAACCCACAGAAGCCCAAGAAATAATAAATCACTTTCTTAAGCCACTAAATTTTAATGTGTTTTATTATGTAGCAATAAATAACCAAAACATGCACAAAGGGGAGCCCTGTCCCCAGAAAAATTGGATGACTTACATTGGCTATGAATTCTTTTTCTTTTTGCCACCTCTCTAGTTTGCTCATGTTTTTACTTCCTCCTGGAATGTGTATTCCTCTCTGAGTATTGAAATCCAACACATCTTCAAGATGTTGAGATATTAAGTATTGAGCAAAGTGATAAAGGTATTCTGTATTCCAATATGTTTAAGCTTATATTTCTTTACTTCTCCCCAAGCAGAAAATCCCTCAGGATTTATGATTGTCTCTATTCTCATTAACCAGCTGGAACTACAACATGGTATCATAATTTTAAATCCAAGCAATTGTAAACTGTAGACATGCCAAGAAAACTGCTATTGCAGATGATTGAAGCTGTTTTCAGGAGTGCATTTCCTTCTTCAGCTGCCTGGGCCTTGGAATAAATGGAAAATGGACCCAATGATAATAATTACAGCAACTGTTTATTGGATGCTTGCTTCACTGTGTTAAGGCTTTTACACATGTGATCCAGGTGTCCCAGACCTCAGCAATCTATGGCCACAAAAGAAGGTCATCACCCAGAAGCCTCCATGTTATTCTTCTCCTGTCTAGCTCCACATATTTGTTCCTGTATGGAAACCCTGGTAGTGTAGTGGTTAAGTGCTACAGCTGCTAACCAAAGGGTCAGCAGTTCAAATTCACCAGGCATTCCTTGGAAACTATGGGGCAGTTCTACTCTGTCCTATAGGGTCGCTATGAGTTGGAATTAACTTGACGGCAACAAGTTTGGTTTTTTTTTTGTTACTCACGAATACACTTGGTTAAGTCTCACAGTGCCATTTCCCATGATAAAAATCCTAATCTACAACGATAGTGTGGTCTGATGCTCTTGAAGTTTGGGACTACTTGGTTTGGGAGTTAGAGTGTTGCTGGGAAATCCAGTCTCTTACCTAGTTTTTTACCATGCTTTGTTACGTGGGCCCTGAAAAAAGGTCAGCTTGTTCAGAGAGTCTCATAAATAATAATAAAAATAGTAATGATAATAATAATATTTACTGATCATTGGCCAAACATTTTACTTTTTATCCATAGATTTTATGTAATTCCCTCAGCAATTCTATGAGATAATACAATTATCTCAAAGAGGCTAAACTTCCTAAGATCAAACAAGTTTCCAGGAAAATACATCAGCTTTTGTTCACTCCTCTAATCTTAGGAGCACAAATTCAGCTCAAGGAGCTTAACGGGTGTCATGTCTCATTCCATTTGCTCACCCAGGTCTAATTGCCACCAGGCACCTTCAACCCATCCCTAATCTCACCTCCCCAGTTGTGCAACAAAAGATCTCATCCTTATCAGAGAATGAAAGTAGATATGGAGGGAAGGAGGATGTGGAGGAAATGCCTGCATTAAGAACATCTGTATTTTGCTCATTTAGCCCAAAACGGCCCATTGCACCTATATTACCTCATTATTGTAAACAAACAAAAAAATATACCAGATGACTAGAATTGTTTTTAATTCACAGCCAAGGAAACTAACTCTTAGAAATGTTAAGCAGGCTGCCCAAGCTCACACAGGTATCATGTGATTACGAGTGGAGACTGAGTATGTCATAATATCTCCTACAGCAGACCATAGAGAATAAATAGAGAAAACAGAGTGAGTTTACATAAACTGGGAATCTCTAACATTTATGTAGAAGGAAACTTCACATATTATGTTATTAGTTTGAATAGAGAGGACTTTCAATATCTAGATGTGTATTGAGACCTTCAATATATAGAGAGATAAAATGCAGAACTGAACAAGTAACTGCTTAAATCCATCAGCAGAAATGTATCCATAAAAAAAGTCGTTTCACGTTTATGTTCCAACACAGGTTTTATAACTTCAGGGTTCTAGCAGGAAATGAGAGAAATATCCTCTTTTATTTCTCTCCCTTGGCTTAGAAGCCCATGCCCAGAAACAAACCCTGTACTCAATTTCTTCAGTAAATGCCACCTTAGCTGTTTAACTTTCATATTAAAATGCTTTCTAATTCAGGTAATGTTTGTACTCTCTCTAAGGAGAACTGGCTTAATTTTTATTACATACTTATTAAGGAACATCTTAACTTTTCAAAATGAAAATTACTAAGGAAGGAAATAAATCAAGATGAAGGAGAAGGCATTTACTGAACGTGATATATTTATGAAAAAAAGGTCTATGTTACAACACATAATTATGAAATTAGATCTTACTTGAATTTGCAAATGTTTGGTATGTTAATGCATTTCATATAAAATCGAGTCCTGGAGTGTATAGTACAAAGAAGCAGATAAAATTCCATGCTATCTCCCAACCAAATGAATAAATAAACATAAATACATGCAGAGAAAGAAGGTAAAAATAATCAGGTTGTATTTTTTAGTTTATATTAATTAAACACTTCTAAAATTTTTTTATTAAAAGCATTCCTTCTTGTGCTAATATGTTGTCTTTAATATACTAGGCTGATATTGAAAATCTGTTGGTCTAGCTGTGTTTCTTAACATTAGATCAAATATGCATATTCAGAGATGAGGACACAAGCATCATTTCATTTGTTTGCCAGGAGGAATATGCTTTGTATTGATGATAACTGCTTATATTTGTGATAATCTACAGCAAATGAAACACACTATTTTGACAATAAAGTTTAATTCAAGCATGGTAAAGTAAGTTGCCATTTGGATAAAACCTAACCCTGGTTTCTTTTAACCTCAAAACTCAGGCTAGTGACTAGTGAGTCAGTTGCATTAGATAATAACTGTTTTGCTAAAGCATTAAGCAAAGTTTTTAAGTGCTTTCTAGCAAATAATAGACCATTGTCTTAGTCATCTAGTGCTGCTGTAACAGAAATACCACAAGTGGATGGCTTAACAAAGAGAAATATATTCTCTCATAGTCTAGTAGGCTACAAGTCCAAATTCAGGGTGTCAGCTCCACGGGAAAGCTTTCTTTTCTCTGTTGGCTCTGGAGGAAGGTCCTTGTCATCACTCTTCCCTTGGTCTAGGAGCTTCTCTGCACAGGAACCTCAGGTCCAAAGGACGCGCTCTGCTCCTGGCACTGCTTTCTTGGTGGTATGAGGTCCCCTACTCTCTGCTCACTTCCCTTTCCTTTTATCTCTTGTAAGATAAAAGGTGGTGCAGGCCACACCCCAGGGAAACTCTACATTGGATCAGGGACGTGACCTTAGTGAGGGTGTTACAATCCCACCCTAATCCTCTTTAACAGAATCAAATCTTGCCTCATTCACCACAGACAGAGATTAGGATTTACAGCACATCGGGAGATTACAATCACAAAATGGAGGACAACCACACAGTACTGGCAATCATGGCCTAACCAAGTTGACACATATTTTGGGGGGACACAATTCAATCCATGACAACCATAATTAACAATTAAAAACTGCAAGCAAACATCTACTGTAGTTGGCGTGAAAATTCAACTGTGTTGAAAACAAAGGCCCAGTAAAGAGAGTTCTCTGTGCATTTTACATTTTTTATTTGAAATTATGATAAAAACTATGCCAGTGCACGTTTGTAGGCAGTCAATGCAAAATATTATGCTGACCACCTGGTCGTATATTAAGATATCATATCATTATTTGATTTTATGCTATTCAACTTTAATTGTGGAAACTACTGCAACTATGTTTTCAATATGTTTAGGGAAATTTCTAAGAGGAAAAAAATCAAAGCAATTCTTGAGCCATAAAAAGATAATTTTACTGAAGTATGATTTCAATAAACCGCAAAGTGTTGCCATTTTTAATGTTTTTTCACTCAGCCTACTCTTTGCCAAGAACATTTGACTCTCCCAAATTGTTATTATCATGGGCATGTCTTTAGCATTGGTATTTTGGTGATACCATTTGTATTTCTGTTATAGCAGCACTAGATAATTAAGACAGTAACTTTCCCAGAACACAATCCATTTTTCATATTTGGGGTTTGAGTATCTTTTCTCTGTATAATAATTTTGATTTCACTGAGATAATGACATAGTTAAGCAATAGAGCTAACTGTATTTGTATCATTTAAAATCCTCAAATGTGTATCAGCTGGGGCCTCTATGCTCACAGATTTCAAATAGCCACCATATACATCTGTGATAGTCAAGTAGCCTGAGGACACTAGTAGATTGAATCACTGCTAAAATCCCATATAAATCAGTATATTGTGCCTTGCCATAGGTAACAGATGAAAGGTAGCTTCTACTTCAAAACAACATTTTAGGTCTGTGGCAGTTACTCCATCACTAGTCACATTAGGAACTATAAGAAAGCAAAAAATCAGGTAAGTTGGAAACAGGCTTTCAAAGTGAATAGTATCCTGTTGTGCATAGATAAGACAGATGCTGTTAGAATTTCAAGTGTTGGAGCGGGAGAAAAGTTACATATAACCATAATGTGTGGCAACTCAACTAGCATCAAAAATCATTCCAAAGATAGTGTCTCCCAAATCAAAGCCTGAGGCAACATGAAATCTTAAACCCCTCATCTTGTAAACAGCCGCCTAGCTGAAGCAAAATGAAGACCATTATGTTCATCCAAGGCTCTCAGCAAGGGATTTTCTTCTGTCTAAATATTATTATGGTTGTTATTGTTGTTGTCAGGCACCATCAAGTCGAATCTGACTCATAGTGGCCCTGTGAAAAAACAGAACAAAACGCTGCCGGGTTGTGAGCCATCCTCACAATCCTTGACATGTTTGAGCCCATTGTTGCAGCCACATTGGCAGTCCATCTCATTGAGGGTCTTCCTCTTTTTTGTTGACTCTCTACTTTACCAAGCATGATGTCCTTCTCTAGGAACTTGTCCCTCCTGATAACATGTCCAAAGTCTCACCATCCTCACATCTAAGGAGCATTCTGGCTGCACTTCTTCCAAGACAGACTTGTTCATTCTTCTGGAAGTCTACAGTATATTCAATATTATTTGCCAACACCATAATTAAAGGCATCAGTTTTTCTTCAGTCTTCCTTATTCATTGTCCAGCTTTCACAGGCATATGAGGCAATTGAAAATATCATGGCTTGGGTCAGGTGCACCTGAGTCCTGAAGGTGACATCTTTGCTTTTTAACACTTTAAAGAGGTCTTTTGCAGCAGATTTGACCAATGCACTATATCGCTCGATTTCTTGATTGCTGCTTCCATGGGCATTGAATTGTGTATCCAAGTAAAATGAAATCCTTGACAACTTCAATATTTCCTCCACTTATCATGATGTTGCTTATTGGTCCAGTCATGAGGATTTTTTTTTCTTTATGTTGAGATGTAATCCCTACTGAAGGCTGTAGTCTTTGATCTTCATCAGTAAGCGCTTCAAGTCCTCTTCCATTTCAGCAAGCAAGGTTGTGTTATTTGCATATCAAAAGTTGTTAATGAGTCTTCCTCCAATCTTGATGTTGTGTTCTTCTTCATATAGTCCAGCTTCTCAGATTATTTGCTCAGCATATAGATTGAATAAGTATGGTGAAAGGATACAACTCTGACACACACCTTTCCTGATTCAAACCATGCAATATCCCCTGTTCTCTTCGAATGACTGCCTCTTGGTCTATGTACATGTTCCTCATGAGCACAATTAAGTGTTCTGGAGTTCCCATTGCTCGCAATGTTGTCCATAATTTGTTATGATCCACACAGCCGAATGCCTTTGCATAGTCAATAAAATACAGGTAAACATCTTTCTGGTATTCTCTGCTTTCAGCCAGGATCCATCTGACATCAGCAGCAGTATCCCTGGTTCCACATACTCTTCTGAATCTACCTTGAAATTCTGGCAGTTCCCTATCGATGTTATGTTGCAACCATTTTTTCATTATCTTCAGCATTATTTTACTTGCATGTGATATTAATGACATTGTTCCATAATTTCCCCATTTCACTGGATCGCCTTTCTTTGGAATGGGCACAAATACGGATCTCTTCCAGTTGGTTGGCCCAGTAGCTATCTTCCAAATTTCTTGGGATAGTGAGCACCTCTAGCGTTGCATCCATTTGTTGAACGATCTCAATTGATCTGTCAATTCTTTTTTTTTAAAATTTTATTGTTGTACTTTAAGTGAAAGTTTACAATTCAAGTTGGTCTCTCATACAGAAATTTATATCTACTTTGTTATGTGACCCTCATTAATCTCCCTATACTGTGACAGCATACTCCTCCTTTCCACCCCTTGTTTCCCATGTCCATTCAACCAGCTTCTGACCCTCTCTGCCTTCTCATTTCACCTCTGGACAGGAGTTGCCCATTTAGTCTCATGGATCTACATGAGCTAAGAAGCACACTCTTCATGAGTGTCATTTTTTGTCCCATAGTCCAGTCTAATCTTTGTCTGAACAGTTGGTCTCGGGAATGGGTTAGTTCTGGGTTGACAGAGAGTCTGGGGGCCATGCTTCCTGGGGTTCCTCTAGTCTCAGTCAGACCATTAAGTCTGGTCTTTTTACTAGAATTTGAGTTCTGCACCCCACTTTTCTTCTGCTCCATCAGGGACCCTCTGTTGTGTTCCCTGTCAGGGCAGTCATTGGTGGTAGCTGGACACCATCTAGTTCTGGTCTCAGGCTGCTGCAGTCTCTGGTTTATGTGGCCCTTTCTGTCTCTTGAGCTAATACTTTCCTTGTGACTTTGGTGTTCTTCGTTCTCCGTTACTCCCGGTGGGTTGGGACCAATTGATGCATCTTAGATGGCTGCCGCTAGCTTTTAAGACCCCAGAAGCCATTCACCAAATATTCTGTCGATTCTTGAAGCCTTGTTTTCTCCAATGCCTTCAGTGCAGCTTGGACCTCTTCCTTCAGTACCATTGGTTCTTGATCATATGCTACCTTCTGAAATGGTTGAGTGTTGACCAATTCTTTTTGGTATAGTGACTGTGTGTATTCCTTCCATCTTCTTTTGATGCTTCCTGCGTCATTCAATTTTTTGCCCATAAAAAACAAACAAGCAAACAAAAAAAAACAAACCCATTGCCATCGAGTCGATTCCAACTCATAGCAACCCTATAGGACAGGGTAGAACTGCCACATAGGGTTTCCAAGGAGCAACTGGTGGATTGGAACTGTTGACCTTTTGGTTAGCAGCCAAATAGAAAAGCTAAATTTACCTTGAAAACCATTAAACAAAAGGATATTTTAAGTCATGATGGACTTTTAAGTTGATACTTAGGTCTCTTTCCAAATTCACCCTCTTCCACTTCATTCATTGCTAGGTTTTAATAGCAGTAAGTATATAGACAGTAGTTGAAAATCATCTTGGCATGGCCATAAGCCAATCAGAACAGATGCATGGCAAATCAGAACGGACATCAGTCATAAATAAGTTGTACAGCTGTACTGCTGTTTGTCATCATCAGCCCTGTTGGTAAAAATATTAATATCTGATAGATCTCCTGTATTTTAAAGTAATAGTTTAGATACATAAGAACTTTTAATTCTCCAGCACTTTGCATGTCACTCCACTTCTTCAGATTATCTGTTCATCTTTTATTTGAATTTTAAAGTTTTTCCCACAATAGCCTTGTGTAATATATAATCTTGGTTATGTTAATTACTAGTTTATAGATTTCTTTTTCTATTGTTAGTATATCTTTATTTTATATTTTATTATTGATTATGAGGGATATAGAAATATTTATTATTTTTGTAGGTTGATATTGTATCTAGAATTTTTTTAAACTCCTGTATTAATTTTATTAGTTTATTTCTTGATTCTCTTGATATTTTAAGTAAATGAACCTATCATCAGAAAATGATGAGTATTTTTTTGAAATTTCCTTTCTAATCCTTATATTTCTGATTTAGTTTTCTTTTCTTACAAGAGCATTGAACTAGATCTCTAATACTACATTAAACAATAATTGAAGCAGTGAGTATCCTCAATTTGTTCCCAGTCCTGTAGGAAATTCATTTATATTCTCCAGTAAGTAAAATATTTGCCTCATGCTTTTGATATACAGTGTTTAAGAAATCTAGAAAATTTCTTTTTATTCAGTTTGATGAACTTTTAAAATATTAACTAAGTGTGGAACATTATAAAGTGCCTTTGAAAACATATATTGAGATAATCATGATTGTCTCCTTTCAACTTACGGTATTACTATACATAGCAATCCATTTCATAGAACAAACTAAACTTTATCTATTCACTTACTGATAAATAGTTAGACTGTTTCTTATTTTGCTATTACAAAGACTGCTGCAATTACCAGATATATATTTATCTCTTTTGGTTTATGTATGAGTTTCTAGTGTATATTTATCCTTTGGTGATATTGCTTGGTTATAAGTTATGAGCCTCTTCAAACTGAATACATATTACCAAATTGTCCTTCAATATGTTATAATTTGGAATAGGTAGATATGTAAGTATATAAATTATGGTATAATAAGGAACTCTGGTCATGCAACAGCTAAGGGCTAATGGATAGGTTAGCTGTTTGGACCCACCTAGCAGCTCTAAGGGAGAAAGACCTGGCAATCTGCTCCAGCAAAGATTACAGACTAGAAAACCCTATGGACATTTCTATGCTGTCACATGAAGTTGCTATGAGTCAAAAATCCACTTGATGGCATCTACACACATACAATGTGGTAAAGATATACTTTATTCATAGCTCCCATCACCTATAGCAAAAAAAACACTAATTAGTGTGACATTGTACAAGTCCCATTAAAGTCTGCCTTATTCTGTCTTTCAACCTTGACTTTCACCATTTCTACTCCTCCCTTTCCCCAGATTCCCTCCATATGACATTTTTCTGTGGTTTCTTTCATATTGCTCTATCTGATTGGAATCCCCTTCCCTAAATTATTTAGATACAGGAATGAGAAGCATTCCTTGACTCCCTCTAGACAAACTTTATTGTCCTTTTCTCTGTAATTTACTCTTGTCTTGCATTTTTCATATTTGCCTCATAAGCACTTGTTTCCTTGAACTTTTTTCCTCTTAAACATATGTTCTGATGGCCTACATCTTTTTTGTGTGTTCATAACAATGCTTAGCAGAGTGTCTGATGTACAATAAATAGTAATGAATAAATGAGTAAACAACTGAATAAATGAATGGATGCATGTTGGAAAATCAGAGGGCTTTATAAACAAGGAATATAGAACTAATGAAACAAATGTATTTTGTCCAACCAAAATCTAAAAGTAAGATTGTGCCTTGCCAATATTAAACTCATTGTGACTGTTTAGAATTTTATTTGTTTTGTGGCAAGCCTCTATAAGTGTAGGTAGATATATGTATGTGTATACCTTCCAAATTGGATTTTTGTCAAGATCAAATCAAATAATACACTGAAGGGTTGTTGGAAAAGTATTACATAAAATCGATTCAAGGGGTTAATGATTTTATACCAAAAATAGAGTTTTATTGTTAGAAAAACCATTTTGTGTTCAGCTGTTTTGACTTCTAGTTACGAATAAAATTTGATCATATATGTCAGAGTGTTTTTTTATTTGTTCTCTTGTTGTTGTTGTTGTTTTGGGGGTATTTGACTAATATATCTTATTGAGTGACCCAACCCCCCTATGGATTTATTCTTGTCTGCACCCAACTACACCCACAATTATCAAGTTTTTATCATTGCTTTAATCTTGTGGGCTTCACAACCCAGAATACAAAGTCAAAACACTTAGATTCATGAAGATCATGTCACTAACAACTATCCACAAAGCACTGTGATTACATGTCAGGATATTCGTATAAATATAGTGAGGACTCTATATTTATAAATTAAATAAAAACTATTATTATTAATAAGTGTCCTAGGTTTATTATTTATACAATGAAAGAAAGAAAGCAAGAAGGAGATTTTTCTCACTAAATACTATACTCTGTTTCAATAATGAAAATAAAAATGCCAAAAGTAAGTTTGCTCTGAATAGAATTTTTTGGAGAAGAGCTAAATGTCAACATGTAGGATAATTTCTACATCCATAATTCATGATTTTTAATGCTGGTTTAATGAATTATAATCTTATGGGTATTGATGGGAATCAAATACAGATAAAGCATATACTAAAATTCTGTACTTATGCTTAAGCACAGCATACTCTACTGATTTTACACACCCCCTTTAAGCTTCGTTAACACTCAAGGATATTATATAAATAAAAACTTTACTAAAATACATAGTATCCCAAATACAGAATTTTATAAGTAATAGCAACTTTAAACTATTCAGATATCAAACGAAGAAATTTAAATTTTTCATTTAAAAATTTCTGCAACTCCAGAGAGAAATACTGTCAGATATTATACAGCTAGCTTATCATTATTTGAGATTTATTAAACACAGGGAAAGAATACATGTGATTGAAAATACTTCCATATACAAGTTAAAACAATTGAGTGAAATGTTTTTTTCCATATATTTTCAAACATTAGGTGTCATTAAACTTACTAATTTAACTTTCTGTTATATGCCATAAAAAAAATAAAGTTAACTGAAGGAAATTTGAAAACACAGAAAAATGTTAAGGAAAAAAAGAAATCATCAATAATCTCAATGTGTGGGAATAATGATGCCTATTATTTTGGTATATTGTAGGCTTGGCATTATACAATCATTACAGATTTTCTTGTATTTTCATAGAGTTAAGGTAATTTTTTTATACAATCTTATATATTGATTATTTAATAAGTTTTATAACATTTTGCTATGTCACTAAAACTTTTTAATGGTCATAAAATACACATGCCTTCTTTGCCATGACACCAGAAGAACTAGTTGGTGCCTGGCTACCATTACTGAACATTTTGATCTAAGATTCTATAGCAAAATCCTGATCAAAAGGGGGAAAATGTGGACAGAATTTTAAATTCTCATGGAATTCAGATTTTCTGGAGCCATTGAAGCTGGGTGAACCCCTGAAACTACTGCCCTAAGATAATCTTTAAACCTTAAACCAAAAATATCCCCTAAAGTCTTCTTAAAACCAAACAAATGCTTAGCTTAACTAGCAAAGAATGTCTGCTTTGAGCATTGTGCTCTTTTAAGATCTATCTATATGGGATTAATTGACAATAGCAACTCAAAAGATTTGATAGGAAACTTTTGAAGCAGTGAATTTTTGTTAATGAGAGAGGAATAACTTGGAAAAGGAGGGTTAGGATGGTAGCATAACGTGAAGAATGTAATCCATGTCACTGAATTGTACATGTAGAAATTGTTGAATTTGTGTATGTTCTGCTGTATATACTCTCAACAACAACAACAAAAAATAAAATATAGATATGTTTTTAAAGTTACATAATAAGGGGGCAGTGGTTGTTCAATGGTAGAATTCTTGCCTTCCATGCAGGAAACCTGATTGCCATTCCTGGCAGATACACCTCAAGTACAGTTACCACTTGTCTGTTAGTGGAGGTTTGCATGTTGCTAAGATACTAAACAGGTTGGGGCATAGCCTAAGACAGACTAGGAGAAAAGGCCTGGCAACTTCTGAAAATCAGCTGGTGAAAACTCTATGGATCACAACGGTCCAATCCTGTTGTACATGAACCACCATGACTCGGGAGCTGACTCCATGGCAACTAGCAACAACAACAACAAAATACATATTATCTTGAGATTTTAGGTTTCTCATCTACAAATTGTGTTTAATAGGTCATATATTTGTTGTGAAAAATAAATGAGATATTGCAAAAAAAAAAGCGCTTAATGCGGTGCCTGGCAGAGTAAATATTACCATAATTTGAATCCACAATTCTCTTATTATTTAACATTTGTGATTTAAAAAATAATAATACTTAAAATAAAATTGCATTGACTATATTTTATTATATTGTTGAATATATTTATAGAAGTGGGGTTATGTAAGGAAGAACAGAGCATTTTTTAAGAATCAACTGACTTCCTAGAAAAGTTGTTCTATTTTGTTTTCCTACCAGCATTTGTGAGAGAGTTCATTTCACTGTACTCTCACCAGCACTGAGTATTATCATTTTAAATATTTTGCTAGGTAACTTTACTACTGCAAGAAAGCAATCGTGATGTTTTAAATTGCAATTTTTGGATTACAAGTGAAGTTTGATGTTTCAATTTTAGTAGCCATTAGTTCTTTTTCAAGATTTGTCTGTTTATGGTCTTTTACATTTATCTCTTGTGGGGATTAACTGTGTTCCCTGAGTGGTGGGATCATGTTGTGGTTGAGATCTCAACATATGAAACCAATACATGTTAGTCTAAATTCCAGCTTTATCACTTACTATCTGCATGACTCTGTGTGGATTTTTAACATTTCCAAGCCTGTTTTCTTATTTATAAAACCAAAAAATCAAACCCACTGCCTTCAAGTTGATTTCAACTCATAGTGACCCTATAGGGCAGAATAGAACTGCTCCGTAGGGTTTCCAAGGCTGTAATCTTTATGGAAGTAGATTGCCACATCTTTCTGCCAAGGAGCATCTGGTGGGTTTGAACTGCTGATCTTTTGGTTAGCAGCTGAGAGCTTAACCATTGCACGACCAGGGCTCCTCTTCTTATCTATAAGAATGGATAAATAATATTATGACATTGATATGGAGAAATCTATGTCAATAGATTTAGGAAAATCAAATGAATTAATACTTAGAATAATATTCAGTGAAATGCACTAAATAAATACAGTATATTATTGATTAGATAAACTATTTATGCCTTTTAGTTATATTGCTAAAATTAGTCTCAGTTTATATATGTCTTTTAATTTTGTATGAATTACTCTTTTTACATGGAAATTTTGACGTCACATAGACTTTAGTGTTGCTTCAGGAACCCAAAATACTACTATCCAACCCTGCCCAATTTTATATATTACTAGTCTATTATCCAAAGAATATTCTATTTTAACACTTAATTGTAGCTGTATGTGTGTGTATTTTCTAGAAGAAAAAATTAAAGGATTGAAAAAGTTGTAATAAAACGTTGACTATGGTATTTTGGAGCAGCTTTGAAAATTTTCTCAAACATAGTAAACAGTAGTGGTTGTTAATAGATTACAGTGTGATTAGATCATTAATAAATTTTTATCTTATATTTTGAATATTAATTTTCTAGGGATACTGACTTTCAAACTTACAAGGCATTACCATGATGAAATAGAAGAAAATAAATATGATAAGTAACTATGAAATTTGACATTGATTTTGAAGATTTATTCATATAATTACTTAAATTATTCCTATAATGACAAATGTTTTCAAAGAAAAATCTCCAACAAACTTAAAAACCACCTATTTTTAAAGGAAATGGAGCTTGAAATTAGTATTGCCAAAGGTAAGAGCTTTAAGAAGGTTCAGAATTACTACCAATAAATTCTGCAAGTACCACAATGTAATAAAAATAATATCATCCATTAGGGAACAGGGAAATCAGAATAGAATTAGTAGTTATATCACCATAAAACTTTTATAATAAAAATCATTCTTTCTTTTAGAAGTTATTGACAAAGGAACTACATTTGAAATAGATCAATAAATAATAATTTTCAACATTCTTTTGCAGTGGGTCTCTTAATTCAATCAAAATTTCATAAGTAATCTTGATATATAATAGAGAAGAAAGTACAGCTTCTCTAGGGTGATAGGTATAGAAATGATTATAAATGAGAATCACCTAGGGAGTTTTAAAAGCATACAAAGTAGATCTCACCATTAATAAATTAAAAAAAAAAAAGTCTTCCCATGTGATTCTAATATGCAGCCAGGGTGAGAGTCAGGGGTTAGAAGAATTAAAAGGGGAACTGGGAGTTCCATTCACTTGGACCACTGCTGCCAACTTAAGAATCCAAACATAGTTTGAAGACCACTGGAGTAGCAAATTGTTTCCAATTAACAATTAATAAATAAAATATATTTAAGAATAAGTAAAGTTGTAATAAAAAAGCTAAGTGAAAAATAAAAATAATAAATGTTACTTGGTCCCTTGAACAGAGGAGGGTGTGCTCATATTAAATATAACAGACAGAGATAAAACTAACAATTACATAAAATATAAAAGGAAGTGACCTAACATTGACAAAATTTCCTTCAAGACATTTAGAAAGATTTTTTTTTTTTTAAAGTGTCAGCCAATGAATTAACAACTTGTATGATCTAGTATACACCCAGGGAGTCCCTGGGTGGCACAAATGGTAAAGCACTAGACTGCTAACTGAAAGATTGGCAGTTCAAATCCGCCCAGAGATGCCTCAGAAGTAAGGCCTGATAATTTTTTAAAAGGTAATAGCCTTAAAAATCCTATGGTTCTGTTATCAGGAGTGACCGATCCCTAGAGAATGACATCATGCTTGGTAGAGGGTTAGCAGAAAAGAGAAAGACCCTCAACGAGATGGAATGACACAGTGGCTGCAATGATGGGCTCAAACATGTCAAGGATTGTGAGGATGGCACAGGACCAGGCAGCGTTTACTTCTGTTGTACATAGGGTGCTATGAGTCAGAACCGACTCGACGGCACCTAACAATAGAGTTTCCTCCATCCCAAGTAGTTTTCTCTTTTCACTTTGAATTTTGGCTGTATGCAACCTCCACGACAATCTTTAGATTGAGACAAATGCTCTAATATAGATAGAAACAAGTTAATCAGTGGACATATTTTGATTATAGCCTGAGTACGCCTGAAAAAATGAGTGATATTAACATCCATCCCCAAAAAGCTAATAATGCATTTGTGAGCCACATGATAAACTTCTTGAAAGTTGGAAAATAAAAATACAAGCTTTTAAAAAATCATCTTGCTACAAATAGAACCATTTACACTGGCAATACAAATGACTGCTATAAAACGTATCTCAGTTTTAATGCATTAATAAAAATGTGATATTTTTCTCAGATGGAGAAAGTATAATAACTTTAGGAATTCATAACCCCTGAAGTATATAACTCATTCCTAATGTTTTTGCCAAATGTCTTATTAATAAAATTTCAAGGTTATGGAAATATTTTTTAAACTTGCTTTAATCAATGGAAAACTCTTCTGACCACATTACCACTTCTCAGTTAAAAAAAAAAAAAATGCAAACACTGCAAATCTGAGTTTAAATTCAAGACTGAAGGTCTTAACCCTGGCTAGTTAACTGGGCATGTTTGACATTTACTTTATTTCCTTGTTCATTTTCACTTTGATTTTCTCCTTTAATGAAGACAAAATTCTTGACAACCACACTGCCCCAGAGAATTGTTTTGTAGCAAAGAGGTCAAGTACCTCTATATTTATATTTCTCCTAAATTCTCACCCTTTTAAATAACGTTATCATTCCTTACTCTCTCTGTGGTAACTTATTTCTCCTGCTAAGCTTTCTCATCCATGGTATTATTATTGGGGTCAATCTTCCTTGTAATCAGAGTGTACATCTTGCTATTAGTTTAAAGTACAACTGGTTTTATTTTTGTTTTTGTTTTAAATAGGTTGACTCTTGGATTTTGTTAACAGCAGGGACTAAAGGTCACCTTCAGGAGTCATTTACTTCTTATATCACTTCAAGCTTTTAAATCACCAACCCATCTCAGGAAGTTGAAAATATTTCAGTTTTTGCAGAGAAATTTTAGAGTTTTCTTGCTACTTTATTTTCATCACTATGGTATATAGTTTTTTCCTCATCTAACGTATGTAGACCTTCTCTGTTCTCTTGTGTATGCATTTATTCATTTGGCAAATGCTTGTTCTGGGTTTACCACATCCCAGGAACTGTCCTTGGCAGTAAGAACTCAATAATTTAAAAAAAGAAAATTCCTGCCTTCCAGGTGTTCACTTCAAAGATAAAAGTAAACAGACATTTGGTATACATTGTGATCATGGGGGATGGATTAAAGGATTAAAGTTTTGCATGCTATAAGAATAGGAAGACTGGAAGGGAAGTGGATAGGGAAGTTTTCTCAATGGACATAAACCCTAAGCTAAATTCTGAATATCAGTAAATATCTGCAAGAGGTGGAGAAGGGCACTTCAGGACTGTAGCAGCGGAGAAAATGCGCTGCTCTGATCTACTGTAGGAGCATTGTTGACTGACAGCCTCAGCTCCCATCCTCTGCAGCCAACACACCATTCATACCGTGGCTGTACTTCTCTTGCCTGCTCTAAGCCATACTGTTCCGTTTACATAAATCAAACATTAGGGTTTGATTTATGTAAGAAAGGTGAAGAAGGACTCTAAGTGGCCAATCCATATGCAAAGAGAAATCTTGGATCCACGTGAAAAAATTGTGTCTGATTCCGCTTCTGAGAAAGTGACACATGAGTGTTAATAGGTAAACCAAGGAGGGACAGCTTGCCTCCGGGAGTATGTTTTAAAGAGATTAACTGAAGACCTCCAACAGGAGAGGTCCATCCTGTATTATCTTGCTAAATCATTAGTTCTCTAATGAAAACTTGTTCGTCCATGTAAATTTTCTATACCTCCTGTCTTCTCTAGACAAACTTTGAGTGCTCTTTATGGATATATATTCCTTTATGGATATATATTTCTCTACATATACTAGTTTGGATGATCCCTTTCCAACTGATAGTGAATTTATGTGGGCAATCTTTTGTTTAGACTCCAGATGAGTGTGTGGGCAATGCACTTTGAGAACTTTAGGATTACCTTTAGATATTCATAGTAATAATGTTAGTAAATACTGAAAAGGTAATATTAAAATTGTTACACATTGTAAAATGAAAGTCAGAAGAAAACCCATTGGTCCAACACTCAGGATATGGTTAGTAGCTTTAATTCCTACTTATGGTGTATCTAAAGTGGAGAAATCTTTAAGAAAATTTGTCAGTCTGGTGGTGTAGTATTTAAGTGCTACTACTGCTAACAAAAAGGTCTGCAGTACAAATTCACCAGGTGCTCCTTGAAAACTCTATGGGGGAGTTCTACTCTGTCCTATAGGGTTGCTATGAGTCGGAATCGACTCGACGGCAATGGGTTTGGGTTTGTTTTGTTTTTTGGTATGGGACAAATAACAGATGAAGTTGCTAGTGAGATGGAAGCACAACAGTGAGCTCTGATCTCATAAGCCAAGGTGACATGAGATAATGAAACAACCTTAGATTTTTTATTAGTCCAAGTAAGTGTAGTCTGTGCTGTAGACAAGATATACATTGAATTAGATAGCAAGCTACTTGGTTACACACTGTAATACTCTCAGAAACACCAAATTTGTTTGGTTGATTACCATTAGGAATAAGTACATGGGCTAAATCACTATTGCAAGGAATAGTAATATTCTTAGTCTATATCCTGATAGTATTAGGTATAATAAAATTTATCCTCTATTGTCTTACATACCTAAAAAGGCAAAAAAAGGCCTCAGGCTAAAACGTTAATGTACATTGAGTCTGCTCACTCCAGCAATGCAGTTGATGAGAACATCGCTCTTAATAACCTGGTGAAGAACCAGATGGTATCCGGTGGAAAACCAGCACCATGAGTTTAAAGAGCCTGCAATGGCCACCATTTAGGAGCTTGACTAAGTCCAGGTATTGATCATTGATATGTTATTTCCAATCTCTGATGAAAAGGAGGGAATGATTTAGAAAAGTATATTGGAATCATTTATTCCCTTTCCTTGAGCATAGAGAATGTGACCCAACTGGAGCTGGGCTCACAAGAGCTCACAAGGACACATCAACTGGGCCCTGAGGTATAAAGACAATAGCTAAGATAATCTTGGAAAATATCTTTTAGGGAACTTTTCACATAAAGCCAATCAAACAGAACACAAAAGACTTTCTAGTCTTATCTTTTTCTATTAGCATTTAGTGAATAGAAATTTGTTGGACCAATGAAGACCCTCCTGACCATTGTTACTGAAACCTGTACCAATGATTGTTAAGAAAGACAATTCAAAATGTAGGATCACAGTTTCTAGCCAATCTGTGAAAAGGTGAAGTTTTCAATGGTTTTGTGCATTTGTAGTGTTAATACATACTGATGAGTCTGTAATGGTCTTCGGACTTGAGCAGACATGGCAGTGGCAGCATGCTTGTCTGTTTTCCCATTCTTGCCTATTCTGTAATATTCTTTGGACTTGGACAGACATGGCCCTAGCAGCATGCTTGTCTGTTTTCCCACTTTTGTCTGTTCTGTGGTATTTCCTTGGACTCAGGCAGACATAGCTCTGGCAGCATGGTTGTCCGTTTCCCACTTTTGCCTTTTTGAATATATACCAAATAAAATTTTATTTTTGCTTTTAAAAAAAATTGTGTCTGGGTGTGATTAATATGTTTAAAGCCAAAAAAAAAAAAAAAAAATCAGGTATCATTTCTGTGATTTCTGGTGACTTTTTGGTCTATTGAGGAACTACTAGCTGTATCACATTAGATGGGTGTAGTAAAAAGGCAGACAAATTTGTACCTAACAAGTGTAAAGAACAATGATTCTTTTGATAGCATATTCTATATTTGCATGTGTGTATTCTATATCGGGGCCCTGGTGACTCAGTGGTTAACCAAAAGGTCGGCAGTTCTAATCCACCAGACAAACCTTGGAAACCATATGGGGCAGTTCTACTCTGTCCTATAAAGTCTCTATGAAATGGAATCGACTCGACGTAAACAGGTACTCTATTATTTTAGGGATCCTTGAATAATCAATTTTGTTTATAGTTTCTAATATGAGCAAGAGCCTTGCTACACAAAGAGAGCCCCATTGACTAGAAGTATCATCATCACCTGGGAACTTGTTAGAAATGCTATATCTCAGGGCCTCCCAGAATCAGAAACTGCAGTTTAACAAGATCCCCAACTGATTTTTATGCTCATTAATTTAAAGTCTGAGAAGAGCCATTAGGTAGGAGAGAGGATCAAATTGAGAATGAAATATTCCTCATTCTAGAACTGGCTCTTTCTTATGATATATGTTAAAAATTATCCTCCGAAATCTTGGAAACATTGGTGTAATATATTCAGGAATAAAAAAGGTGAGGGAAAAGGAGTGAATAGCACTTATGTCATACATTTGCATGAAAATCCATGTCCTTGGGGATAGAAACGTGCTGAAAAACTGGTGAAAAAATAGGCAAAGAGGAAATAACTGACATGGTCACATTAAAGATGATAAAACTGGATCAGAAATAAGATAGAGTTATGACGGATATTTTAACTAGGTAGACAGCTGCTAAATGACTCGGTGCATCATGGCTGATAAATTTTTCACTTGAATTGATGCCTTGATGTCAATTTTACCTCCAGGAAAGAAGAGCCAGTGACAAGAAAATTTACAACAACTGTCCTAATTGTTACCATACTGGAAGAAGCAAAGGGTGAACATAAAATAAGAGGAACCTGGAGGACTATGGTAGAGTCTGTGATAATGAGGGACATTAATGGCATAGCCAGACTAACAGGCAAGTTTATGGGAAGTTAGATTTTGAAACATTGGAAGAATGTTGGGTATGAACTCTTGGTCTAATTTTCTAAATGAAAAATGCCAAAGAGAAGCACTCAAAAAAGAAACCACTTATGATCTCAATGAAGAAGGAAGGGAGCTATAGCTAAAAGAATCACTGGAGCTTTAAACGACATAGAAAGACAGAAATGAGGTTACATAAAGAAAGATGAGCATGTGACCTCAGTATTTCAGAATAATGACAGAAAAATTCAAATCTAGAAATGCATAGGCTGATAAGTGTAGATTACTTTTCGGCAAAGGTGATATAATTCCAACCACCATCACAAGGAAGCCGAATTACCCAATTCTTACTTTGCTTCTCCCTTTTTATGTGTATTATAATCATTACTCACATCTCTCTCAGATTTGCTCAGCAGTCTGAGAGCAGAAATCTGTTCTGATTCACTTAGGTATTACCAGAGTATGATATAAAGTAGAAACACATTAAACCCTTATTGTGGACTGAATTGTGTCCCCCCAAAATATCTGTCAACTTGGCTAGGTCATGATTCTTAGTATTGTATGATTGTCTACCATTTTGTCATCTGATGTCATTTCCCTATGTGTTGTGAATCCTATCACTAAGATGTAGTAAGATGGATTAGTGGAAGTTATATTGATGAGGTCTCCAAGATTAGATAGTGTCTTAAGCCAATCTCTTTTGAGATATAAAAGAGAGAAGCAAGCAGAGAGACAGGGGGAACTCATACCACCAAAAAGCAGTGCCAGGAGAAGAATGCGTCCTTTGGCTCCAAGATTCCTGCACTGAGATGCTCCCAGACCAAGGGAAGACTGATGACAAGGACCTTCCTTCAGAGCCAACACAGAGAGAAAGCCTTCCTCTGGAGCCAGTACCCTGAATTCGCACTTCTAGCCTACTGGACTGTGTGAGAATAAACTTCTCTTTGTTAAAGCCATCCACTTGTGGTATTTCTGTTATAGCAGCACTAGATAACTAAGACAACCCCTGTTGAATGAATGAAGAATAAATATTGGTAACAGGCAATTGCAACAATTATTATTATAAAAGAAAATTTATCGGGACTTCCGGCAAGATGGCGCTCTAGGCAGAAACACCACGCCGTCCCTCCACAACAAAGATCCGAAAAACTAAGCCAAACAGAGAATCAACAATCCTGAAACCCTAGAACATCAAATGAAGAGATAAAGAAC
>NW_004443973.1:17387853-17410715 GCF_000243295.1 Trichechus manatus latirostris
GGATGTAGAACAAAATTATAACTCACAAAAAAAAAAGACCAGATTTACTGGCCTAAAGGAGACTGGAGAAACCCCGAGAGTATAGCCCCCAGACGCCCTTTTAGCTCAGTGGTGAAGTCATTTCTGAGGTTCACCGTTCAGCCGGGGAGTGGACAGCCCCATAAAACCAAATGGGACTAATGAGACACAGCAGCCCAGGGACAAGGGCCAGAAGGCAGAAGGGGACAGCAAAGCTGGTGATAGGGAACCCAAGCTTGAGTAAGGATAGTGTTGATGTGTTGTGAGGTTGTTAACCATTGTCATAGGGCAACATGTTTACTGTTAAATGAGAAACTATTTTGTTCTGTAAGCCTTCGTCTAAAGTGAGAATAGCAGCACAATTGGAAGAGGGTAGTCGATGTCCCTGAACTGTGCATGTAGAAATTTTTGAAATGGTGTATCTTTGGCTATGTGTATTTTCTCCAAAAAAAAAAAAAAGGTCGAGAAGGGAGAGTGTTGACATGTTGTGGGGTTGTTAACCAATGTTATAAAACAGTATGTGTACTACTGTTTCTTGAGAAACTATTTGTTCTGTAAACCTTCACCTGAAGTACAATTAAAAAAAAAAAAATGTTGATGAAAAAAGAAAATAATGAATCGATGCTCCAGCATCCTGCATTTATGACCAGTGGGGTATTTTTTAACAGCCACTTTGAACTCATGAATTTTTATACATTTAATGTATTTTAATCTGCTGCAGTCATAATTCTTTTTGAAGCTTGAACTAACCTGTACTTCATTATTCAACTGCATTGCCATCTTTTTTTTTTTAACAGATGCATACTATTCTGTTGTATGAGTGAACCATAGTTTACTTAAAACAGTCCCCTATTAATGGCCATCTAGGATATTTCTGAGTTTTGGTTATTACGTGCAATAATATAGTAAATAATCTTGTATACATTTTGTATCACACATGTGAAAATATATATTGAAAATAAATTCCCAAAAGTGGAATTGTTCAGTCAAATGATATTTACACTTGTAATTTTGTTAACCTCTACCCATCTGCAGTTTGTACTACTATGGTGTCTTGTATGTTGCTATAATGCTGTAAGCTATGACACTGCTATTTCACATACCAGCAGGGTCACCTATGACAGGCAAGTTTCAGTAGAGCTTCCAGCATAAGACAGACTAAAAAGAAAGGCCTAGTGATCTGCTTCTGAAAATTAGCTGATAAAAACCTTGTGGATCAGAGCAGAACATTATCCAACTCACTTGCTTTGGAGATTTATTAGGGTGAATCAGCCTTTAGAGGAGGACATCATGTTTGGTGAATTAGTAGTCCAACAAAGTCTAGGGAGACGCTCAGTGAGATGGCTTGGTACGATAGACACAACAATAGGCTTCAACATAATGGTGATTATGAGGGTGATGCAGGACCAGGCAACATTATGCTCCATTGTACATAAGATCCCCATGAGTCAGAGTCTACTTGAAGGCAACCAACAACAAAAACAATTTGGTTAAACATTGCCAAATTACTTCCATAGGAATTGAACCAATGTGTATTCTCAAGAGCAATTCACGAGAGTAAACATTTTCTCTTCAGCTATGCCAAGATAATATATTATCAAACTTGAAGGTTTGTATCGCCTGATTCAACAGGAAAAAATAGTTGTCATAATCTGGTATGCAAATTTTATTACCTTATTATGAGTATGATTGAAAATCTATTTGTATGAGCTAGCTGAAACATCTTTACTTCCATTTCTGTGAATTAATTATTTGTATTAATAAATAACTTCTGGGGGGATCAGTTGCCTTTAATTTTGTGGATATATAGCCTGTTACCATCTAGTCAATTCTGACTCATAGCATCCCTACATTACAGGGTAGAACTGCCCCACAGGGTTTTCAGGGAGCAGCTGGTAGATTCAAACTGCCGGCCGTTTGGTTAGCAGCCTGAGTTCTTAAGCTCTGCGCCACCAGGGCCGCTGTCGATATATACGGGCCCTTTAAAAATCTGAAAGATCATCTCTTGATCTTTGACATGTTAAAAACATTTTTTATTATATTTTAAATTTATACTTTGACTTGGCTTAGGTGCTTTTTGCAATGTAGAAGTTTTTTGGTTTTCATCTAGTTGAATTTATAACTTTTGAATTCTAAGTTTATGGAAGAATTCCTATATTTTCATCTAAAAATTTTATGTTTTTTTTTTTAACATTTAAAAATCTGATTCATTTGGAAATTCATCCTGTGTTTGGTGTGAGTGAGGTAAGGTTCCAATTTACTTTCTTTCAAGATAGTTGCCAGGTATCCAAATACCATTTCCTCAATAGTTCATTTTTTCCTCACACATTTATTTTTACATCAAATTCCTGTATGGTTTGGCATGTATTTCTGTGCTTTTTATTCAGTTTCATTTTTTTTTCTATTCATGTATGAACACTACACTGTAATTATTGAAGCCTTATAATATATAATATAATAAATGTAGAACGGAACCCTCTCATTGCTCTTCACAGTTTCATGGATATTTATGTTACTTTATTTTTTATATGACCTTTAGAATCAGCTTATCTGGTTACAAAAATATTAGTATTTTTTAGTGAGTGGGTTTATTTCTAAATTAACTCAGGGAAAATACGTATCTTTCCCATGTTGAGTCTTTCTTTCCAAAGTGCAGGGTATGTCATTCTCTTTCAAATCTTCTTTTGTGTCCTTCAGGAATGATTGTAAAGTCTTCTTCATATAGGACTTGCATAGTATTAGATATTCCTAAACATTTTATCATATTTCTGCTCTAAAAGAGAAAATTTTTTCCTATTATACCTTCACTTGGTTGTTGTTTGCACATGTATAGCAATTTTTACGTCAATTTTGAACCATGCTACCTTATCAAATTATTGTATTTCGCTGCTCTTTCTTACATGTACATCATTAAATAAGTTGGATATATTTAAGTGTACATATGTGAGGAGAGGAGGCATAGGGTTGTCTTCCAGTTTTGCAGCTTTTCACACCCCAGTGATTTTCTTCTCTGCTTCCACATAGAGAGCTTTATGAATATATGACCCGTCCAGAGATTGTTTAGGTATCCCCAGCTCCGCAAAGCTAAACATGGTTCACTAAGGCTTCTGTCACTATACCAGCTTATCATCACGTTCTCATAGGGGTTTAAAAAAAAAAATACAGAAATTATGCTAATCATGCTTCACCTGTCCCTTTCAAAAAGAGTGTTTGGTTGAGGTGTATTTCTGGGGGACTCTCTCACCACTCTCCATGACTCCTTATTTCATCCCAAAGTTCTTCTGCTCCGTCTTGGCTGAGTTTTGGAAATTTTTACATGTATTTTGGAGGCTGCAATTATATATGGCTCCTGCTTTTACCCAGAATGAAAATTAGAGTTTTATTTTATCATTTTTCTTGTTGCATTTGAATGATTTCCAGGGAAAACAAAGTGTTGGCCAACACAGCTATTTTATATCATAGGTCTACCAATTACTTTGATTAATTTCTTTGAAAATATGTGAAATGAGGGTAAAATTAAACAGCAGATGTAGAAATATATCTGTCACAAACTCTGAAGAGCCTGATGTTTTAGGTATTTGCAAGCAAGCAAGCCATCCTACCACAGAGTCATGAATGCTGCCAACAGACATGAGTTTCCTGGGACAGAGGAAAAAGACTATCATTCACAGCAAAAGTTGGGTCCAGACATGTGTTTGCATCCGTTTCCTGAGTCCCATGTCTATCAACAGTGATGCAGATGGGCCTAGATGAATACCTGTACAAACAGTGAATTTTGTCACATGAGAAACATACAGAGCCTAAGAAATCTGCTGCTTTATAACACCAGCAGGCAAGCCTGCTCTTTGTCCTAGAAGAAACCATTACCTTATCTCTTAAGGTTGACTGCTGCAAATACAACCTAAAAAATGACCTGACTGAAGAGAAGTTAGGACTTTGCATTTTTACATACCCAGCTCCAGAAAGATGTGTAAGAGCACAAGAGATCCATAGAGGAGAATATTCTGATATTCAAAATATGGAGGAAGCAATCTGTTAAATGCCAAACATTTAATAGAATTAATGTGAACAATGTCAATCCTACACAAAATTACATACCAGATTATTAAAGCATATTTTGTGAGTGTTTTTGAAAAAAGATTCTTGAAAGCCAAAATTACTTCATTAAGATAAGCCATATGGAGTTGCGTCTCCCTTTAATGAAAGGTTTTCATTATTGAAAGAGGAGAGAAATTTGGCAGACAAAGTGTATCTGAATTTTTGGGATTTCCTCGTGGAAAACTGAATAGTACACAGTAGTGAATTTATACCTGATTTAATAAGAATAAGATTATTCTCAATAAAGAATGGTGCTTAATTAGGCAATTTAACCCTGGAGAGAGAGGTTAATTGTGAGGTTACCCTCCACCAAGGAAAGCTGATTTTTTTCAGTTATATTAATGAATAATATTTAAAACAATATAGCAGTAATACTGTTTTATAATAACAGTATCTTATTATAAATTCATCGTATCATGACTTGCTTATTATAGTTCTAGTCAACACACTTTAAAAGGAGAAAGATTTATACGATATGAAGAGAAACCAGAGTATCTAGTCAACACACTTTAAAAGTAACATGGAGCATAGTAAGAAAACAGGCAAGTTTAATGTATGAATATAAAAAGCAATCGAAGGAATTGAGGAAATTTTCTAGCAAGCGTAAGACTGAGAATGGGGAGAGTGATAGCTCTATTTTGGAAGAAAAAAATTAAGGTTGTTCTGATTGACCACTGAGGCTAGAGTTTGGGTTTATAAGTAGAAGATATAGGTTGATAAATTTGAGTCAAACATAAAGAAAAAATTCTAACAATGTATTCTATGATGGAATGGCATTTGTGATAAAGTAAATTCAGTCCAGGGATGGCTCCCAGTTTTGTGGGACCTAGACCACTACAATTTTGGGGGCCCTCTCTAAGAAAGCAAAAACACCCACATAGCTGGAATATAAACATTGATATGAAAGTATATATGAAGAACTAATTAAATTCAAAGTAAGCAGAAAAAAAATAATAAAAATTAGATCAAAATTCAATGAAATTGAAAACAGGAAATTGATAGAGAAAAATCAATGAAACCACAACGAGTTGGTTCTTTGAAAAGATCAATAAAATTGATAAACCTCTAGCCAGTTGTCATGGATTGAATTATGTCCCCCAAAAAATGTGTGTATCAGTTTGGCTGGGCCATGATTCCAGATACTGTGTGATTTTCCTACATGTTGTAAATTCTGCCTCTAAGATGTTAATGAGGGAGGATGGGCAGGCGGCAGTTGTGTTAGTGAGGCAGGACTCAATCTACAAGATTGGATTGTGTCCTGAGGCAATCTCTTGAGATATAAAAGACAGAAGTGAGTAGAGAGATGAGAGGGACCTCATACCATCAAGAAAGCAGTGCCCGGAGCAGAGCGCATCCTTTGGACCAGGGTCCCTGCACCGAGAAGCTCCTAGTCCGGGGGAACGTTGATGAGACGTCCAACAGAGAAAGAAAGACTTCCCCTGGAGCTGACACCCTGAATTTGGACTGTTAGCCTACTTTACTGTAAGGGAATAAACTTCTCTTCGTTAAAACCATCCACTTGTGGTATTTCAGTTACAGCAACACTAGATAACTAAGACACCAGTCTAACCAAGAAAAAAAAAAAAGAGAAGACACAAATTACTAATTTCAGAAGTGAAAGACAGTCTATCAAAACCAATCCCATGGAAATTAAAAGAATAATAAAAGTATACTAGTAAAAAAATCTATGCCCATAAATTTGATAACTTAGAAGTAATGGGCCAATTCCTTGAAAGACACAAAACTCACAAAAGGAGAAATAGATGACTTGAATAGGCCACCCAGAGGCACCTTGGAAGACAGGCCTGGTGATCTGCTTCTGAAAGGTCACAACCTTGAAAATCAGTGTTGTTGTTGAGTGCTACTGAGTCAGTTTCAACTCATAGTGACCCTATGTACAACAGAAGGAAACACTGCCCAGTCCTGCACCATCTTCACAATTGTTGCTATGTTTGAGCCCATTGTTGCAGCCACTGTGTCAATCCATCTCATCAAGGGTCTTCTCTTTTTGCTGACCCTCTACTTTACTAAGCATGATGTCCTTCTCCAAGGACTGGTCCTGCCTAATAACATGTCCAAGGTGCATGAGATGAAATCTTGCCATCCTCATTTCCACAGAAGTATTCTGGCTGTACTTCTTCTAAGACAGACCTGTTCATTCTTCTGGCAGTCCGTGGTATAGTCAATATTCTTCACCAATACCATAATTAAAAGGCATCAATTTTTCTTTGGTCTTTCTTATTTATTGTCCAGCTTTCATATGCATATGAAGCTATTGAAAATATCATGGCTTGGGTTAGGTGCACCCTAGTCCTCAAAGTGACATCTTTGCTTTTTAACACTTGAAAGAGGTCTTTTGCAGCAAATTTGCCCAATGCAGTAGGTCATTTGATTTCTTGACTGCTGCTTCCATGGGTGTTGGTTGTGGATCCAAGTAAAATGAAATCCTTGACAACGTCAGCATTTTCTCTTTTTATCATGATGCTGCTTATTGATCGAGTTGTGAAGATTTTTGTTTTCTTTATGTTGAGGTGTAATCCATACCAAAGGCTGTGGTCTTTGATTTTCATCAGTAAGTGCTTCAAGTCCTCTTCGCTTTGAGCAAGCAAGTCTGTGTCATCTGCATATCACAGGTTGTTAAGGAGTCTTCCTCCAATCCTGATACCATGTTCTTCATATAGTCCAGCTTCTCAGATTATTTTCTCAGCCTACAAATTGAATAAGTACGGTGAAAGGATATAACCCTGATGCACACCTTTCCTGACTTTAAACCACGAAGTCTCCCCTTGTTCTGTTCAAACAACTGCCTCTTGGTCTATATATAGGTTCCACATGAGCACAATTAAGTGTTTTGGAATTCCCATTCTTCACAATGTTATCCATAATTTGTTATGATCCACACAGTTGAATGCCTTTGCATAAAACACAGGTAAACGTCTTTCTGGTATTCTCTGCTTTCAGCCAAGACGCATCTGACATCAGCAATGATTTCTCATTCCATGTTCTCTTCCGAATCTTGCTTGAATTATTGGCAGTTCTGTGCCGATGTACTGCTGCATCCGTTTTTGAATTATCTTCAGCAAACTTTTACTTGCATGTGATATTAAAGATATTGTTCAACAATTTCTGCAATCTGTTGGATCACCCTTTTTTGTAATGGACACAAATATGGATCTCTTCCAGCTGGTTGGCCAGGTATCTGTCTTCCAAATATCTTGGCATAGACTAGTAAGCACCTCCAGTGCTGCATCTGTTTGTTGAAACTCTCAATTGGTATTCTGTCAATTCCTGAAGCCTTGTTTATTTTCCAATGCCTTCAGTGCAGCTTGGACTTCTCCCTTCAGTACCATCGGTTCTCAGTCATATGCTACCTCCTGAAATAGTTGAAGGTCGATCATGTTATTTTTGGTACAGTGACTCTGTATATTCCTTCCATTTTCTTTTGATGCTTCCTGCGTCTTTCAATATTTTGCCGATAAAATCCTTCAAAATTGCAACTTGAGTTTTGGATTAACAATAGAAGAGGGAATGCTTCGCAATTGATTCTATGAGGCCAGCATTACCCTTCTACTGAGTAGGGATAACACTAGGAAGGAAAATTGCATACCAATATCTCTTGTGAACACAGATGTAAAAATCCTCAATAAAAAAATTAGCTAATTGGACTGAACAATGTATAAAAAGATTTATACACCACAATGAAGTGGGATTAATTCCAATTAGGCAAGGCTGATACAATATTCACAAATCAAATATTGAAATCCATGATATCAACAGACTAAAGAAGAAAAATCACAAGATCAAATCAATAGAGAAAAAGCATTAGACAAAATCCAGTACTCATTCATGATAAAAACTCTCAGCCAACTAAAAATAAATTCAACTTGATAAAGAATATCTACACAAACGCTACAGCTAACACCATACTTAATGGTGTCAAACTAGACGCTTTCTTCCTAAGATTGAGGACAAGACAAATATGTCCCCTGCCCTCTTACTACTTCTGTTCAACATCACACTGGAAGTCCTAGCTAATGCAATTAGACAAAATAAATAAATAAAAGTAGGTTGAAATAAAGAAATAAAACTGTCTTTGTTCACAGATGATACGATTGTCTTTGTAGAAAATCCCAAAGAATAAACAAACAATCTTCTGGAACAAACAAGTAGCAAGGTAGCAGGCTACAAGGTTAATATAAAACTTATTACTGTTAATTTCCTATTCCCATCTGCTAATTTACTGTTTTTCCTGTCTCTGAGATTCTGAATCTCTGACTTCATAACTTCTAATCTCATTTCAGCTTTAACATTTTATGATATACAGAATAATTTTCAATGATTTAAATAGTTTCTTGCATTACTGAACTTTTAAAACACTTGTTGTTCACATAGATAATGCATTTCATGGTGCTGATTATAACCTTAATTCAATCATTTTCATATAGAAATATATAAACAAATTTCAAGAGGTATATCTTTAATTTCTATTCAAAATTAGAGTCATTTTAGTATATAATGAGGTCCTTCTTGTTGTAAGACAAAAATTATAGCTAATATGTATCAAAAATCAAAAGATTGACAAATTATAGAAGAAGTGTTATTTTTTGAAAATAAACAACTGCTCCTCATTATAAATTTGTTTCAGGTGATTTTCCTTTGGAATGTTGTAACCAATTGTTTCAATTCTTTATTTCTAGATTTTCTTTATTACTTTTATAGATTAGTCAAAGGTGAATAGCTTTAGAGCAAACCCTTTGAAGAGCAATAGAAAAGAATCATCACAGAAGGATGAGAAAGGGAAAGCAAATTAGATTTAAGTATTTGTGATAGCATGAATATTATTTAAAGAGAAAAAATATTATGAGCAGAAGGAAATTCACTGCTGTGCTGGAATTTTAACAGTATTTTCAATTTATCCAAAGAATCTTTTATTCAGCAACTGACAGAAAAGCTGTGTGCATTTTGCTGGGATTCTTGGTCTCCTTTGCACCCAAACGATTTTACATATTCTGCTTTGTCTGTAAATAACACAGTACCATTTCCAACCTCAGAAGGGACTGTCTTGCCCAGCAGCTAGCTGAATACCCCCATGGTAATATTATGCAGTACAGCTTAGAAACAAATGACATAAACTTATTCTATTCCAGAAAAGAACATTTTTCATCTGTTAACAGCTGACAAGAGTCTTTAAAAAAAAAAAACAGATAATGCTGCAGTTCTTCATATACAAGTTTTAGCTCACTTTTCCTACTCAGGCAATACCAGACTTTTTTTTTCATTTTCTCTCTCCTTTTTTTTAAAGACCAGATCTTCTATACGCTACGTTTATTTTTTTCCCCTGTGGGATTCTGTGTTCCTTTTCCATTTACATTCTTTAGTAGCTCCCAGGAAGTTTGAGAAAGCCTTGACAGCTTCTAACATCATTGCTTGTTGTTAGTTGCTGTAGCATTGGTTCCAATTCACGAAAACCTTATGTATAACAGAATAAAACTTTGCCAGCTCCTGAGCCATCTCCAAACAGAAGGGTTCATCTTCCAGCACTATACTCAACAGTATTTTGTTGTCGTCCTTAAGGTTTTCATTGGATAACTTTCACCAGGCCTTTCATCCTAGTCTTTCTTAGTCTGGAAGCTCTGCTGAATCCTGTCTACCATGGGTGACCCTCCTGGTATTTAAAATACCAGTGGCATAGCTTCCAGCATCATTGCAACATGCACGTCATCACAGCATGACAAGCTGACAGACAAGTGGTAGGACATCATTGATAGTCTGTATGTGATAAAAATTGTAAGCGTCTCAACGTTTTCATTTCCAGGGGTGTTACAGACACCTTAAAAAAATTTTTTTATGACACTTGTTTCAACCTCTTTTGATTGACACAGCTCTTAGCCTCATTAAATTTACATTCTGAAGATTTCTGTGTTTTATTGACTATGCAAAGGTATTTGACTGTGTGAATCATAACAAATTATGGATAACATTGCAAAGATGGAAATTCTAGAACACTTAATTGTGCTCATGTGGAACCTGTACATAGATCGAGAGGCAGTCATTGGAACAGAACAAGGGAATACTGAATGCTTTAAAATCAGGAAATGTGTGTGTCAGGGTTATATCCTTTCACCATACTTATTCAGTCTGTATGCTGAGCAAATAATCTGAGAAGCCAGACTATATGAAGAAGAACATGGCATTAGGATTGGAGAAAGACTCATTAACAACCTGCAATACGCAGATCACGCAACCTTGCTTGCTGAAAGCTAAGAGGCCTTGAAGCACTTACTGATGAAGATCAAAGACCACAGCCTTCAGTACAGATTACACCTCAACATAAAGAAAACAAAAATCCTCACAACTGTACCAATGATAACCTCATGATAAACAAAGAAAATACTGACATTGTCAAGGATTTCATTTTACTTTGAACCACAATTTACACCCATGGAAGCAGCAGTCAAACAATGTATTGCATTGGGCAAATCTGCTGCAAATGACCTCTTTCAGGTGTTGAAAAGAAGAGATGTCACTCTGAGGGCAAAGACGGGCCTGACGCAAGTCATGGTATTTTCAATCACCTCTTATGCATATAAAAGCTGGACAATGAATAACGAAGACGTAAGAAGGATTGGTGCCTTTGCATTATGGTGTTGGCAAAGAATATTAAGTATACCATGGATGGCCAAAAGAACAAACAAACTGTCTTGGAAGCAGTACAGCCAGAATGCTCCTTAGAAGCAAGGATGGTGAGGCTTGTCTCATATACTTTGGACATGTTATCAGAGGAACCAGTCCCTGGATAAGGACATCATGCTTGGTAATGTAGAGGATCAGTGAAAAAGAGAAAGACCCTTGACGAGATGGATTGACACAGTGGCTGTAATAATGGGCTTAAATACAGCAATGATCATGAGGATGGCTCAGGACCAGGCAGTATTTTGTTCTATTTTACTTAGGGTCGCCTTAAGTCAGAAGCGATTCAACGGCCCCTAATAACATAGAAAGACCAACATCAAATCAATTATCACATAAATACTTCTAAAGTTAGGATTGTGATAAGAGTTATAATTCTGATGTGGACACACTGAAACATCCAGACAAAATAGATTTGAAACAGTGTCCCCATCCTCATGCACATACACACACACACACACAAACCCAGAGTCAGAAGGATGTTAAAAGACTGTTAAGTAGATTCTACCTTGGTTCGGCAGTCAGTTGTATAATTGGTAATTTCTTTTAATAAGGAGATTCTTCATATCATACATTAAAACTGGCAAGTCCTTCCAGATGCTCTCTCTCTCTCTCTTTTTTTTTTTTTTTAGAGAGTTTAAGATCAATCTGTCCTATGTTAACCTCTTGGGAAATTGATAACAGCTTCATAACTTCTGCTAATAAGGAATCCCTATAACTAGAAGTTATTTATGAGGTCATGCTTTCTTCAGCCTTGTCTACTGTACTTTGAATAATCCTCAAATTTTTACGATTTTTTTTTTCAGAATGTAATTGTTCTAACTAATTCTCAACATTTTCATTACCCACTCACTCCCTAGGTGACCTTAAATTCTTTACATCTTAGTTCTTTCATCTGTACGTGGTGAGTTGGATCTATAGTACTGTCTCAAAGATTCCATCAAGTTGGAACATTCCACGATTCACCACTTGTGGTGACCACCAGACAAAACAGATAGAAGATTGTACCTATACCCTAGGATAATCTAGTCTCTGAAAACGTTATAAAATTCACTTCTGTTTAAGAGAAAAAAGAATGAGTAGGAAGAGTATGTGTACTTTGTATGGAAAGTGATCTACTTCATTATCATATAATATGTGGCACAACTCAGAAAGATTGGAAAAACTCTGAAATTTGCTCTAACTTATTATTTGCAAATGCATCATATGAAAAAATCATGATAAAAATCTTGTTTTCCCCTAAAAAATCCATTGCCGTCCAGTTGATTCTGACTCATATCCACCGTATAGTACAGAGTAAAACTGCCTTACAGGGTTTCCAAGGAGCAACTGGTAGATTCGAACCGTCAACTGTTTGGTTAACAGCCGAACTCTTAACCACTGTGCTACCAGGGCATTTTATAATATTTTAGTTACTTTCTTTTTCAAATTTATCATTTTTTTATCAAAAGAGACTTGGGCTGTCTGCTACATAGGAATCCTGTCAATACCAGGTAGTAATAAGATTTACTTCGGTTTACTTGGGGAAACGCATTGGTACATTGTACAAATGGAGATAACACATGGAGGGCTAGTGGCAGGATTTTTAATAGAGGTCCCATTTCACTGAGAATCTATGTACACATCTTAATCTAGACTGTGGACTGATTGTAGTTTCTGTGCTTTGTCATCTTTTCAGTGCTTTTGTTGTATTTGACCACTGATTCGATGGTAGAAATTGAACTGTGCACAACATGGATTTTGATTTTGATTTGGAGCCCAGATTCTGCTAATCCAGAATCTTACCTTGCCCCTGACCTAAACACGTTTCCTACTACACATCTCTATTTGGAATAGACTGCCACTTCATGCCCGCTTGTGTTACCCTCCTTTCTTTACTCTCACAGTTTAGAGGACTTATCCTGCTACAGAGCTGAGATATAACATCTTTCTTTTACAAAGTACTCAGTATTCTTTTGCATATCTTTAATATCTTGCAATTCTCAACTTTTTACTGCATTTACCTGTAACAGATGAAATCCATTGGTAGAACGTCTTGCAAACAGCTGTTATTTATAACTATTTATTGACTTAATTTGTTTTTGCAGTCAAATGGCCCTGCCATTTACTATTGAGATGAACTCAGGGAAGGCACTTAACTTCTCTTAGCCTCAGGTTCCACATCTACATATTTCATTGGATTAAAAAAGAATTAGTGATATACATAAATGCAATAAAGAATGTGACTGGCATATAACAGGCACTTAATAAATAAATGATGTTGGCCTCTGCCTTTTTACATTGCTGATGATACCCTCATAGATAAAAAAGGGATTTGGCCTTTCCTCAGAATGTCCTACAAATAAAAATTTCACATAAACTTTGTCTAATTTATCATATAGTCTTTGAAATGGAAGACTTCAACAGTTTTATTAGACTGAAAGAACATAGAAATTATTTCCTGGCCTTAACTAGAAGTCTTTTAACATCATAAGTTAAAATCTTTCAACAGCAAAAAGGGGCATTCATTTAGGCACTGCTATATGGAACCCTGGTGGTGCAGTGGTTAAGAACTTGGCTGTTAACCAAAAGGTCAGCAGTTGGAATTCACCAGCCACTCCTTGGAAACCCTGTGGGGGCAGTTCTACTCTGTCCTATAGGATCGCTATTAGTTGGAATCAACTCAGTGGCAATAGGTTGTGTTTTTTTTTTTTAATCCCAGGAATTGAATGTTTTGCAATGTATTTGATTTTAGTTTTCCAGTATGGATAAAAGTAGTATCAGAAACATAATTTATTATGAAGAGTATCAAAATATATACTTAAATGCATTTCTTGTGTTTTTTATCAACTGGAGTTAATAGGTTAAATACAAATGTCATTATGTCATTTTACCACCTAAAAACAGGTCCCATTGCCTTGAGGATAACCTAGTATTCAGAAACTCTTTTAAAGTCTTCCTATGTCATTTTAAGTCAATTTATGAGTATTAAACCTCCAGTCTCATTACAAAGATACTTGACGAGAAGAAAAAGGATTGCATACTTTAACAAACAGCTCAAATGCCATCTCCTCTTTGAAGGTTCTTGACCATCCTGACTATTCTTAGTAGTCTCCGTCCTTCTCAGTATTCCCTTTGCACTCTTCAGTCATCTCTTTAGAGAATACATTTATGTTATCATGTTATACTTACGTTTTCATATATATCTTCTGACTAAATGGTGAGAATTCTTCAAAAGAGGTGTTCTCTTTTTCATTATTTCTTCCAACCTACACTAGTCCTACAGAAGTGTTTGCTGACTGAACAGATAAGACTCATTTGTGTATACTATTTACCTACAGCTAATGAATATTACATACATTTCTGATTGTCAAAGTGTATCTCTATTTTCTTCTGTAAATGGAAAAATTTCAAACTAGAGACACTCGAGTCAGGTGTGAATCCCAGGAAACAAAAGATCAGGATGTAAACCATTTGGGAGGAATGTGTCAAGATGTAAACAACTTGTTCCCAGAAGAAAATGTGTTCATGACTACAATCGTCATGTATAACTGTCTTAGTTATCTAGTGCTGCTTTAACAGAAATACCAAGAGTGGATATCTTTAACAAACAGAAATTTATTCTCTCACAGTTTAGGAGGCTAGAAGTCCAAATTCAGGGTGCCAGCTCTGGGTAAAGGCTTTCTCTCTCTGTAGGCTCTGGAGGAAGGTCCTTGTCATCAATCTTTCCCTGGTCTAGGAGCTTTGCAGCATAGGGACCCCAGGTCCAAAGCACACACTCTGCTCCCAGCTCTTCTTTCTTGATAGTAGGTAGTCCCCTTCTCTCTCTGCTTGCTTCTCTCTTTTATATCTCAAAAGAGATTGACTCAAGATATAACCTAATCCTGTAGATTATGCCCTGCCTCATTAACATAAGTGCCGCATTAATATCATAGAGGTTAGGATTTACAATATACAGGATAATTGCATCAGATCACATAATGGAGGACAACCACACAATACTGGGAATTACTGCCTAGCCAAGTTGACACATATTTTTGGGGAACACAATTCAATCCATAGCAATAACCAAACGAGCTAGCACCACTCACCTAGATATTAAATCACTCCTTCCTAGCCCAGCCGTCTACATTTACATTTCAAAAGACTTCAAACTGAACCTGATCTTATCTACAATCAATCATTAACCCCCTACCTTTCCTTTGTTCTTTATATATATAGACCCCTCTCTCAGCTTGATCCATGAGGTACTTTGTATTTTTACCTAGGCTGCCCAGCTGGAGCTGTTTTATTCCTCAATAAAACTCCTTTTCTTTCACTCCAAACAGAGTACAGGATTTTCTTCGGCACTTCTTTTTTGAATATAGTCATTTTATTCGCTCTTGGTATTTCTACTTCAAAATTATTTATTTTAATGAATTATTCAATAGGAGAAACATAAATAATGATTATGAGAAATATGCAAATACACTAGTGACTTTTCTTTTTTCAAATTTCATAAGCTACAGTGTTAATAAACCATGAGCATCTGACGATCCAAGCATCAAATGGGATGCATAGTATGTCCTAAAATATATTAGCACCACATTTAAATATTTTAAAGAACTACTTACCAGATAGGGATGACATTATCATTTTTGTTTTTACTGACACAATTCAATTAATTAATGTTTCATTCTTTCAACAAATACTTATTGAACATTACTATATGCCAGATGCTGGATCTTATGCTCTCTTACTCGCAAAGAATTTAAATTCTAGGAAGTGAGATAAGGCATGCATATGAATAAGCCAGACATTGATAAGTGACATGAGGTAACAATGAAATACAGTAAAATTTAAAAGTAAGGAAAGATTGCTTCCTTTCAGAAATGGAAAAGAAAAATTTTGAGTTCCACCTTAGTATAGTAACAGTATTTGGACATGTGATGATGGAAAATTATCAATCTTTCAACTTTTTTATATATATACATATATATATATATAGGAGCCCTGGTGGTGTAGTGGTTAAGAGCTCGGCCACTAACCAAAAGGTCGGCAGTTCAAATCCACTAGCTGCTCCTTGGAAACCCTACGGGACAGTTCTACTCTATCCTATAGGATTGCTATGAGTCGGAACTGACTCGACGGCATCTAATAACAGCAACATATGTATCCATTTAGTCTTGGTGAAGTACAAGCCAAATACAAACCGAATCAAAAACCCGTTGCCGTTGAGTCAATTCCGACTCATAGCGACCCTATAGCACAGAGTAGAACTGCCCCATAGGGTATCCAAGGAGTGGCTGGTGTATTCAAATTGCCGACCTTTTGATTAGCAGCCATAGCTCTTAACCACTGCACTGCTTTTTAAAAAGCAGACAACTGAATTTTCTGTAATTTTTTTCAAATTTAGGATACCTACTTATTTTTACATTTGTGATACATTTATTTATTCTTGCCAATTTTTTTTTTGCCAGCTTTTGCTTTACTTATTATATTTTTGTTTATATTTTCTAGATTTTGGGGGAAACATCTTGATTTACCCAGCCTTTGATCACATTGATTAACTTCATTTTTTTTCCAAAAAGAAATATGTATGTGTATCATATGTATGATTATATATTTCTCTATTTTTCTTCTTCAAAAATAACTAAATTCCATCTATTTTTATCTGAGAATAAATTAGTGTACTCTTCCTTCTTGCCTCTCAAATTTTATTCTTTTTAAAATCTAATATTTTTAATTATTTTACATTATTTGTGCTGTCTTTCAATAACTATTAGTTTGATTAATGATTATATTTGAAGTTATGAAAATTATTGAAGTTATTTCATGCTTTATAGTTTCAGTGCCTTCCACAACTTCTTTAAGTAAATCTTCTTCTAGGCTAGAGTGGTACCTTGAGTAGTTTCTCCATGAATTGTTACAGGGTTATATACTTTCTAAAAACATCTATATATAGAATGTATGTCTGCTGTCTTCTGTGAATGATAACTTGGTAAAGTATCAACATCTTGGGTCTCAAGTTTTTCAGCCCAATACTCTCCATCTATTGCTCCATTTCTTTCTCCTTCTGTTGTGTTTCAGAAGGCCCCTGAGTGGCCGGTTTGCAACTGGTTGCTAACCTAAAGGTTGTCGATTCTAACCCATTGGTGTTGCCGTGGAAGACAGGCTTGGAGATCTGCTTCCATAAAGATTACAGCCAAGAAAACCCTATGGAGCAGTTCTACTGTATAACACATGGCGTCACCAGGAGACAAATCAACTCCATGGCAACAAGTTTATCATGTTTCACAGAATTCTGAGGCTAAACATTTCCTTATTTTCAGTTAATCTGTTTTTCCCCCCCTTCCATTGTTGTAGAAATCTTGATATCTGGGGCTATATCTAATTTCTAACGTTCTTCTAATCTTGGTGGAAATTCACCTTTTATGGGTGTTGATGAGAGATAAGCCTCAACCTCTTCCTATGGAAGCTGCAGTATCAGATCTTCTCTCTCTTCTCCTTGAAAGGTAGAAACAGTGGCTAGAAAATAGACTGGCTCTGCTGCATTTGTGTAAGCTCTGTAAACTACTTAATAACCTCCAAAAAAAAAAACGCTTTTTCTCTTTAGTTAGCCAGAGAAAAGTTTACATTACACACATCTAAGAGACTGACATGCCGAGAATTCTTTCCTTCTCCTTGAATTTTAAGACATTGACAGGGAAAAGCTTGAAGTGTTCTCATAATTTTTGTGAAACACATGCAATATTTGTCGTCCGTACACTTTTGTCTTAAACTCTGAGAGTTATGTTTTGTTTTTCCTGTTGCTTTTAAATATTATTTCTATTCTGTAAGTTCTGTTCTCCTCAGACACTAGTTTTCACTGTTAGGTCTGTCATTGTACTTCCATACTCTTTAACTTCTCACTTAAAGTTTAATTTTTTTATCTTTTACATTATGAAATATTAAAGTCTATTCTCTATATCCTGTTTTCAGCTTTCTGCACTTGCAATTACTTCTGCTGACTCAACACCTCACTCTTACCTTTTATATTTTATTTAATAATAACCATATTTTTGTGAATTTTTTAAAACTATACAATGCAGAAGATATCAGAAGTTTATTTCTAACTTCTTAAGTAAATCTTTGTTAAATTTTATCTATATTGTTGTTATTCATTTATGCTGCATATTTTTCTATTGAACTAAAATATATGTTCGTATGTATTTTTGCCTTCAGATAAATCATCCTGAAATGAGGATATTTTTTTCCTGAGTATAGCTTTATTACAGAAATGGGTCACATGATTTTTTTTTCTTGATTTGGACTCATTTAAAAATCCATCCTTCTCCGATGGATTTTTGTTAATCTTGTTATCTAGTTTTCAGAATGCAATATGGATTTAGCTAAGTCATGAATACCTCGTATGGGGTAAATTCATCTTTGTGCAGTTTCCTTTCTGCTTTAGGTGAAGCCATTCTCCAAAATGCTAGACACAGTGTAACCCATTTTGCATCCTTGAAAACTAATAGTCCTTTGTATTTTGTCCAGTGTTGCCAGAAACTCAAACAACAAATAACTTCAATGCTTCAGGAAACTGTTTGCTGAGAGTACAGCTGCTGTAGTCTTGACCAGGGCTCACGGCCAGCTATAGGGGGCGCCATAGCACAAACCGGTTTGCCCAGTCCCTGTTTATACGGTTATCCTCGTCTAATATTAAAAACGTTCACTTTCACTCTCAAAGTGCCCCAGTTTAGATGATGCATTAGGTACAGAGCCTGTGTGTGTGTGCTCAAGGGCAGTTTCACAAGGCAGTCAGTCAATAAGTATCACCAAAAGAGCACCGCTCTGAGAAGCAGCTCTTCCAGAGCTTCTGCGTTTACAGCAGACAGCTCCCTTCCACTGCCGTGAACATTGATGCAATCAGTCTGTTGGTATCTGGTCATCTGAACCGTTTTAATCAAGCAGCCGATTGTATTATCAAAAATAACTTCATTATCTCAGGGAAAAAAAATTCATCCTATATCGCTCACATAACCACTAGGTTTTCTGCTAATTAGCATTTCCTAGCCCCTGACTCTAGTGTTGTCATATGATTAAGATTTACAGTGTCAAATTATTTAAACTGGGCCTTCTTAGCTGGCCTCATGAACTGCCCCACCAACTCTTGTTATTCAAACTCAGTGTGGTTCAAGTGGTCCAGGATATTTCCTGCTTACTTCTGATGTGACAGTGGTGTAACAGGAGATATACAAATTTGCGACATCCTCCCATTATCTACTATAATTCACAGTGTATCGAAAAGAAATGCCTGAAATTTAGGGATATTTTACTGGCTGTCTTCCTTAGTTTAGAGGGAAGGTTGGGATAGCTCTCTACCTGTTGTTGTTACGTGCTGTCAGTTGAGTCGGTTCTGACTCATAGCGACCCTGTGCACAACAGAACGAACACTGCCCGGTCCTGCTCCATCCTCACAATCGTTGCTATGCTTGAGCCCATCGTTGCAGCCACTGTGTCAGTCCATCTGGTTGAGGGTCTTTCTCTTCTTTGATGACCCTCTACTTTACTTAGCATGATGCCCTTCTCCAGGGACTGATCCCTCCTGATAATATGTCCGAAGTATGTGAGACATAGTCTCACCATCCTTGCTTCTAAGGAGCATTCTGTTTGTACTTCTTCCAAGACAGATTTGTTCGTTCTTTTGGCAGTCCGTAGTATATTCAATCTTCTTCGCCAACATCACATTTTAAGGTATTTTAAGTAGTTCTATTATAATTGTAGAGGTAGGGGAGAGAGGAGCGTTGTGTGTGTTCTCAAACCGCATTAGGTTTCAGAGTTGTTAGATGTATAAAATGTACAATTAAATGTATCAAAACATTTTTCTGTATTTAATGTGTTCCCTTCTATAAAGCATATGACTTTGCCTGAACAAACAAATATGTCAGCTTGAGTAAGAATCATATATATTTAGAGTAGCTATCATATCCACAGTGTACTAAAATAATTAGGTTTTTGCACTGAGTTTGTTATTAGAAAATATCCATGCTTCATTTTGAGTGTGTGCGCGCAGACAGGTGTGTGTACGTAAGTGCATCTGTATGGGGGAGATTTAGTTAGGTATTGTTTATATCATGGACTCAGTTAAAAATAAATATTTAATTTTAAGTTTAGAAAAGATTATTTTCTCAAAAATTCACAAAAAGGTAAAAGGTAATTTTAAAATCAATTTTTGAATAAAATTTTAGAGTGTTCTAAGTCTGTTTTCTAAAAATTGTCTATTTTCATATTTTCAAAGTTTCAGTTAAATTTGAAGGGTAGAGTTAAGGGTTACCTGCATTTGATGTGTATGTTGAAGGGATAATAAGGAGTGCGTGAAACCATTTATGAATTTTTTGATGAACCGCATTTCTATCTCCCTCTGTTTCTCAAGCTGTAACTCTTTTATATGACCTACAGAAAGCAACATCTAAACCAAAAAGTCTCCCGGTAATCCTCACTCAACTGAATTTCATACAGGCATTCATTCTGTGCAAAGTCAAAAGCGTGAATTTTCTGAAAAAGTCACCTCAAAATGTCATTTCTGAGTATTACACATTTATAGGAGACAAAGACTGGAAAAGAAATAACTAGTTAAATGGAATCTGCTCTCTGTGTGAATGACACTTTACCAGATTTTGTCAGTACCTAACCTACTTCCTGCTTTAAACATTTTGGGGGAGCATTTTCAGGCTATAAGAGTTACTACTTTGCTCTCGAGGAATAAGATGGAATCTGGAATATATTATATAATTATAAGCTGAGGATCTTTAAGTAAACAACAACCACAAAATGTCTATAAGGTGCAGGGTGCAGTGCTAAGAGTTATGATGAAGGTAATAACATTAAGAAAGTGGCAAAGAATAAAAGGCATTTTTTTAAATTAGATATTATTCAAAATTCTGTGAAAAAGCTTTAGATATTCTTAAAATATGTCAGTGATAAAAGTATTCTGATCAAGACCAAAGGACAAACACTAAGATCTGAAATGGTAGTGGGGTGAGTCACATTCAGATGTGAGAGGATGAGAACAGGGACTCAGTAGAAAGCCAGCTGAGAAATAGAGGCAGAGTGCTAAAGAAAATGCAGAAAAGAATTTAGTTTTCAGTTTTCTGCTGCTGAAAACTGAGTTTCCTACCCATTTGTTTTTTTTAAAGAATACAGGTTCTGTGATCCATTCTTTTATTCATCTATCATGTATTTATTGGGCAGATTCTCTGTGCCAGGCATGAACAAGAGTCTCTTGTCTCCTGGAGCTTACATTTTAGAGAGGAGAGACAGAATTATCCTGTATTTAGGTCAAGTGGGTGTCACCCTTCATATTACAAGCAAAGCAAATGGCTAATGATCGTGACCATTTCCTCGTGTGTCTGCTAGCCACCTGAAAGTCTTCTTTGGTGAAGTGTCTGTTCATATCCATTTTTTAATTGTGTTATTTGTGTTTTTGTTGTTGAGGTTTTGCAGTATCTTCTAGATTTTAAACATTAAATGCTGATCGGACTTGTCCTAGCCAAAAATTTTTTCCCAGTCTGTAGGTTGTCTTTTCACTCTTTTGGTGAAGTCTTCTGATGAGCAAAAGTGTTTGATTTTTAGACGCTCTCAGTTATCTAGTTTCTCTTCTGATGTTTGTGAATTACTACTTATGGTTCATATTCTGTTCATGCCATGTATTAAGCCTCCTAATGTTGTCCCTATTTTTTCTTCCATGATCTTTATCCTTTTCTATTTTATATTTAGGTCTTGGATCCATTTGGGGTAAGTTTTTGTGCATGGTGTGAGGTATGGGTCTTGTTTCATTTTTTTTGCAGATAGATATCCAGTTACGCCAGCCCCATTTGTTAAAGAGACTGTCTTTTCCACAATTAACGGACTTTGGGACTTTGTCAAACATCAGCTGCTCATAGGTAGATAAATTTATGTCTGGATTCTCAATTCTGTTCTATTGGTCTATGTATCTGTTATACCAGTACCAGGCTGTTTTGACTACCATAACGGTATAATAGGTTCTATAATCAGGTAGTGTGAGGCCTCCCACTTTGTTCTTCTTTTTCGGTAATGCTTTACTTATCTGGAGCCTCTTCTTTTTCCATATGAAGTTGGTAATTTATTTTTTCATCTCATTAAAAAACGCCATTGGAGTTTGGATCGGGATTGCATTGTATCTCTAGATCACTTTGGGTAGAATTGACATTTTCACAATGTTGAGTTTTCCTATCCATGAGCAAGGTATGTTTTTCCACTTATGCAGGTCTCTTTTGGTTTCTTGCAGTAGTGTCTTATTCTCTTTGTATAAGTCTTTAAAGTCTCTGGTTAGATTTATTCTTAAGAATTTTCTCTTCTTGGGGGCTATTGTAAATGGCATTGATTTGGTGATTTCCTCTTCAAAAATCTCTTTGTTGGTGTAGAGGAACCCAACTGATTTTTGTATATCTTATATACTGATACTTTGCTGAAATCTTCTATTAGTACCACTAGTTTTTTTGTGGATTCTTTGGGGTTTTCTGTGTATAAGATCATATCATCTGCAAATAGAGATACTTTGACTTCTTCCCTATCAGTTTGGATGCGCTTTATTTCTTTTTCTAGCCTGATTGCTCTGGCAAGACCTCCAGCACAATGCTGAATAAGAGTGGTGATAAAGTGCATCCTTGTATGGTTCTTGCTCTCAAGGGGAATGCTTTCAGATTTTCTCCATTTATGATGATGTTGGCTGTTGGCTTTGTAGAAATGTTCTTAATTATGTTGGGGAATTTCCCTTCTACTCCTATTCTGTTGAGAGTTTTTATCATGAATGGGTGTTGGCCTTTGTCAAATGCCTTGTCTGCATCAATCAATAAGATCATGTGGTTCTTGTCTTTTGCTTTATTTATGTGATGGATTACACTGATTGTTTTTCTGATGTTGAACCAGCCTTGCATACCTGGTATGAATCACACTTGGTCATGGTGAAAAATTTTTTTGATATGTTGTTGAATTCTATTGGCTACAATTTTGTTGAGGATTTTTGCTTCTGTGTTCATGAGGTATATTAGTCTGTAATTTTCTTTTTTTGTGGTGTCTTTACCTGGTTTTGGTAT
>NW_004443973.1:17436721-17454876 GCF_000243295.1 Trichechus manatus latirostris
CCCCTAGAGATCTCTTTGCCAAGAACTCACATCATTTAAGACATACCTAACAATCAGGTAAAATTGTGGTGATTTTCAAACCATAGAAGAAATGTCATATTATAACCTACTCCTAAAAGCTAAATCAAATTATTTTAGAGGATTTGTGTCTCCTTCATCAAGATCTTTTTTAGATCCTGAAAACTGTTATAAAAAGCAGGAGTGAAGATGTTAAGCCCCAAAATATATACAGTAGGCAAAGGATTTTTAGAAAAAAAAAAATCCAAATGCTCTTCAAAACAGAAGCTTTTAAAGATATGCCATTTAAAGAAACCCCATAAGATTTTGGGTCATGTCATCCATGAACATTTCATATTATGTGTACAGGTTGTATCCCTTCATTCAAAAACCAAAATCAAAAAGCAAAAATGTTCCAAATGCTAAAGGTTCATGAAAATGACCTGTAGATTTTTTTAGTTGTCCCTGCTTTTAATTTGCTGTCCTAAATGTGTACAAATGTTTCTTGGAAGAGTTTTTAAGAGAATGAGGGGAGGTGCTGCTTATTTAAATAGTTTTAACGAAGGGCTAACCTTTTACGTTAAACATTTGTTCCTTTCATTTGCTTTCTGGCAGCAGTTCACACTTTTCTTTCACCCCTGCAAAGGTCACAGCATAATGAACATACACCAGATTATTTAAATGAATGGTTTTAATGAGTTCTTTGAATAGATTCTTTAAAAAGCAAGCATGAAATTGCTTTCCCAGTTGGGATGCTTTAAAATATTTTTAGAAAATTCATATATAAATCCTCAAAGTTCTAACAATTCTTAAAGAAATAATGATTGAAAGGAATTTTTTATTGCAATATGATTTATTCTCACTCATATTGCAGAAGACATTATAAAACCCAGCAGGATTTTTGAATTATTTTAATGGACTATCACATTTCATGTTAGTAAGTAGTTATTTATCAAATTTAAAGGCTGCAGCTCTTATACACTGCTTTGGCACATAGAAAAGCGTAACCTCTGTAATTGGTGAATATACTAGACACGAATATATTTACTTTCTATAGTGAACGTTGTGCTGTCTCCACTGTCCCTTTGAATGCCTGCTCAGTGTATCATGGCCTTGAGATTGGGTAGAATTGACCCTGTCCCCTTGTCACTAGAAGTTGGAATATACCTCATTTATTCCCATCAAAGGGGTGTTCAAGATTTCTGTTCAATGGTTTTTATTCTCTCCCTGGATGTGAATGAGGAAATGTGTAGGCATGGAAACTGCTGGAAACCGTTTTACCACCATGAGCACTAAGGACAAAGTTGACACAAGGAGCAGGATAGAGTAGTGAGAACTGTAGAGAGGAACCAGAACTCTGACTCTAACTGGCCAACCCCACTTCTATATCTGTTCCCAGTGGGGAAAGAACGGGGCCTCCCATACTTCAGCACAAGAAGGGGAGCATGCCAGATTGCAGGAGCTGGCCTTGAAGGGTGGATTAAAGGGGAAACACGCTTTGCGAGGCCAAACGTAAGTGTCTCCATGTGGTCCATTAGCTCACTACCATTTACTGAGTCATTCTTATGTAAGCCCCTGACTTGTAGCCACTATTGCCCACCACCACTATAAAACCTCTGCTTTTCTGCTGCAGGGCAGGGAGATCTGTTCTGGTCCTGTGGCTGCTCATGACTTGCCTCTGTATGTAAATCTCCCTAATAAACTCCTTCACCACTGCACTGGAGTTTCCCACTTCTTTCTTTAGTCTCTTGGTGCCCTCCATTCTCGGAAGCAAGTTTCATGTTACTGGTGCATGCCTGGACAGTATTCTTTTTGACATGAAATGGTTCTCTGATTATAGTTTCAGTCCTGATTATTAGAAAATTATATGCTTATACATGTATTTTTGGGAGCAGAAGACTTCTGTCCTCTTTAAATGGATCTCCCTTCACCATATGTTTCTTCATTCAGATTTCTGATGATGTAATGCCCAACGTAATAGAGAAAGTGGTAAAAGTATCCCTCTAGTATTCCTCCAGAGTTGCCTAAGAAAGACTACTTTGTGCTAAACAGTATTGTTATCCAAATACTCCTTTTGGTTTAGCAATATATCATTGGTGCTTTATGGATGTTATGTGGAATAAGTGGTTCATCAAAGTTGCTTTGAACTAATTTCATACAATTCAAGAGACTCCCACTTCCCAAGCAATGAAGACTTCAAATATAGGAAGGCAATTTGTTCTTCCTCCTTGTTAGGTGCCATCGAGTATTTTAATTGTTTATGAAGAAAATTTTTCTGAAATGTAAGAATGGTGTACAATAAAATTCATAAATATCATAGAAATAGAAATATTTGACCCTCAAATATTTCGTAATCCCCCTCCCCGCTTATCTAATCCTGTCTTCCTCAGTGCTTCCTATCCCAATAAATGACAATATTCTTAGTATGTTCTCATGACATAAAAATTAGTCATCCTTACTTTTTCTCTCTCCTTCAGTTCCCACATCTACTTCATTAGGAAATCTTGTCAGATCTACTTTCAAAATATGTCTAGACCCTAACTCTTTCTCTTTACTTTTTTGCCCTTAACTTTAGTCCACCATCATCTTTTCACCTGGACAACTGTAATTGCTTACCAACTTTGTGTTCACTCTGTTTCAGTCATGCTGGCCTTCTTTCTATTAGGTCTTAACATCCAGCGTATTAATGCCTTAGTGCCTTTGCCATAATTTTCCCCGTGCCTAAAATTCTCTTACCTAAAATCTTTGCATTGATGATTCATTTTATTATTGAGGCATCTGCTCAAATTCTCTTTCTCAGCCATGACATGTACAACCGTCCCTTGTAAAACATTCTCTCCTCCCCTACATCTTTAGTCTTTACTAATGCTTGGTTTTTTTTTTTTTATCATTCTCATTAACACTTATTTATATATATCTGAACTTATTTGTTTACTTGTTTTAGTCTACCTTTCCCAAAACACATAATTGCATGAGAATGGTCACTTGTCATCCTGAATCTCTAGCAGCTAGAATGATTCCCATTAAGTACTTGATACATGTTTGTAAAATGAATGAATAAATGAAGTGATGACTGGAAGCATTGTTAAAATGAGATATAAACAAGCAAAAAGGTATTCAGTCTAGTTTTTGTCTATGCTGCTTTTAAGTTACTCAAGAAATTTTATTAGGTAATTTTTTTTTAATATCTGAATACTTTGCACTATATTATGATACTAAGATGAGAGGGAAAAAATTGGCCTAAACCTATTCAGGAACAGAAATTCTGGGGTTGTTGTAATTTACAACCCCTTTTAGAAAGTAACTAGTATTCCTAATAAAATGTTTGTATAATTTTCTAATAGGATTTAATGAGACTAACAACCCCATTTAGGAAGTTAAAATTACCCAACCAAATGACTGACCTTGGCTCATCCTTGTGACAAATTTATAAACTTTAATGAGGCATTCTTTCGTTGCATCACTTTTTCATCTCTTCCAAGAGAAATCTTTGGTTTTTTTCCCTACAAGTTTTAGGTTTGTGTGTATGTGTGTGTTTTCACTTTTGAAGCAAGTCTGAAATAAACTTGGAGAAATGCTTGCAATCAGCTGCTTCAAAATTTGCTTTTGTAGATGTTTGAAGCATTGTTTCTGTCTCTCCAAAGAGTTTAGATTTCATCTAACAGATCAGTCCCAATGGGGCAAATTTGTCTTCAGTGTATCCCATAGTAATACAACACTACCCTCCTAAATCTCAAAAGAAAGTCCTGGCAATCTGCTTTTGAAAGGTCACAGCCTTGAAAACCCTATGTAGTACAGTTCTACTCTGCAATGCATGGGGTCTCCATGAGTTGAAATCGACTCAAGGCAACTTTCTTTTTTTTTTTTTTAATTTTTGGTTTATCTTTCTACATACTCTGTTGTAAGGACTGCTTACTGTTTCTTACATATAGTTTCTGTGGTTTTGCTTATGCAGTTTCCTAGACCTAAATGGACTTTCTATTTCATGTTTGTATGTTAGAACACTTTTATTCTTATAGGCACAATCCAAGATCTATCTCTCCCCAAAAATTTCCTTTGAATCCTTTAGAAATATTTGATTTTCAACAAAGACCAAATCAGGGTGCTTAGATGGCTTTCGGAAATGTGTGGGGATATTTATTTTGAAGGTGTCACAGAGACTGGTGGGTGACTGGGGGGCCAGGGATTCTACACATAAGATTGTCCTATCTAAGATGCTAATAGCATCTCCATTGGGAAACTCTGAAAAAATATTCTTCCTCTTTTAAACTCCTATGGCCCTCCATTGTCCTTTTTTGTTTTTAGCCTCTAATCACCATTTAGATACATATCACAACCCTCCTACTATACTAAAATTTTCTTGATTCTTGGATTTAAGTACTTGATACAGATTTGTTAAACAAATGATTCATCTTATTTTCCCTATGGGGCAAGTACTTATTGAATTTTTTAAAAAGTAAACGCTTGTATGTATTTTAATTATTTTATTAGCATAGCACATTTACATTTGTTAACTAATTTAAAAAACTAAAATTAATGGCAGAAATCTCAGGTAAATTGCATTAGAGTTCTACTCCATGGAAGAAAAGTAGAGAAGATATTTTTAGGTAGACAGAGAAAGTAGATGACCATCTGGCTCATCCATAAATAGAGAAATTTCTAGGTAGATTCAATGTCCCTTTTTCAGCACCTTACTTGATAAACTCAGTAAAATTCTCATATTTATTCCTGACAAAATGGGAAAAGGAGAAAAATATTTGATCAAGATTATTGCTACATTTGCTTGTTGCATATAGCATGTTTCATTTATTTACTCTCTAAATAAAATACAAAATAAGTACACAGATAAAATTAGTTGTCTGAGGACTAAATAGTGTCAGATATGAAAATTTCTTACTTATTTTTTTTAAGAAACTGATAATGCAAACTCAGAGTGATTAAAAAAAATAAATAAAGCCACCTCATAGCCCTGAACTTCACTGGACATCAATTCTGAAATCTCCAAGATATATTCTGAGGCTTTAATTTGATGACATTCTGATGAATTTAGATGAGGCATGTTTAATTGCTCTCTGGCAAGCTTCTTTTGATGCTAGGCAGGTCACTTTCTGTCCAAGGGAAGAATCAATCTCTAAAAGACAATTAATACAGAATGACTCAATCATCATTGTTAATGGCTCTGCTCTGGTCGTCCAGAAGCAAGGATTGACTCTGGTCTCTGCACAAATTTTTCTCCTAGCTGCAAGTCAGCCAACAAATCAGTAGTATACAGCAGAGCCCCAGAGAGGGGGTATGCGGTGGCACTTTACATTAACAGGGCTCTTCATATTCATGTTATGTTAATTAAACAAGTACAGCAATCTGATGCAATGATGGTACTTCAAGTGAGCTTTCTAACGGCAATAATGTGCCTCAAAGGGCAGAAGTCAGTGTCCTGCCAATGAGAGCAATCCACACGCCAGGACAAGTTAAAGGTCGGGGATGATTACAATGTGCCAATAAGTGCTTCAAAGTAGTAGGTTTGGGATAAATCCAATTTTAGTCTCTCAAATAAAGTCTTTATAAAAGCTCCTGAATTGACTTTTATTATCAAGTGTTTTGAAAATACTAATTATGCTCATTTCTATCGCCATTGAGATAAACAATATCGATCACAGTTCTCTGATTTATACGTGTGAGCAAGCTACCTTAGCTCCAAATGATGCTATGGTCCCATAATAATTTCACTCCCATAATGTATGCTGTAAGCTCCTTGAGTAGTACAAATGGTTTTTGCACTGGATAATTAACCTAAAATTTGGTGGTTTGAATTTGCCCAGCAGCAACATGGCAGAAAGATCTGGTGATCTGCTTTCCTGAAGATTACAGCCAAGAAAATCCTATGGAGTGGTTCTACTCTGTATCACATGGGTCCATCATAAGTCAGAGTTGACTCGATGGCAACAGATTTTATTTTATTTTTTAGTTTAATGTACCCTGTGTTTTACTCTGAGGCTTATAGGGATGTCTTAAGTAAATTCCTCATAAATTTGTCCTCTCAGGAGTGCTATATAGACTCAGAATGAAGGAGCCACATTCCTTTCCAAGGTTCCTTGCATGTGTGGAAACATCCAGTAATAAGATCATCAAAACAGAGGGTTGCAAAAATAGGTTCAATCTGACCTTGGTAGAAGACCCAGGATCCATATTTTTGAAACATTCACACGCCCTTTTCCTAAGTACAGTTGCTTCAACTAGAGTGACACATTCACATATTTGACCCTTTCCCTCTTCCCACACCTCTTTTTTTCAGGTTCTGCTACTTGTTCTCTGGGCTGTAGGTAGGGAGGTAATTTCTTTCTACTCACTTTTTTTTTTTTGCTCATCGTTCAACTAACATATCCCCTATCCACCAACTGCTGAATATCCCAAGGTTGTGATTTCCTTGGTTAAAAAGTCACCATACTTTTAGCCCAGCATGCTCACAATGAATAGATGTTCTGCAGAACAAATGGATTTTCTTGTTAACAACATCATTTTTAAACAGTAAGTCTAGCTGCACTGAAACATTATCAAATTAAAGAACATGTGACATGAAACTGGCAGGGTAAAAATAAATGAAGTGCTGTCATAATTGTGGTTTAAAAGTATTTTAAATTTACTCAATTATGCTTTTCTATTTTCCTAAGCCTCAGCTACAATTTATCTCCATTTCCGTAAAGTGACTTGCGTTTATCAGTTCCATTCGGTCAGCTTTGTGTTTAATGGATCTTGTTTAAAATCACAAAGACAGTCACTAGGATTGTACCCTCTGAAACAGAAGATGTTTAACTTCTGAGCCTACTTTCTTCAGTGCAATAATTTGTGGTCAAACTATCAAAAGTACAATGAGGCTGTTAAAGTTCAACCCCAAAGAATGAATAAAAAGGGGAAAAGTTGCTTGTCTTAGTCATCTAGTGCTGCCATAACAGGAATACCACAAGCAGATGGTTTTAACGGAGAGAAATTTATTTCCTCCCAGTCAAAGTAGGCTAAAAGTCCAAATTCAGGGCGTCAGCTCCAGGGGAAGCCTTTTTCTCTCTCTGTCGGCCTTCTCATCCATGTTCCCCTGGACTAAGAGCTTCTCGGTGCAGGGACCCCAGTCCAAAGGACGCACTCTACTCCTGGCACTGGTTTCTTGATGGTATGAGGTCCCCCTGTCTCACTGCTCACTTCTGTCTTTTATATCTCAAGAGATTGCCTCAGGACACAGTCCAGTCTTGTAGATCCAGTCCTGCCTTACTAACACAACTGCCACCCATCCTCCCTCATTAACATCATAGAGGCAGGATTTACAACATACAGGAAAATGACACAGTACCAGGAATCATGGCCCAACCAAACTGATATACACATTTTTGGGGGGACATAATTCAAACCATGACAGTGCTCTTCCTGCACGGAAATTTCAGAACAATCAGCTTAAGATTTTTAGATACAAAACTATGAAATCATCATAAATATAGTCTTTAAAAAAATCTGCCAATATTTCACCTTAACTAGTTGCCTATGTACTGCTTTCCTGTTTCTCCTCCAGAATGAAGGAAACACTTCATTGCTTTCCCTTTCCCCTGCATTTCTAAAATCAGACGTATATGGTAAGTATGCAACTTCTGAGAAGCAATTAGAGTTAATGGGATTAAAAATCTAATCACACGACTGCTCTTGGCTGGTATCTGCAGAACTCAGTAGAAAAGCCTAGCATTCCAAATGCTCAAAAATGAGTTACTCTGTAACCCTTACTCTATCTGCTCTCTCCAAGGGGCAACTTTTGGTGGTTTGATCATAGAAAATGTCTTAGATATATTTCTTAAAACAGGGACATTTGCACTTTCTTGCTTTTAAATTGCTTTTGATATATGTTAAGGATGGCAGCAAGGGAAGAAAAGGGTACAACAAGAAAAAAAAGACTACATTAAAAAATAGGGTCTCCTGAGTCCAAGAGATGACAACCACCACAGAGACTCTCTGCTTCTTTTGAGGAATGTTTGTACTTTAAGACGTTGGGAGACACAGATGCTGCAGCCAAAGCACTGTAGGATGTAGAACGGTCACTGCAAAGGTCCCTGTAGAAAGCAGAAGGGCTTACTCTGGACTCCTCCTGACCCTCCATGACAAACGGGGTTGGAAGAGATGTTCTCTAAAACCCCTTTTGCCTTGGAAATTCTATGAGCATATGATGCTGAATGAAAGGCTTGATATACATTTATGGTGCAGGTTGTACAGTTTTTACGATACCAGGACAAGAAGACATACATTAAAAGAGAAAGATGCTGCAAAAAAATAAAAGCAATTCCATAATAGAAAAATGGTTTACTCCTGACGATCTTTAGTCCAATAAAATAAAAATTAATAATTATAATAGTAATAATAACAATGCTATCACTTATTGATCTCTTCCAACTCCTTGAGATTGTTCTAAGCATTTTCTATGTATTATCAGTGTATGTATTATCAGTGTTATAAGACAGGTACTATTATGACTCTCTTTTTAGAGAGAGATAAACTGAGGCACAAGATGGTTGAGTAATTCACCCAAGGTCACACACTGAAGTGCCTGGGCAAAGATTAGAATATGAGCAGTATGACTTCAGATCCCAGCTCTTTGCCACTATTTACAAGTCAGAATATTTACTTGAAAATCACCAGACTGATTCTACTTATATGAAGAAGACCTTCAAATGTCCTTCACAAACCATTAAAATCTACAAGTAAAGAAAAAAAGAAAACCTGTCCTCAGCTTCTCTCTCTATTAAATCTACCTGATTTCTGTCCATATTAGAGTCAGCATAGTTATTGCTGCATATATGTATATATATGATTTATCGGGTTTCCCAAACGTTTTTAATACCTGCCCCCTACAACTGTTCTGCATGCATCTAGTCAGTGGATTTGTCTGTCAGTGCCTTTCTGGGGAATGCCCAGGCAACAAACAGAAACGTATTATCATTTTAATCTAAGCAAAACACAATAACTCTTTCATATCTCAAGGGCAATGACTCTTAGATTCCAAGATCACCAATCACATTGGATTCTCACCTGTTATTAGTTTGCAATTATGCTTAAATATTAGCAACACTCAGCAAGCAGCTAACAGTCACCTCTAGAGAAAGATCTAAGATATCCCAGTAAGTTCCTAATGCAGTTTCAGAAGTCAGTTGTTTAAAATGCAGGATATTTTACAGTGCAGTCCTATGAGGTTAGGTTATAACGCCACTGATTAATGCAGAAATCAGCTAGACTAAAAACTACACCTCAGTAGGCTCTAAATCTTTCATACAGGTCACGTGGTATGTTTTAAACAGAACTGCATCTTGACAGGGTCTGCATGCGTGGTGTTTCCTCCACTGTAGGAATCAATGACAATTTCTTCTGCGAAGCATGAAGTACAGCACTTGACTTGCATTTAGGGGCAAGTTGTATGAAAAAGCTCCCCACCTCGATGAAAACTGTGTATAGCTAAATTTGCATGCACTAAATGTGCATGTTATGTGACATCTAGTGTATTCATAGAAACAAAGGTAATTACCAGCATTCTAGCCTAGGTAAATCCATTAAGTGCTCAGCCGCTAACGAAAAAAGGTCAGCAGTTCAAACTCACCAGCTGCTGCTCCCCAGGAGAAAGACATGGCAGTTTGCTTCCGTAAAGACTACAGCCTTGGAAACCCTATGGGGCAGTTCTACTCTGTTCTATAGGGTTGCTATGAGTCAGAATCAATTCAATGGCAACTGGTTTGGTTATGGGTAAATTCATTAACTGCATAATAAATGTGCTTTAATGTATATTTACCTGAAAAATAATATAAAGGAAAACTATTCAAATTCTAGTAAATAAACAGAACAAAATAAAAATTAAAATAAAATATGTTTTATCTTTAATACTGATGTTTAAAGAAAAGAGTTTTAACTATAAATAAAAAAGGTAGATATTTTGGGAGGGGCATTTTCTTATTTTTTTTCTCCTTGTATAATTTAATTTTACAATGAAAGGCTTTTACAAATGGAAAATTTTAGCAGCATACAATATTAATATCTTTTAAGCAATAGTTAAGGAACAACTCCATAATAAAAGAAAACATCAACAGTAAATGGGGGGTGGGGGTGGGGGGAGTGACCAAACATGGAAACAAAATGAAAATGGATAAGCTATTGATGATACCTCTCTTTGAAGAAATATTGTATAATATTTCGGACAATTGTTTAAAGATGGAGAAACATTATGTAAAATGCTTGAGATATATTCAAATGAAATAGCAAAATATTGTCACATATATAGTTAGTTTGCTGGATGGTGCAAATAGTTAAGCACTTGGCTGCTATTCGAAAAGTTGATGGTTCGAGTCCACCCAGAGGCACCTTGTAAGAAAGACTTGGTGATCTACTTATGAAAAATCAGCCACTGAAAACCCTATGGAGCACAGTTCTACTCTGACTCACATGGGATCACCATGAGTTGAAATCAACACAATGCCAACTGGTGGTGGTATCTATTTAATATCCATTCTAATATTCTTCTTAATTAACAGAACCTCAGTTTTTTCAGAATAATAATATAACTAGATGCAAAATAAATACAAATTTGCTAGTCTGTTGTTCAGCCATAGCTGTGCATGTGACACATTTCTGAGCAAAAGTATGTAAGCAGAAGTCAATGGAAGAATCTTTAAGGGAAGCTCTTTAGAAATGGGGCAGAATCTGTAGGCATATCTTCTGCCCTTGGTCCTTCCCCTTCTTCCTGCCTAATACTACACTGTTATGGGGCTGTCACCTTGAAACCACAAGCAATGTCTGAGAGCAAAAGTTACATGGTAACAACAATTGACTATAAAACTAAAAGGGGCCTGAGCCCCGCATAACTACCTATTGCAGACTTTCTTTTTTATGTGAAGTATAATAAACCACTAATATGTTTAAACCACCCTTTCTCTGCATGTTATTTGTGTCTGAATGCAATCCACAACTAATATAGTACATTATATGAAACAATGATCACGACTGTATACACACTGACACAATATAGGCAGTCCTCTCTGCACAGCCCAATATGAAAGGATTTCAGTTACCATGCTTTAGTTAAATGACACCAGTTATCCAGCAACACGGTTCAAATTTCAGTTACCACCAAATATTAATTGTGAGCAAATAAAGCATAAACTATACTAATAACTCTTCAGTTCATAATCACTACGCATGTAAGAGATGCTTATCGTGATCAGTGACCAGTCAAGTCACTTTTTTCAGAATCCATTGATGATTTGTCACTGTGCCTCTGTTACTCAGTTTATGCAGACAGCAAACCTTGCATTTGTGTTGCCTCCTTATCTTCCAGTGACACACTGACGTGACATTTTACAAAAGTGAATGACTGAAAGAGGGAATTGGCCAACAAAGATGAAAATGTAGCAAAAAGATAAAAAGTGATGATGTTGGAAGTGAAATTTGAGTCGAATGTAACAAAGTTAGAGACAAAATTGCTGAGCGTGGGAATGTTGGCACTGCCACCATTTGAAGGACTCTACAGATGCAGTCAGAGGAATCTAGTGAAGGTACCCTTATTGACATAAAGAAAGTGGTTGTAACGACAAGGATGAAGATGCCCCAGAGGAAGTGACGCCGGCCACACTTTTACATAAACTCTCAGAGATATCTCACAACATTGAAAGTGTTGAATAAACTGTTGGAAGTGGATTTAAACATAGGAAGGAGTATTACAATTCACCAAGGGGTAGAAAAGATGCTTGCTCCATATCATCAGTTACATGATGAGAAGAAGGCAAGCACTGTTCAAACAAAGCTTTTTTTTTTAATGTTTAATTTAATTTTTGGTAAAAATATACACAGCAAAGCCTGCTTCCATTCCAGTTTCTAGACATAATGATCAGTGACATTGGTTACATTTTTCACATTGTGTCAACATTCTCGCTATTTCTGTGATAGTTGTTTCACTTCCATTTACTTAAACGCCCTGCCTCCTGACCTTCTAATCTATGCTTTAAAATAGCCGTTGACCCTTGGACTTATATAGATAATCATTATTATATTTTTAAATGCAATACTCAAGGGTGACAATCTTTATTCTTTGGGCTAAATCAAACTAATCTTGATAAGTTTTTCAAAATATAACTTTATTGAGGCACATTTTATAAATCATGTAATTCACTCATTTCAAGTGCAAAATTCAATGATGGCTTAGTAATTTTACCAGGCTAGGCAATCATCACTATAAATGTGTTTTAGAATAGTTTCTTCATTCCAGTAAAATCCCTCATGCCCATTTATTGTTAATAGCCTCCATACTCTACCCTTCTGTCCCAATAATCTACGTTTTGCTTCCATAAATGAGGCTTTTCTAGACTTTTCATATAAATGGAATCATACAATATGTGGTCTTTTGTGTCTGGCTTCTTTCACTTACCATAATGTCTTTAAGATTTATCCATGTTCAGCATGTATCAGTAGTCTGTTCCTTTCTGTTGATAAACAGTATTCCATTGTATGGTTATATAACATTTTGTCTATCCATCCACCAGGCAGTGAACATTTAAGTGTTTCCAAATTTTAGCTATTATGAATAATTCTGCTAAGAACATGTATGCATTTTGATAAATTTTACAAAGAAATAAAACACTTTAATTCTCTATATTCTTAATGTTTTTAATTACAGTTTAACAAATAAATATTAGTTATCCTATTTTTTAATTTCCCTATACATTTATAATGTACAATAAGAGAGTTTTTAATATTCTGATAAAAAATTTAAAAACTCACAGAATAATTGTAATTTTTCCCATTGAGTATTAGAATCATTTTGACAGTTTAGTTTGAATGGTTATTTTACAGTCTCTCACTACTATGCAAAGTGAGTACTGCCTGGATGCTCATGTGTGCACGTGCACACACACACACAATACTAAAACAAAATGTACACAAAAATATATTAGTTGCCTAGGGTGATGGGCTTACAGAGGATTTTTCTAAACTTTCTTACTTTTATAATTAAAATGTAAAAATAGTTATGTGAAAAAATACATATAATTTCTTTTTATTTCAATTTATGAATATCATTTGTAGTGCTTTTATAGTTACTAACATGATTACAGTAATGTTTGACTTAAAAAAATGAAAGAATGATGAGAGAGAGAGAGACTGACTGTGACCCCTAAGCAAGAATTAGGGCAGAGGAAGGAAGGGGGAAGTTAGAGAGACTATAAGAATACATAAGAATGTTCTGTGGTAGAATGAAGCATAGGGTCTTCTGAGGGGGTGGTTAACCAGAAGCAGTGATCCTGGACCCACCCCCTCAGGACGTGCACTGATTTTTAGAGCTGACGAAATCTCCTACTTCCTTTCCAAAGGCAAAGACAAACTAACTGAATTCAAGAGAAGGCAAGTCCAATCTGTTGTTGCTACTTTAGTTAGATCAAATTAAAAAATTCAGACATGTTTACATCCCTGAAAACATCCTGGAAATTCCCATTGTGACTCTTTCGCCAAGGGATTGTGTGGATTGGTGCTAAAATGGGACTAAAATACTTATCTCGACGAGGCAATAGTGTTGGCTGAAGTGCTGAAAATGGCAGGCCAATGTACACTGTGCATTTGCAGTTTCAGTGGCATGCAACACATGTTACATTTGCATGGTATCACAGCAACATTACTGTATTGGCTGCAGACTACCTAGCTGATCCCAAAAGCAACAGGGTATTTTAAGAAGCAAAAGTGAATTCTTTTAAAATACTGTGCATGTTACTGACATATCTCTATCTACTTCTACAACAGTAACAGTGTTTATGAAAATGCTCAAATGATTTTTAAATTGAATTGGACATCATCCATTTCGATACAATATAATTGAGGTAGCCATGCTGACATTTGGGACTTTTTTTCACCATTTTGCTTTACTAAAATTTACACTGCCATTAAGATGGCTAAAAATATAAAATTCTAATTCTTTTTATTACATTTGTCGAAGCACTGCTATTGTCTAAAAAAATCCAAGTTTTATTGAAATGAACTTCTGAAAAAATAAAAACCATAGACAGTCTGCATAAAGAACACAGAGTAAAGATGACCGTAATTCCTTTTTTTTTTAAATGTTTAAACTACGATGAACCCATCAAAGTTGTTACAGCAAGGAACTAAACCTTAAGACAATTTGTTATTTCAAGATTCATGTGGGAATATTAATATTAACAAAAGAGAATTGGCATTCATGGTGATAAAAACCTACTTTCTGGATGTGAAGAGGTATGAAATTTGTGTAATTTTAGACATATTTGTGGTAATTGCAAAAATACCAGAAGAACAGATTTTCTCATGTCTCTGCAGGGTGTTTCTTAAATCTACTACCTTATGGAGTTGAATACTGGCATATAAAAACTTCAGCAGTTCAGAGGAGGGGGGGCCAAGATAGCGGAGTAGTCAGATGCTTCCAGTGGGCTTTCTTGCAACAAAGACCCGAAAAAACCAGTGATTCAATTATATACAGCAATCTGGGAGCCCTGAACATCAAAGGCAGAGTTGAACAACCAGACTGGGTGGCAGGTGGAGGGAGAGATGGTTCAGAAGCAGCGAGAAGTTGCCAGACCTGACCCAGTAAGAGCCTGAGCCCTTCAGGGCTGATCAGCTCAGGCGTGAACGGTGAGGCAGGCAAGCAGCCGTGCTCAGGAGACAGCCAGCACCAGAGACTCTACATGGCCACCCAGAACCAATGAGAAGCAGCCCTCTGTGAAAGATAAATACTTGGGTAGGGCTTACCATGGGGATCAAAAACACTCCCCTTAGGGAAAACCTCTCTCCCATTTACCTCCCCACTCCCTGCTCTGCACTGGGTCCTGGACTGGCATCAGCAATTGCCAAGTCCCCTGGGCCGGAAGTAGGATCCGTCACATGCCCGGAGCCATTCTCCCTGCCTTGGAGAGTGAACAAATTAACAAACAGGGGAAAAAAGAAACTGTCGGCTCCCCTAAGCCAGGAACCCAGGGTAGGCACAGCTCCTTTGCCTAGGCATAGGCATAAGGGATCCACAGACTTTGAGTGCCTTTCCCCCTGCATAGACTTCTGTGGGCCCATCTCAACAGCTTCGGCCCTCATTACCACAGTACAACAGGGTATATACCTGAAGTCTAACAACTGTTTCAGCTGTGAAGTGGCAAGTTCTTGACATTTGACACTGCTCTGCCCATTAAGTAGGGTCGTCACCTACCTACATCAGGGGTCTGAGGACTAGTGGCTCCACCCACTCCACCTAGCCACCACGAGAGGGGCCCATGAATAAGAGGTGCCCCCCAGTCCTTAAAGCCAACAGCTTTAGGTGCTCATAGTCTGGCTGCAAAACCCAGCCACCTACGCGCTCTATGAAACAGGGACACGCCTTCCTCCTGGACACTTGAGGGTGGCCATCAGCCACCTCCTTTGCTCACAGTGTGTCCCCCTGCTGCAGCCAGATGCCTGTGCCTACACCAATCACCCATGCCTGTCTAGGACTATAAGTGAGAGCCTACACCACACACTTGGTGGCTATCTACCTGGGCACCTGAGCTGAATCCATATAGGAGGAGTGGGTAGACTCCTGAGATCACATATCTAGTAACAGATCTAACCACCTGGTGATAGGACATTAGAGCTTCAAAGATGCCAATAATCAAACTAGCTCATATGAGCAGCCTATTTGGGCATATCAAAAGAAAACAAGAAGCTAGGACACAGTAAGCAAACATAAAATAAATAGATATAATAACTTAGTCAATGTCAAATTACATAAAGAGGCAATCCATGATAGCTTCAGAAAACTCCCAAAATAAAGAATCTAGAAATTTTCCAGAGGAGGAAAATTTCTTGTAATTACCAAAGGCAGAATACAAAAGATTAATATACAGAACACTTCAAGAAATTAGGAAGGAAATTAAACAAAATGCAAAACATGCATTAGAGGAAATTAAAAAGATTAGAGAAGAGTATAACGACAAATTTAACAGGCCACAAAAATCCATAGGGGACAGCAATCAGAAATCCAGAAGAATAACAATAAAATTTCAGAATTAGACAACTCAATAGAAAGTCATAGGAGCAGAATTGAGGCAATAGAAGTCAGAATTAGTGAGACTGAAGATAAAGCACTTGACACCAACTTATTTGAGGAAAAAAAAGATAAAAGGATTACAAAAAATGAAGAAACCCTAAGAATTATGTGGGACTCCATCAAGAGGAATAACCTATGAGTGACTGGAGTACCAGAACGGGGTGTGGGGGATTAACAGAAAATACAGAGAGAATTGTTGAAGAATTTGTTGACAGAAAACTGTCCTGATATCATGAAAGATGACAAGATATCTATCCAAGATGCTTATTGACCCCACATAAGTTAGATACCAAAAGAAAGTCACCAAGACATATTATAATCAAACTTGTCAAAAACAAAGATAAACAGAGAATTTTAAGAGCAGCTAGGGATAAACGAAGGAGATAATGAAGGAGAGTCAATAAGAATAAGCTTGGACTAGTCAGCAAAAACTATGCAGGCAAGAAGGCAATGGGATGACATATATAAAGCCTTGAAGGAAAAAACTGACAGCCAAGAATTATATATCCAGCAAAACTGTCTCTCAAATATAATGATGAAATTAAGGCATTTCCAGATAAATAGAAGTTTAGTGAATTTGCAAAAACCAAACCAAAATCACAAGAAATACTAAAGGGAGTCCTCTGATTAGAAAATCAGTAAAATAAGACAACAACCCAAGACTAGAACCCAGGACAGAGCAACCACATATCAACCCAGATAGGGAAGTCACAAAAGTAAATCAAAGCTGAAACACTGAAAATAGGGAAACAGATCTCAATATGTAAAAGATGACAACATTAAAACAAAAAAGTGGGACTATAAAAAATGTAGACACAGATTTTTCATATAGAGAGGAAGTCAAGGCAATGTAAAGAAATAAAAGACTGGTATAAACTTAGAAAATAGGAGTAAATATTAAGGTAACTAAAAAGGAAACTAACAATCCTGCAAGTCAAAGTAGAAAACTAGAAAAATATGAAGACTCAGAAATCACAAAATCAACAACAATGAAAAAGATGAAAAGAAAATACATAAAGAAAAATGACTCAGCACAGGAAATTAAGTGGAACAAAGAAACTGAACAACACACACACAAAAAAGACATCAAAATGACAGCACTAAACTCATATCAGTAATTACACTGAATGTAAATGGATTAAATGAATGCACCAATAAAGAGACAGAGGGTGGCAGATAGGATAAAAAAACATGATCTGTCTATATGCTGCCTACAAGAGACACACCTTAGACTTAAAGACACAAACTAAAATTCAAAGGATGGAAAAAAATATATCAAGCAAACAATACTCAAAAAGGAGCAGGAGTGGCAATATTAATCTCTGACAAAATAGACTTTAGAGTAAAATCCACCACAAATGATAAGGAAGGACACTGTATAATGATTAAAACGTCAATACACCAGGAGGGCATAACTATAATAAATATTTACATACCCAACGACAGGGCTCCAAAATACATAAAACAAACTTTAACAGCTCCACAAACTTTAGGCAGCTCCACAATAGAAGCAGGAGACTTCAACACGGCACTTTCGGTGAAGGACAGAACATCCAGAAAGAAGCTCAACAGAGACATGGAAGAGCTAAATGCTACAATCAACCAACAAGATCTCATAGACATATACCGAATACTCCACCCAACAGCAGCCAAGTATACTTTCTTTTCCAATGCACATTGAACATTCTCCAGAATAGACCACATATTAGGCCATAAACCAAGCCTTAACAAAATCCAAAGCATGGAAATATTACAAAGCATCTTTTCTGACCACGAAGCCATTAAAGTAGAAATCAACAACAGAAACAGCAAAGAAAAAAAAAAAATCAAACACATGGAAACTGAACAACACCTTGCTCAAAAAATACTGGGTTATAGAAGAAATTAAGGATGGAAAAAAGAAATTCACAGAATCAAATGAAAATGAAAACACATCTTACCAGAACCTTTGGGAAACAGCAAAAGCAGTGCTCAGGGGTCAGTTTATAGCAATAAATGCACATATCCAAAAAGAAGAAAGGGCCATAATCAAAACATTAGCCCTACAACTGAACAAGTA
>NW_004443973.1:17466944-17494720 GCF_000243295.1 Trichechus manatus latirostris
AAACCAAATGAGACTATCGAGGTACAGGAGTCCAGTGACAAGGGCCAGAAGGCAGAAGGGGACAAGGAAGCTGGTGATAGGGAACACAAGATTGAGTAAGGATATTGTTGATGTTTTGTGAGATTGTTAACCATTGTCATAGGTCAACATTTGTAGTAACTGTTAAACGAGAAACTATTTTGTTCTGTAAGCCTTCATCTTAAGTGAGAAAAACAGCACAGTTGGAAGAGCGTAGTCAATGTCACTGAACTGTGTATGTAGAAATTTTTGAAACGGTGTATCTTTGGTGATGTGTATTTTCACCAAAAAAAAAAAAAAAAGTTGAGAATTTAGAGTGTTAGTATCTTGTGGGGTTGTTAACCAATGTCATAAAACAACACGTGTACTACTGTTTCATAAGAAACTGTTCGTTCTGTAAGCCTTCACCTGAAGTAAAAAAAAAAAGACTTCACCAAAAGAGTAAAAAGACAACCTACAGACTGGGAAAAAATTTTTGGCGATGACAAATCTGCTCCGCATCTAATCTCTAAAATCTACAAGATACTGCAAAACCTCAACAACAAAAAGACAACCCAATTAAAAAAATGGGCAAAGAATATGAACAGGCACTTCTGCAAGGAAGATATTCAGGTGGCTAACAGACACTTGAAGAAATGCTCACGATCATCAGCCATTAGAGAAATGCAGGTCAAAACTACAATGAGATATCATCTCACCCCAACAAGGCTAGCATAAATCCAAAAGACACAAAGCAATAAATGCTGGAGCAGTTGTGTAGAGCCTGGAACACTTATACACTTTCTGTGGGAAGGTAAAATGTTACAACCACTTTGGAAATCGATTTGGCACTTCCTTAAAAAGCTAGAAATAGAAGTACCATATGTTCCAGCTGTCCCACTCCCTGGAATATATTCTAGAGAAATAAGAGCTGTCACACCAATAGACATATGCACACCCATGTTCATTACGGCACTGTTCACAATAGCAAAAAGATGGAAACAACCTAGGTGCCCATCAACAGACGAATGGATAAACAAATTACGGTATATCCACACAATGGAATACTACGCAACGATAAAGAACAACGATGAAGCCATGAAACATCATATAACATGGAGGAAGCTGGAGGTCATTATGGTGCGTGAATTAAATCAGTCACGGAAGGACAAATATTGTATAAAACCGCTATTATAAGAACTCAAGAAAAGGTTTAAACACAGAAGAAAACATTCTTTGATGGTTATGAGAGTTGGGAGGGAGTGAGAGGGTTATTTACTAACTAGATAGTAGATGAGAATTATCTTAGGTGAAGGGAAGGACAGCACTCACTACAGAGGAAGTCAGCACAACTGGACTAAACCAAAGCTAAGAAATTTCCTGAATACAATGAAACACTTTGAGGGACAGAGTAGCAGGGATAGAGGTTTGGGGACCATTCTTTCAGGGGACATCTATGTCAATTGGCATAACAAAGCTTATTAAGAAAATGTTCTGCATCCTACTTTGATGAGTGGTGTCTGGGGACTTAAAAGCTTGCAAGTGGCCATCTAAGATGCATCAATTGGTCCCAGCCACCTGGAATAAAGAAGAATGAAGAACACCAAAGACAGAAGGATAGTAGTAGCCCAAGAGACAGAAAGGGCCACATAAACCAGAGACTTCATCAGCCTGTGACCAGAAGAACTAGACGGTGCCTGGCTACCACCAATGACCACCCTGACAGGGAACACAACAGAGAGTCCCGGATGGAGCAGGAGAAAGGTGGAGTGCAGAACTCAAATTCTATTAAGAAGACTAGACTTAATGGTCTGACTGAGACTGGAGGCACCCCGGAAAGCATGGCCCCTGGATTCTCTGTCAGCCCAGAACTAAGAAAAATTCTGAGGCCCACTCTTCAGACAGGGATTGGACTGGACTGTGGGATACAAAGTGATACTCGTGAGGAGTATGCCTCTTAGCTCAAGTAGATACAAAAGACTAAATGGGTAGCTTCTGTCCAGAGTTGAGATGGGAAGGCAAAGAGCGTTAGGAGCTGGTTGAAGGTTGAATCGACATGGGGAATCAGGGGTGGAAAGGAGGAGTGTGCTGTCACAGTATGGGGAGAGCAATTAGAGTCACATAAGAATGTATGTATAAATTTTTTATGGGAAAAAATAAAAAATAAAAATAAGAATCATCTATACAAACCTGCTGTATATATTAGATTCCCATTAAAATATTAATTTTCATTAAAAAAAAACTCTCAGCATTTCAGGTATTACCTAAGTTAAAATGTGTTATAATGTCAACTTTGTTCATTATAAATTCAGTGAACAGTAAAAGTATAAAAGAAGTTTGGCATGAAAGTTAAAAGTGTAAAAAGATCATGGAAGCTCTATAGACACACCCAAACTCCCTGATGGACTGAATTGCTGGGCAGAGGGCTGTGGGGACCATGGTCTCGGGGAACATCTAGCTCAACTGGCATAACACAGTTTATAAAGACAATGTTCTACATTCTACCTTGGTGAGTAGCGTCTGGGGTCTTAAAAGCCTGTGAGCAGCCATCTAAGATACTCCACTGGTCTCATCCCTTCAGGAGCAAGGGAGAATGAAGAGAACAGGATACAAGGAAAAGATTAGTCCAAAGGACTAAGGGACCACAGCTACCACGGCCTCCACCAGACTGAGTCCAGTACAGCTAGATGGTGCCTGGCTACCACCACTGACTGCTCTCAAAACGGGACTAATGAGGTACAGCAGTCCAGGGACAAGGACTAGAAGGTGGGAGGGGACAAGAAAGCTGGTGATAGGGAACCCAAGGTTGAGAAGGGACAGTGTTGACATGTTGTGGGGTTGTTAACCATTGTCATAGGGCAATGTGTGTACTAACTGTTTAATGAGAAATCATTTGTTCTGTAAACCTTCATCTAAGGTACAAAAAAAAAAAAAAAAGGATTTTCTGTGAGATTAAAAAAAAGGGTAAAAGATTAGTGAGTGGCAATAAACAGAGAATTTCTAAATAGTTTTAGTAGTTCAGACTTTTTGTATAACAATGAATTGCAAACTGTAAATGATACTTAACTATTTATTAAATTAAGCCTTGATGGATACTAGGTATGGAAGTCCACCTACTTGACAATGTAGGTCCCAGTTCAGAAACCTCTTAGGTTGAAGCCTTTATTTTTGTATGTGAGAAAAAACTAGGGAGATTATTTCTCAAATTGCCCATAAACACCAAAAATATGTTTCAACTGGAGTTCTAGAGAACATAACCAACATTTTTGTTTCTGTGGGAAACATTGTCCCATAAAGCCACAAGTGCCCCTTCTCTACCTGTCTTTCTACACATCCTCGGAAAGACTCAGGACCCCTTATGGCCTGGGACATGCTGCGTGCTCATGCGGTAAAGGAATAGACATGCTTGCTTGTTGCTTCAGCACTTAAGACCTGGGATTATTTGCTGGCATGATTTAGCTAAAGTAGAATCTCGGCTGCTACAACTTCCAAAAATACAGTTGGGGTCAGTATTTTCCACAAGTAACAATCATTAATAATAATGTCAACTACAACAATGGTGGTGTCTTACTTTTTTTAGTTTTTCATTTAATCCTTACAACAGTCCTAGAGGGTAGGGAGCATTAACACCATTTTATGAATAATAATAGCTACAGTTGATTTTTAAAAAAGGAGTCTATTATGTGCTGTGTTGTTTTATCTGCATATATTGCTTTTGCTGTTGTTAACTGCCCGCTAGTCAGCCCCCGACTCATGGCGGCCCCATGCACAATGGAACCAACTGCTGCCCAGCCTTGTGCCATACACGATTGTTTGCAGATCTGATCATTGTGAACCACAGGGTTTTCACTGGCTGATTTTTGGAAGCAGACTGCCTGGTCTTTCTTCCTTGTCTGTCTTAGTCTGGAAGCTCTGCTGAAATCTGTTCACCATTATAGCAACATAGAAGCCTCCACTGACAGACAGATGGTGGCTGCATTTGAGGCACATGGGCTGGGAATTGAACCTGGGTCTCACACATGGAAGGTGGGAATTCTACCACTGAATCACCACTGACCTGTCTGCATACAATGCAGCCAACCATTCCTCCCATCTCTGCATGCACATGAAATTTCCCCCATGAAGAAGTAGAGTCTGTTTCTCCTCCCCTCTGTGACTGCATTGATCAATCAAGGGCAGTAGAAGGGAAGTTCAAGTATCATCCTTAAGATACCTGTATGCTTCTGCTCTCTTGGGATTCAGTTGGCATGGTCTTTGGAAGTCCAGGTTACCCTGCTGGAGAGAGAGGCCATGTGGAGAAGCCTTGCAGGATAAGATACCACGTGAAAGGAGAGGCAACGTGGAGAAGAACTGAGGCAAGCCAGCAGTCAGTACCCACAACCCAAATATGTGACAGAGGCCCTTGGACCTTTCAGCCCAGGTCATCTGCCAGCTGAATGCAGCCTCATGAGTGCCCCAGGTGACACACATGAATGACAGAACTGTTAAGTCCACCTCAGCATCATAAAAATTGCTAAATTGTTGCTTTAAACCATTAACCTTTGGAATGGTTTGTTACACAGAAATAGAAAGCTGATAAATGGGCTTACTATGTGCCAAGAGAGGAGCCCTGGTGGCAGTGGTTAAGCATTTGGCTGCTAACCGAAAGGTCAGCAGTTCAAACACCCCAGTCACTCTGCAGGAGAAAGCTATGGCAGTCTGCTTCCGTAAAGATTTACAGCCTTGGAAACCCTATGGGGCAGTTGTACTCTGTCCTACAGGGTTGCTATGAGTCGGAATCAACTCAATGGCAGCAGGTTTGGTTTTGGTTATATGCCAGGAGCATGTGAAGCTTCATTTATTAGCTCATAATTTGAACCACTCATTGAGACAAGTGCTGTTATCCTCATTTTATAAATGAGGTAAGTAAAGTGCACAGAGGCTAAGTAACTTTCCCAAGTTACACTGCTAAGAAGAGGGGAGCCTGGGTACAAAACACTTACACTGCCTCGGACAAGAGAACACGGAGGCTCAGGGAAGTTGAGTTGCTTGCAGCAGGGACTCAATCTCAAATCTGTGCACTCAAAGCCTGTCCTTTTTTTCTGGTATAATGAGTGGTTTAGCATAGCTGAAGCTTAGAATTCATGGGTAAAAATTGCAGATAAATTAGAAAGGCAGATTAGCGTTAGAATGTAAAGGGTTCCGATATCACAGTTTAAGTTCTGGCCCAATGATTCTTAAATCCTAGTCAGTGATGGAATTTTCACCAATCCATGGCAAAATTAAATCCACAGCAAAATTAAAAACTAAAAATAAAAAGTGTTAACAAAGTGTCAGTACATGACATTTTCAGATTGCCAGGTCATCCCCGCCCCCCTCTTTGGAAGGACCCTCTCTTCAGTGGCAATGATGTTTTTCCTAAATTTTTTCTTCATTCCAAATGGGCTTTACTCTGTAAAATAATGGAGAGACTAAAGTGTTGTAGTTGCTTTCTTGATGTTACTACTTGGCAAAATAATATATACATCTCACTTCAAACCGCAATCTTCTTGGAAAATTTTACTGCATTATGAAATCTAAAAATCTAGAAGACACAATTATAGAAAATAAGTGATTTTGGTAGGTAAGGTGATTTTTTTTCAAAAGAATAAAGCTGAATTATCATATTATGAATGCTCAAAAATACGGATATTTTGGGTTTAAAATGATTCGTGCAGTAATGTTAACTCACAACTCTTACTTATCTTCCATGCTCTACCTCTTCCTGTACTGTCATACCCCTGCTTGCTCATGCCTCATTGGGATATTTGGGACCAAAGACAGGAGACAAAATAAGCATCAGTTCTAGCTCCTCTTTAGCATTCCTGTCTGTACAGAGAGTGATGCTGAGTGCCTATTCTGTGCTGTAAATGCATATAATAATTGCTCATGTAACAAACAAATGATTGAATGGCTTCTTAAGGAAGTAGCTTTGCATTCTCTATATTATTAGATGCTATTATAAATAATAATATTAGATAATAAATATTTGATAACAATATAGATAATGAAGTGTATTATCTATACATTTTAATAGTCAGTGGCAGCCCTAACCTTGAAATTGCATTGACCCCTTTCACTATACAATGGAAGAAAGAAATTATAGCTCCAAAAATGCCTTAGAAAATCATTCCAAACTGAACAATCAAAAAGAATGGTAGCAAGCTTTTATTATAGCACTCAATTTAATTTATGAAATTCAGTGATGGGCAGTAATTTAGAGAAATTGCTTGTAGTGTAGAACATGCTTTTTCCAACTTCACATCAGTTGAAAAATATTTTAATACAATTTAGATTTTATTCTACAATAGCTCCCTGTAATTATGTTTTCACTAATTAAGGCTTTTATAGTTTGGGCTTATATCAGCCTTCCATCCTATTTTCCATCATTTTTTTTTAATTTTAATCTGTGAGCTGTCAAAAGTAACAATTCTACTCTCATTTTTCCTTGTATAAAAGTCAAAGACTACTCCCAAGACCTCACCACAATTAAATACATGAATGGAAAGGCAGATATTATAATGGAAAGCAAATTAGTTTCTGCCTCAGTGACAAGAAGTACTTGAGATGCTATGAAGATTCTTCAAATAGCAAAACAACCAGGGAGGACACTTCAGTGGCTGCATAAACAAATACTACACGCAGATATTCTAATCAAGAACATTGTCAAATGCTACCTTTAGCATTTGGTTTGCATTTCTAATTTAAATTATTCAGTGTGGAATAATATCTGGGAATTTTAAGGGACTGCTAGCCATCACATTTGTAAAACGATTTGTATATAATTAACTATCACTTTGTATTGATGTCATACCTTTTATATCCAAATGTGCGGTCTGTTGTCCAGTTTGTAGTCATTAAAAGACAGCAAGTTGGAAAAAAAAATGAGTAAAAAGGAAAATAAAAGCCTATCTTAAGAATGAGTCATCTAGTTGTTTAAAGTTCACACTTCAGATGCAGTAATTTTATGCTTTTAGGGTCAATAAAGAAATTACAGAAATATAGCTATAAACACAAAGTAGGAGTCTCTGGGTGGTGCAAACTGTTAACATGCTCAGCTACTAACTGCAAATTTAGAGGTTCGAGTCTACTCAGAGGCAGCTGGTAAGAAAAACCTGGTGATCTACTTCTGAAAAATCAGATACTGAAAAACCTATGGAGCACAGTTTACTCTGAAACACAAGGGGTCACTAGGAGTCAGAATAGACTTAATGGCAACTGTTATAAACACAATCTATAAAACATTTTTAAGTTAAATTGAAGATACTTTACATTATCTTGGTGAATTGGTTCTGGAACAAAACTTATACAATACTTGATTGATGAGCTGGTCCTGGAATCATGAATATGCTTATCCAATTTATAGTGATATTAAATTAATCACAGTTGCTGATAGACTGCCTGACATGAGTACAAGTACAGATAAATTTAATCAACTGGAAATACGGTTCATGAAATTCAACAGAGATAAATGCAAGGTAGTATTGACATGGAGAAATAAAAACAAGATGATGAAAGAATATCTAGGAACAAGTGAGGTAGAAAACAAAACAAAGCAAAACCTCTCAAGATTCTAATTGCTGAAGCCTCACCTTGTGGTTGGAATGAAAAAGACCAAATGAAGTCAAAGAATTATCAACTTTGACTAATTATTTACCAAGTGCAAAGCTCTGTTAACTCCTATAACACTCTACAGCACACTCCATTATCATTTTCCTCATTTTACAGATTAGGAAACCAAGGCACAGAGAACTTAAGTTTTTTGTTTTTTTTCTTTCTCTTTTTTCTTATGTAGAACACTGTCTTTATGAACTGTGTTGTGCCAATTGACGTAGATGTCCCCCTAGTCTATGGTCCTTTGCCTTGTGAGCCTGGGAACTTCATCCCGTGAGCTGTTTAGTTATGTCTTAAGAGATTTCCCTGACTGTGCCACTAGTGTGCTCTATTGTCTATTTTAATATACTAGAAGCACCTACTGTCATGTATTTAGAAATTTCCATTTCTGAGCCTGTATCTGCTGGTGAGTGTGTTCTTGAATTTAGGTAAGTTGCTTAAGGATACAGAACAAGTAGCAAATGAGATAGCATTTGATCCAAAGTAATTTACTCCAGAGCCTACACTGTTAAATCACCAGTCTATAAAATAATAATTTATTTTGAATTGGAAAATAAAGAACAATGACAAGTATTTGATTTTTATGCACTCTAATTTTTAGAGAAGTTTTAGGTGTGCAGAAAAATTCTAAATAAAGTACAGCGTTCCCATATACCCCCTCCCTCTGCACACAGTTTCTTCTATTGTTAACATTGTGCTTTGGTGTGATGCATTTGTTACTACTGATGAACCAGCCAATATGGATACATTATTATTAACTAAAGTCCATAGTTTACATTATGGTTCACTCATTGTGTTGCATAGTCCTATGGGTTTGTGCAAATTCATAATGTCATTTATCCACCATTATAATATCATGTGGAATATTTTCACTGCGCTTAAAATATCGTGTGCTCCATCCATTTATCCTCCCTCCTCCTATTGAACCCATGGCACCACTGGTCTTTCCACTGTCTTTATAGTTTTGCTTTTTTCAGAATGTCATAGACTTGGAATTATACAGTATGTAGCTCTTTTAGAGTGGCTTCTTTCCTTCTCTCACTTAGCAACATGCATTTTAGGTTCCTCCATGTGTTTTGATAGCTTGTTAGCTCTCTCTCTCTTTCTCCCTCTCCTTCTCTTTCTCTTTTAATTGCTGAATAATTTTCCATCATATGATGTACCACAGTTTGTTTATCCACTCATCTATTGAAAGATACCTTGATTGTTCCCAATTTTTGGCATTATGAATAAAGCTGCTGTAAGTATCCATATGCAGGTTTTTATATGGACATATGTATTAAATTCATTTGGGTAAATACCCAGGAATGTGATTGCTGGATAGTACGTAAGCCTATGTTTAGCTTTGTGAGAAACTACCACATTGTCTTCAAAAGTGACTATACCATTTTCCATTCCCAGTAGCAATGAATGAGGGTTTCTGTTGCTACACAAACTTGCCAGCATTAGGTGTTGTCAATGTTTTTGATTTTAGTAAATCTACTAAATATGTGAAGTCCCTGGTGGTGCAAATTGTTAACTGCTAACTGAAAGGTTGGAGGTTCAAGTCTACCCAGAGATGCCTCAGAAGAAATGTCTGGTGATTTACTTCTGAAAAATCAGCCACTGAAAACCATACGAAGCTCAGTTTTACTCTGACACACTTGGGGTTGCCATGAGTCAGAACTGACTTGACGACAACTGGTTTGGTTTTTGATTTATTAGATGTGTAGTGGTATCTCATTGCTGCTTCAATTTGTAATTCCTTAATGACACATGATATTGAGCATCTTTTCATATGCTTATTTCACAATTCTAAGTTTTAGGTAACTGATAGCAATGAAAACAACAATTGCTCAAGATTGTTTCTCCTTGAATATTGACCAGTTCTGCAGTTTTGCATCTGTTTGTAAATGAATTTAAACACTTTTTATCTATCAATATGTGGTACCTCATGCCTTAAATTCTCCTTTGAACTAGTAACATCTTACTGATTCTCTCATTAATTAATGAGTTAAATAAAATATATGACACATATTCCTTTCATATTTGCATGAGAATCATGATTTTAATATCTTCGAAAACTATCCTTTTCTGTATGTTACGTATGTATGTAGCTAACTAGCTATATATATATTTATGCATTTGTATATTCATAAAAATCCTCCCAAATCTTTGGGTAAGTAATGCTTTAGGAAGATGTGACTTCACATATTTCCTGTATCACTGCTACATATCTGGTTGTATTTATAACTCAATTGACAAGTAGCACCTAAACTGAAATAGGAGCCATTCAGGGTACACATAACTACTGTGTAACAATCAAAGTAACAAAATAAAGCGTTGGAATAAAAGGAAAAGTAGATTCTCCTTGTCTCCATGAGGTATGGAAAAGGACAAGCAAATGGATGGTGTGTCTGGTTAGTGGCCAAAGGACAGAATGGTCTCGTAACAGAATTTATATCCAACAACTAAAGAACAATTCATCATTTTCAACTTTAGATTCTACTTAAACAGAGCACAAGGTGGTGCATTTACGATTGTAAGTTTAACCACAAGAATCAGAATACTTTGCTTTTAGTTCAAGACCATTCATTTAAAAAATGTAAAAATACTTAACTTTAGAAATTATAATCATCATGTTTTTACTCTTACAGAAAGCAGAGGCAGAAAGAGTTTCTCATTTGTGAGATCTTTGGCAGAAACTGCAGAAAAGATAACCAAGGTGTACATGTTCCATTTTAGGGGGGTGGTATGGACTGAAGTGACTAATGAAACTCACTGGATGGTGATAACTATTTTTTGTCTGATTTCTTCGGATGCTCTGGTCCTCCAAGAGTTACTTTAGTGGTGCAGCACTATTTTTAAGTCCTCCATTGGCACTAGACCTCCTGCCTATGGACTTAGTCTCCTTTATGCCACATTTATTAAAATCTAGCTGTATATGAGTTGAGTTGCAGTTGTCTTTCCCATATGTGATATTTATAAACATTGAATTAGATATTTGCTGATTTTTGTTTTGTAGGGTTTATTGGAGACAATTTGCCATTTTTTCCCCAGATCTCAGAAATTTTAACAGACTTTAAAAAGCTCATAGACCCTAACCAAAGTTTCTAGAAAAACTAATTGTCAACATGGTCTACTATGAACTTTGAAATTCATGTAAGACCCATGGTTTTTTATGTTTTCTTAGGAATGACAACATTCACTGAATAAAAACATAGCAAAAGCTCTTAACCTTTTGCAGGTGGCGACTACAGAGAATGTGGAGCTATTTATTTTTATCCGTTCAATAGTTTTTTCAATATCCCTTCCTTGGGTAATTTACTTTTCCCCCATGAAAAAAGCGGGCAGCGGACCCAAGACTAGACAATGTTTTACCACTTGAAGGCAGTAACCTGAGCCTGCTGGAGAGCATGTTCCTTTCCAGATGAAAAGGCCAGTTAAAGTAGGAGAGAATGTGGTCAAATACTGAGAGAAACAGAGGCAGGCGCAGCTGACAGAATAAACTAAGAAAGTCCTGCTGTCAAGAGCTTGGTTGTAGTTTCCACTGTGCTTCCAGGGAGCTGCCTCGGGAACCTGCAGCAGCTTGAGTCATTGTATCCTCATGGTTCAGTACATGACCTGAGAAGCCAAATTGCCTTCGATTAAATCCCACTTCTGCCACTTATTAGCTGTGCATCCCATTCAAATTACCTAATATCTCTAATAGAATCAGAATGTCCCTTAGAAGTGAGAATGCAAGACTTAGGCTTGCTTCCTTTGGACATGTCATCAGGAAAGACCAATCGCTAGGAAACTGCATCATGTTTGGTAAAGTGGAGGTTTGGTGAAGAGAGGGAGGCCCTTGGTAAGATGGATTGACACAGTGATCGAAACAACAGACTGGAACATACAAAAGACTATGAAGCTGTTGCAGAACCAGGCAACATTTTGATCTGTTATACATAAAGTAACTATGAGTCAGAGCTGACTCCACAGCAACTAACAACAACAATATCTCTATGGCTTGATTTCTTCTAAAAATGGATTGATGATGATAATAGTAATACCTCATAGGGATTTTTGTGAAAATAAAATGAATGTAAACATGTAAAGAAAGTAGAGCAGTGCCCAGCATACTGAATGCTCTGTAAATTCTAATATTACTATCCATCCCAGTTACATAAGAAAATACCTTTCATTATCCTTAAGCTAGTTTGCATTAGATTTCTATAACTTGCAATTGACACAATCATGATCATTAAAGGTACCTCTTGAACCCTCTTCTCCTATGGTATGGATACTAAGTCCCACTATCTCTCCTGAAAGCATCCATTTCTTTCTCTTTTTTTATTGTGTTTTAAGTGAAAGTTTACAGAGTAAATTAGTTTCTCATTAAAAAATTAACACACAAATTGTTTTATGACGTTGGTTGCCAACCCCCCAGTGTGTCAACACTCTCCCCTTCTTAACCTTGGGTTACCCATTTCCATTCTTCCAGCTTTCCTGTCCCCTCCTGCCTTCTTGTCCTTGCCCCTGGGCTGGTGTGCTCATTTAGTCTCATATATGTGGTTGAACTACATGTGTTATTGTTTGTTTTATAGGCTTGTCTAATCTTTGACTGACGGGTGAACCTCAGTAGTGACTTCAGTACTGAGTTAAAAGTGTATCTGGGGGCTATACTCTTGGGGTTTCTCCAGTCTCTGTCAGACCAATAAGTCTAGTTTTTTTTTGTGATTTAGAATTTTGCTCTACATTTTTCTCCAGCTCTGTCTGGGACCCTCTATTGTGATCCCTGTCAGAGCAGTAGGTGGTGGTAGCCGGGCACCATCTGGTTGTGCTAGACTCAGTCTGGTGGTGTCTATGGTAGTTGTGGTCCATTAGTCCTTTGGACTAATCTTTCCCTTGTGTCTATGGTTTTCTTCATTCTCCCTTGCTCCAGACAGGGTGAGACCAGTAGACATATCTTAGATGACCACTCAGAAGCTTTTAAGACCCCAGACCCTACTCACCAAAGTAGGATGTAGAACGTTTTCTTTATAAACTATGTTGTGCAAATTGAGCTAAATGTCCTCCGAGACCATGATCCCCAACCCTCAGCACAGTAACTTGATCCATCAGGGAGTTTGGATATGTCTATGAATCTTCTACGATTTTGCCTTGGTCAAGTTGTACTGGCTTCCCCAGTATTGTGTACTGTCTTATCCTTCACCAAAGTTACCATTTATCTGTTGCCTAATTGGTGTTTTTCCCTCCCCTCCCTTGTAACCATCAAAGACTTTTTCTTTCTGTGTGAAAGCATCCATTTCTAAGTAGGGCTGTAACATAGTGACTAGCCCAGTTTCTAGAATGGCTGTGCTGCTGGCAGCTCTTATCACTCACCCAGGTATAAAATACTTTTTTTTTTTTAAAGGTTCCCAGAGGGTCGTCTCAAATCGACTTCTCCCAGGTAACTTATGGACATGAAGCACAATTACTTGCTTTGGGGATCCAACCAAACACATAAACAAATAGCAATAGTTTTTTCTTTTTTAAGGAAAAATGTATGGACTAAGGACAGTTTTTAAAGAAAAATATAGTTTAAGTAAAATAATAATTAATAGCACACATGACTTAGAACTAAAAGAGAAAATAAAAAGCACATTAAAATCAATGAATTGGAGGAGCCAAGTGAAAAAAGTAAGGATTAAAACTACGATTTTTTAAAAAGTAAGTTTCAGGACAACTTACATTGTGCTAATTATTCATTTTTCTGTCAGAAAAAAAATTCAGAGGGTCAAAGAGAAAAGGCTGCCACCATCCATTACTCATTACTTGCCATTTTACCCAATTATATGCACCAAGACATTTAGCGTGTGAAAATTCCTGCTGAGGAGTATTTCTAAACTGGAAATAATTGAACTGGACATGAAATCAAACCCACTGTGGCACAGAGTCTGTACTCAGAGGAAAATCATCATGATGGAAAAGTCCAGGCTAAAGATCATGCCAGTGACCTGGCTCTCTTGGAGTAGCAACTGTAGAAAGGTGCAAAGGAAGAGACTAAAACGAAAGATTTTCAAAAATTCTATTTTGGGTTTCTTCTATATGAGACATACATCATTCCAGTTGGCGTGGTCTGGGCCACTCACATGCCCACCACTGAGCCAGTCACTGTGACAAAGGGGAGCCAGACTTGAGTCACATGTCCCAGGCCAGAGGTGGGATGACATTAACCAACACTACCATGAACTGAAGTAGAAGGGTGTGTTTGCCAGGTGAAGTCAAATGTATTTATCAGAAAAAAGGGTGATGTACTCAGCCATAAAGAGAAATGAAATATTAGTCACAAAAGGACAAATATTGTATGATCCCCATTACTATCAAGTCAATTCCTGCTCATAGCGACCCTAGAGGACAGAGTAGAATTGCCCCAGAGGGTTTCCCAGGCTGTAATCTTTACAGAAGCAGACTGCCATATCTTTCTCCCAAGGAGTGGTTGGTGGGTTCAAACTGCAGATATTTTGGTTAGCAGCCAAGCGCTTATCCACTGTGCCACTAGGGCTACTTTGGTCTCTATATGCTTGCCTCTTCTAGATGTTTTGTATAACTGAGATCATTCAAAGGAGCCCTGGTGGCTCAATGGTTATGCACTCAGCTACTAACTGAAAGGTCAGCAGTTCGAACCCACCAGTTGCTCCATGGGAGAAAGATGTGACAACCTGCTTCTGTAAAGATTTACATCCTTGGAAATCCAATAGGGCAGTTCTACTTTGTCCCATAGGATCGCTATAGTCAGAATCAACTTGACAGCAATGGGTTTGGTTTGGCTTTTGGTTCTAAAGACCAAAGTTCATTAGTAGTTACCAGGAGTGGGTGGGAGGGAAAGAAAAGAAGACTCAGTGCTTAGGGGACACTTAGCATCTGTTAAGTCTGCTGGCTCATGGGGCTGTGGGAGCTGGCGAATCCCAAAAGCTACAGGTCGTATGGCAGGCTGCTGGTTCCTGTCCCAAAAGCTGGAGGTCAGAGAGGACTGAGAGAGGGGCAAGCTTTACCGGAACATCCATATGTATTGGATACAGGCCACACCCCCAAGGAAACTCCCTTTTCAACTGACTGGCTGCTCACATCAAACTGCAAAAGGGAGGTTGATTACATAGTGTTTGCCAAACAACTGAGAATTATGGCCTAGCCAAGTTGACACATAACCATAATAATCACAGTAATATTTTGATGTTGTTATTTTTAACACTTAAGTCAACAATTTGTTGATGCTATAGAGCTTAAATTCAAAACAGTCCTTGTTCAAGTGTTTTATTTTACATTTAAAAAATACCTGACACTGATATTTCTTTTCTAATACAAGAATGTGAAATACAGAACTTTTTAATGCAAAGATCATATTTTGAAAGTAATGATTTTAACATTTTCTGCCTCCTCTTAGGAATTTTTTATTAGTACGAGTTCATGAAATATGCATAATCACAATGGTCTTTAAATAATACATAGAATTGGCTGCTTGTGGCTAGATTGTATAATATTTAGTTCTATGGAAAGAGAGTAATGTATAATCTTGGATTCGGAGGCTTATTTGAGTTCAGACTCTAACACTAAGTACATGTCCTTGGACTAATCACAATTGCAAGGAACCTCATTTTGCTTATATATGAGATTGAAATAAGATATTAGACAATATATTTTGTATTTATTGCAGTTTTTATGAAAATAAAGTGAGATAATACCTGCTAACACTTGCTGTATATTCTCAAGAGCTATACAAATTTAAGACAATGTCATTGCAAGGGAATTTGTATGACCCATAAAAGCTATGTCTGTCCCGGATTCCAAAATGCCTGCTGGGTCAAAGACTTTTAAAGCCTGAACTGAATCAGGCAGTTCCCTGTAAAACAGAGGATTTGAGGCACCTCCATGTGGCATCCTGGCAGCCTTGGAAGCTTTGCTAGGACACTGGTACCTCGGACATTTTTATGGCAGTCTCAGCTGCCTCATTTGCTGACAGATACAGCAAGCTGGTAGTGCTAGCTGACAGCTGAACAGACTGAATACATTCTTCTGGAAACTTGCAGATTTAACTGGGAGGAACTTGAAGGTTTAAAATTTTCACTGAGTGTGAGAATGCAGATTCAGAGAAATATATTTTATTATTCACCCAGAGGCACCTTGGAAGACAGGCCTGGTGATCTACTTTCTGAAAGGTCACATCCTTGAAAATCCTATGGAGCAGCCCTACTCTACACACATGAGGTCGTCATGGGACAGAATCGACTCAACAGCAACTATCAACAACAACAACTGTTCCCTTATTATACCTTCGTTACCATGATTGCACCATATAAGTAGTAGTGCTTTCTATTAAAGATTGGTATCAAAAGGTGAAAATATTTGTTGGAGTTCTCTACTGAAAGAAAGATACAAGCTTGTCCTAAAACAAACAGTTTTGCATAATTTTCTCTTCTTTTTATAAAATACATGTTCTATTGATTATTACTTTTTCAATTAATTTTTATTTTTGGATGCAAGAAATACATGAGGAAAATTATTAAAAGATAGATAGGCATTATGAATAATATAAAATTACTAAAAATTGTAACATTCAAAGACTCAGAGATAAAGTGTTAACTAATATTTTGAGATCATTCCTTCCAGTATGTTTCTCTTTCTAGCTTTCTGGTCTCTATCTACCATTTATCTATTTATCTGGTGGTACATTAATCTATTTTACATAGTTTAAAATATGTTTGAGATGCTATTTTAGATATTATCCTTTAGATATTGCATTTTTATTTATAACATTATGTAACAACTATTTTCCCAAATCACAGATAAACCAAAAACCAAACTCGATGCTGTGAAGTCAATTCTGACTTGTAGTAATCCCATGTATTACAGAGTAGAACTGATCAGTAAGGTTTTCTTGGCTGTAATCTTTACAGAAGCAGATTGCCAGGCCTTTCTTCCATGCTACAGCCGGTTTGGTTAAAACCACTAATCTTTAGGTTAGCAGTTGAGTGTAAACCATTTATGTCACCTAGGGACCTACATCACAGATACATTTCCTGAATAGACTAGTTGCTATTATCACGTTTTAGAGGTAAAACTGTGTTAACATTTCATAATACATCTCAAAAACTTCATTAATACAATCATAGTTTCAGGGTTACTGGTGTTCTCAATTATAATGGAACATATCTGAAAGTGTCCTAAGGTAACACAGTTTACTTTGGGGAAATGCCTTTACATACACATTCTGACTCTAGGAGGTATTTATTTGTTATCTCATATTTGAGACATTCTGAATATTGAAGCATCCACACATAATCCATGCATTAAAGACGGACAGTAGTAGAAGATGTGGTCATAGATGATGAAGCTGGGGCCTTTAAAAGGGACCAAATTAATGTTTATTATTTATTAGAACGTCCATTGTGTTCATTTTCTATTGCTGGGTAATAAGTTATCACAAAATTAGCAGCGTAAAGCAAACCACATTTGTTATATCTCAATTTCTGTAGGTGAGGACTCTGGGCATGGCTTAGCTGGCTTCTCCACTTCAGGGACTCAGCAGGCTGCAAGGTGTCAGCTGGACTGTATCCTCATCAGAGGCTTGATTGGGGAAAGATTCAGGTTTTTGGCCGAATTCATTTTCTTGCAGCTGAAGAATTAACTGAAGATTTCAGTTTTTTCTGGAGGATGTCCTCAGCTCCTTGAGGCTACCCGCAATTCCTTGCCCTACAGGTTTCTCCAGTATGACCACTTTCTTAGCAGTAGCTTGATTATTCAAAGCCAGTGACAGAGAGACTGTAGTCTATTAGTGAGACAGATCCTATACTTGTAACATCACCATGAAAGCTACCTCTTCACCTTTGCCATGTACTACTGGTTAGACACAAATCACAGTTCCCACCCTCACTCAAGGGCTTGAATACCAGAAAACCAAAACCAAACCAGTCACCATCAAGTTCATTCCCTATGTTAGTGAAATGATAGGGCAGGATAGAACCACCCCATAAGGTTTCTAAGGCCGTAATCTTTACTGAAGCAGACTGCCAGGCACATCTTTCTCTCACGGAGTGGCTGTTGGGTTTCAACCACCAACCTTCTGGTTAGCAGCCAAGCGCTTAACTACTGGGGCACCAGGGCTTCTCTGAATACCAAAAGCCAGGGATTATTGGAGTCCTCTTGAGTGCAAAGTGACTAAGTACAGTCTGTACTAAGAATCAGAGACCAGCAGACCACCTTGCAATCATGGGAGATGTGGCTGTTTTCCTGGAGAACAGAGGAGCATGGACAGCCATTCTTCTCCTTCTAGTACACATATAGGAGCCCTGGCGGTGCAGTGGTTAAGCCCTCAGCTGCTAACTAAAAGTTTGGCTGTTCAAACCCACCAGCTGCTCTGAAAGAGAAAGATATGGCAGTCTTCCTCCATAAAGATCACAGCCTTGGAAACCCTATGGAGCAGTTCTACTCTCTGTCCTATAGGGTCACTAAGAGTCGAACGGCAAGAGGTTTGGTTTTTGATTTTTAGTACGAACATAATCTTGAAAAAGAGTCAAGAAGGGGATTAGAAAACTAAGAAATGAAAGTGAACATTTTCTTTCTTTTCAGTGAGGCTGAATTTTTATCCTCCAGAAAAGGATTGTTTACGTTACCAGAGCAGGATAAGTCTTAACATGGATGTCTGTAAATAAATTGTGCCCTCCTTTGCCTACTCCTACTTCCAAAAACGTGTAGGTGGGAACTTGAGATAAAGATGGGATTTGTTATAGAATATTAAAAGAGATACATTTTTCTCTGTATATTGAAATATACTGTAATCAGAAATCCAGATTTTATGTCCTAAATAATTTGATGTTTTGTGATGGGTGTCATATGCTCTTTAGCAGTGTTAACAACACACTTGCTATGATAATCCAACGAGTCCTTTTATGTAAGGCTGTTTTAACCCTCCTATACCACTGAACCACTTTCTCTTTAGCCCCCTCCTTCCACAAACTCTTACTTTGATGGTGTTAAGTGTACAGAGGAGAAATGTGTCTTGCAGAATCTTTTGTCAGAGCAAAACCCTTGGTACAGGATCATTGCTCCAGTTGCTGGGTTATATCTCCTGATCACCTGCGGTTGTTGGCACTCAAATCCTGATATCCCACAAAGATGTTTTTTCAGAGCCCAGTGATGCTCACTCACTGACAACACTTGACTTTGGCTTCCTACAGACTCCCCACCCCAACTTCCAAGCCACCTTCTCTCCAATTTTTTGTATTCTAACTTTTACTTCTTCATAATACCACCTGGGTCTAGAAAGTGGCCAATGCTTCTTTAAATGCCCTCATTTTATATACTCCTACCCCAGAGCAATAAGCCTTATGGATTTTCTGCCATAAGCAAGAGGGATAACTTCTCTGTAATACAGCAGACTTCTCTGAGTTGGATTTTCTACCTTTGGACATTGATATATTAAACACAGAGACAAAATAATTTTAAAATTATTGTCAACAATTACATTTTTGAATGTCAGAGGCTGGATAATTTTTAGCCTTTCCCTAATATCCTTTACCATTTCTAATCTCCTTTCCAGCTAGATGAATATCAGGGGCCAAGTAGTGAAAATATAACATAGACTAAAAAAAATCAAAATAAAAAGCACAAGTATAATTTTGAAACATAATATTTATTACAATATTGTGACAGGCAGAATAATGAACCCCCAAAGATGTCTGTGTCCTAAACCCTAGAACCTGTGAATATGTTACCTTACATGGAAAAGAGGAATTTAGGTTTCAGACGGTATTAAGGTTGCTAATCAGAGGACTTTAAAATAGGGAAATTATCCTGGATTATTTGACTGAGCCCAATGTAATCAGCAAAACCAAAAAAACCCATTGCTGTCAAGTCAATTCTCACTCAAAGCAACAAGGTTCCTTAAAAGTGGAAGAGAGAGGACAAAGAAGAGGTCAGAGTGATAGGTGAGAATGATTCAACCTACTATTGTTGGATTTGAAAATGGAGGGAGGGAGCCATGAGCCAAAAAATGCAGACAGCCTCTAGATGCTAGAAAAGTCAAGGACATGGATTCTCCTCAGAGCTCCCAGAAAGGAATGCAGCCCTGTTGAAACTTTGATTGTAGTCCAGTGAGACAGATCAGAGCCCCAGTGGCGCAGTGGTTAAGAGCTTGAATCCACCAGCCCCTCCTTGGAAATCCTGTGGAGCAGTTCCACTCTGTCCTATAGGGTTGCTATGAGTCGGAATTGACTTGATAGCAACGGGTTTTTTGGTTTAAGACACATGCGGGACTTACGACCTCCAGAAAGGTAAGACAAAAATTTCTATTGTTTAAGCCATTAAGTTTGCAGTAATTTGTTACAGCAGCCAAGAGGAAACTGATACCATTATTTAAATTGAAAATTGGTTGATAATCCTGAAGTGGTGCCCATTTCACCTCTCAATTGCCATTCTTTTCTCTGCTTTTTCTATCCTGGCCATTTCTTTAATCGTTAGCCCTAGAATAAAAGTCTTTACCAGCAAAGAAGAACACATACAAAGAATAAGATACTAACTAGTTTTCTTACTTGCAAATTACCCCAGAAAAATAATATCGAGTAGGAAAACATTTCAAACTAATGGTGAGCGTGCGTCTTTTAAAATTATATTCTCAACTCTTTGCCTCCCATTACCAGGAACAACTGAGAGTTGACTATTTAAAACAAGCTATGTTCTCAGGGCTTTGAGCTGTAGCTGACTATATTATGACTGGTGCACTGTGCCTGCTGGGTTAATTGATGGCTGCTGTTTTATTTATTTGTAGACTCCTGGGCTACATCTTAAGCATGAAAAACATTGTACAGGGCTGATGTTTCCTTTGCTGTGTAGTCTGCCCACTGAGTAAATTCTCAGACAATGAGGTTGTATTTTCTTTGGCAGGAAGTAAATATTCAAGATAATCGTATCAGGAAAACAAATTCTATACAAAGCTTGAGCAGCAAAATGATGCCAGCTGAATGTGTGACTCTGCCCTGTCAAATACAACAGTAGTATTAGTGTGAATGTGGAAGACAGAGGGTTGCCACTGAATAAGAGGATTTTGTTATGTAAAGCAGATCTTTCTGAATATTTGTTATAAAAGCAGAGATTGTTAAGAGTTGTCACATTTCCGTTTTGACTGCCACAATAAAATAGACTAAAAAAAAAAAACCCATTGCCATTGAGTCTATTCCAACTTATAACGACTCTATAGCGCAGACTAGAACTGCCCCATAGGGTTTCCAAGGCTGTAATATTTCCTGAAGCAGACTGTCACATCTTTCTCCCAAGGAGCGGCTGGTGGGATTGAACTACCAGCCTTTTGTTTACCAGAAGAGTACTTAACCACTGCACCACCAGGGCTCCTTAATAAAACAGGCACTAATGCTTAAAGACTTTTAAATGACAATGATTAAAATAATAGGTGGCAGTAGATTGAAATGGTAGCTATTTTAAATCAAGACTGGTAGCTTTCTACATTTTATGTGGAAGTGGGTTTATAGATTATTGTTCTGGCCAGATTTCAATAATGGTAGATTATTTATGGTTGTTATAATAGTGGAGGAAGGTAGGTAGGACGAGAAAAAAAATTTGAGAAGACTGTTCCAATTTAAAATGAACAAATATATAACTCCCCAAATAAGTGAAATAACAGAAGAATACTTCAGAATACCAAATAATCTCAGGTGCTAATCCTTCAAATACTGTATACATAACTGTCAAAGGCATAGGATTACTTCAAAATGGATTTATTTATTCAATAAACATTGACTGCATGCCTGCCATGTGTCTAACACTCTGCTAGGTACTGGGGGCACCCAGATGGATTTTGACATAGTCTTTCTTTCCCTGTAAGAAAAGTAGGGGAAAGCACATATGTACAAATATTATCAGTATGAACATTTGGATTTGCATGTATTTTAAAAAGATAACCAGTTGGCCCAAGTGAGTTGAGCTGATTGTGGCCCATGGACTATCTATCAAATCACAATAGAGAAACATTAAAATTATGCTATGAACTAAAAAAGCAATATAAATTTGGTGTCCCTGTTGATTGCAATTCCCAGAGCATACTTAGCCCCCAAAAATATAATATTTCGAGATGCATCACCAGTCATTCAGTAATTACAGAGGCCTGAAGAATTTGTGATCTGAGAAAGTGAAATGCTAACTTAGGAACTGAATTAAATGGCTCAGTGAAAAGTTTATAAGCCTTTTATACTAACTCCTGGAGATGTTTCACAGAACAATAGTGAAAGTAGGTTGACAGCTGTCTAGCTACAAAGTTGACAAGATTTTAGATAAATATAGCTACTACCTATTATACGTGAAATTATAGCCTGTAATTCTTTTTATGTAGAGAAAAACACCTGTTAATAGGGAAGACCTAATACGAAGTGTTGGAGTATGTGGAAGAGGAGATAAAAACCTACTCTCTATGAAAGTTCTACCAAACATTAATATTTTTTAAAAAAAAGATTCATTGATTACAGTTTTCATTATACAAACAAACAAAATACAAACCTTTGTATGGCCTTTGCATGGGGATGAAATAAATCAACGTTGAAACATTAGCTCTAGGGAGCACGCAATGACTTCCGAATTTAAATGGTCCATTCATATCTAAGAGCAATCTTACTTTCCCATCTCTATTATACTTGGAATTATAAACCACGAAAAAGACCTAATATTGTTATTCAAGCCTAAAATGCCATAGAGATGGGTGCTAAGAGAGAGTTGGGTGTGCATGGACTTGTTGGGGTTTGTTGGAGGAAAGGTTGTTGTTGTTAAGTGCCTTCAAGTCGGTTCCAACTCATTCCTACCCTACGTACAACAGAATGAAGAACTTCCCTGTCCTGCACCATGCTCACAATCGTTGTTATGCTTGGACTCATTGTTACAGTGACTGCGTCAATCCGTCTCACTGAGGGTCTTCCTCTTTTTCACTGACCCTCTACTTTACCAAGCATGATGTCCTACAGGGACTGATCCCTCCTTATAACATGTCCAGAGTACATGAGATGAAGTCTCACCATCCTCAATTCTAAGGTGCACACTGGCTATATTTCTTCCAAGACAGACTCGTTCATTCTTCTGGCAATACATGGTATATTCAATGGTCTTCACCAACACCATAATTCAAAGACATCTTCTGTCTTCATTATTCAGTGTCTAGATTTCAAATGTATGTGAGGCGACTGAAAATACCATGGCTTGGGTCAGGTGCACCTTAGTCCTCAAAGTGACGTCTTTGCTTTTAAACACTTAAAAGAGGTCTTTTGCAGCAGATTTGCCCAATGCCATGCGTCGTTTGATTTCTTGACTGCTGCTTCCTTGAGTGTTGATTGTGGATCCAAGTAAAATGAAAGGCTTGATGATGTTAATCTTTTCTCTTTATCATGATGTACCTTACTGGTCCAGCTGTGAGGACTTTTGTTCTCTTTATGTTGAGGTGTAACCCATTTTGAAGGATGTAGTCTTTGATTTTCATCAGTAAGTGCTTCAAGGCCTCTTCCTCTTCAGCAAACAAGGTTGTGTCATCTGCATTGCAGGTTGTTAATGCGTCTTCCACCAATCCTGATGCTACATTCTTCTTCATATAGTCCAGCTTCTCGGATTATTTGCTCAGCATACAGATTGAAAAAGTATGGTGAAAATATACAAACCTGATGCACACCTTTCTTGATTTTCAACCATGCAATACCCCCTTGTTCTGTTCAAATGACTGCCTCTTGGTCTGTGTATAGGTTCCACATGAGCACAATTAAGTGTTCTGGAATTCCTGTTCTTCGAAATGTTATCCATAATTTGTTATGATCCACACAGTTGAATGTCTTTGCATAGTCAATAAAACACAGGTAAATATCTTTCTGGTATTCTCTGCTTTCAGCCAAGATCCATCTGACATCAGCAATAATATCCATTGTTGCACATCCTCTTCTGAATCCAACTTGAATTTCTGGTAGTTCCCTGTCAATGTACTGCTGCAACCGCTTTTGAATGATCTTCAGCAAAATTTAACTGCGTGTGATATTAATGATATTGTTCGATAATTACTGCATTCCGTTGCATCACTTTTCTTTGGAATGGAAACAAACATGGATCTCTTCCAGTTACTTGGCCAGGTGGCTGTCTTCCACATTTCTTGGCATAGACTAGTGAGCATCTCTAACGCTGCATCCATTTGTTGAAACATCTCAATCATTATTTTGTCAAATCCTACAACCTTGTTTTTTGCCAATGCCTTCAATGCAGCCTGGACTTCTTCCTTCAGTACCATCGGTTCTTGATCATATGCTACCTCCTGAAATGGTTGAACATCGGCCAATTCTTTTTGGTGCAGTGGCTGTGTACTCCTTCCATCTTCTTTTGATGTTTCCTGCATCGTTCAAAGTTTTGCCCATAGAATCCTTCAAAACTGCATCTCGAGGCTTGAATTTTTTCTTCAGTTCTTTCAGCTTGAGAATTGCCAAGAATATTCTTCCCTTTTGGTTTTCTAACTCCAGGTCTTTGCACATTTCATTATAATACTTTACTTTGTCTGTCTGAGCTGCCCTTTGAAATCTTCTCTGCAGCTCTTCTACTTCATCATTTCTTCCATTCACTTTAGCTACTCTATGTTCAAGAGCAAGTTTCAGAGTCTCTTCTGACATCTATTTTGGTATTTTCTTTCTTTCCTGCCTTTTTAACGACCTTTTGGTTTCTTCATTTATGATGTCCTTGATGTCATCCCACAACTTGTCTGGTCTTCGGTCATTAGTGTTTAATGAGTCAAATCTATTTTTGAGACGGTCCCCAAATTCAGGTGGTATATAGTCAAGGTCATATTTTGGCTGTCGTGAACTTGTTTTAATTTTGTTCTGCTTCAAATTGAACTTGCATATGAGCAACTGGTAGTCTGTTCTGCAGTTGGCCCCTGATGATATTGAGCTTTTCTATTGTCTTTTTCCACAGATGTAGTCGATTTGATTACTGTGTATTCCATCGGGCGAGGTCCACGTGTATAGTTGCCTTTTATGTTGTTGAAAAAAGATATTTGCAACAAAGAAGTCATTGGTGTTGCAAAATCCTATTATGGGATCTCTGGCATTCTTTCTGTCTCCAAGGCCATATTCTCCTACTACTGATCCTTCCTCTTTGTTTCCAACCTTTGCACTCCAGTCACCAGTAATTATCAATATATCTTGATTGCAGGTTTAATTGATTTTAGAGTGCAGAAGTTGGTAAAAAAATCTTCAATTTCCTCATCTTTGGCATTAGTGGTTGATGCATAAAATAATAGTTGTATGAACTGGTTTTCCTTGTAGACGTATTGAAATTATCCAATTACTGACAGCATTTTACTTACGGATAGATCTAGAAATGTTCTTTTGACAATGAATGCAATGCCATTCCTCTACAATGTGTCATTCCTGGCATAGTAGATCATGATTGTCTGATTCGAAATGGCCAATACCAGTCCATTTCACCTCACTGATACATAGGATATCGATCTTTATGCATTCCACTTCATTTTTGATGACTTCCAATTTTCCTAGATCTATACTTTATACATTCCACGTTCTGATTGTCAATGGATGTTTGCAGCTGTTTCTTCTCATTCTGAGTCGTGCTACATCAGCAAATGGAGGTCCTGAAAGCTTGGCTCTATTCACATCATTAGGGTTGACTCTACTTTGAGGAGGCAGCTCTTCCCCAGTCGTATCTGAGTGCATTCCAACCTGAGGGGCTTATCTTCAGCACTATATCAGACAATGTTCTGCTGCTATTCATAAGATTTTCACTGGTTAATTTTTTCAGAAGTCGACTGCCAGATCCTTCTTCCTAGAGTGTCTTAGTGTGGAAACTCAGCTGAAACCTGTCCACCAAGGGTGATCCTGCTGGTATTTGAAATAACGGTGGCAAAACTTCAAGTATCACAGCAACATGAAAGCCCCCCTAGTACGACAAAATGACAGACACGTGTTCAGGAGGAAAGGTTATGTTCTGTTGTTTGGCATCCCACAAAAGAGGGTGCAAAGACAGAAGTACATAGGGAGCCTCTTCTCATTCCACCCTGACCATTAACCTGCTTGTAAGGACACAGGAAATAATTGTCTTGGGAAGGAGAGGCTGTGTGCAAGCATAATCATGCCAAAATAAAGAAAAAAAATAATTAGTATACATATGTCTGTGACTGGAATTATAGTTGGAGAAAAAATATTTTCCAAAAATTTAGCAGTAAAAAAAGATGTATATGACACATTTGGTATCCGTCTATAGAAATAAAGCTGCTACAAGTTCTTGGTTTGAAGCCTTGCCAGAGAAGGCAAAGCTCCAAGTAGGGACATATTATCTCAGCACCACAGGGAGCTAACAGTTCTAAAGAGTATGAACTGCACTCAAGAAAGACAGTGAAACATGCTTGATGGAACCAACAGTTGTCAAATCCTCTGTCTTCCTAGCCTCAAATGCTTACTGCAACACTTGGACAAAAAGCAGTCAATGATATCTATCTCTATTATAGTTGCTAGAACTCTCAAGCAGATCTACAAATGTATTTCTGATGTGTCCAAGTCTGTTTCCAAACAAATTTTTGAAACATCTGCAAAGGAATATATCAAATACGTTGATTGACCTAGCCAGTCCAACTCTTTAATTAGCATCCAACTTCTTTTTTTTTTTTTTTTCAGGTCATACCTTTCCTTCTTTAGACTCAAACTGCTGAATCATATCATGCATAGGATTGTTCCAGATTCTTCGTAATTCATTCAGAAGTATCTCAATCTCACCTCCTTCTGGTAAACTGTGTCCTGAGTCCTTAAGGTTATCTGTATAGCCTGCCATTTCCTACAGTGATGAATGGAGAAAATTCTGTGATGCCCCAAAGGGTAAAACTTTACTTAAAATGCAGATGATCCCAGGAGACACATTCTATTCAACATGAGGATTAACCTTCTAAGAATGAGAACCATTTGACAGTAGAAAGAATTGTTTTGCAACGGTATGAACTCTTGAAAACTAGAGGTATTTAAGTAGAAACTGGGTTGCCCTCTATCAGGGATGTAGTACAGATTCCAACCTTGGGAGATGGACGGACTCAATGACATTTGATGGTCCTTTCTCCTTTAAGATCCTTATCATTCTACCTCTGTTTCTTTAATTGCCATATCTTCATAGAAACTAGGTTGCCTTATTACTTAATGATTATCTATTTTGGAAATGGATTTGCAAGTTAAAATTGTATGATCTTCTCATGCTGGGAGAGAACTTATTAGTAATGTGCATATTGTAATTGGAATAATTTCTTTGGAAGAATTTATAGTTTTTAATCTCAACATTTGGAAAAGCATCTCTCAGTACAGAATGATGAACGAAGAAGATCTCATTAGGTATATTCTATTGAGGTACCTCTGAGCAACATGCCAAATAAATACAGGGAGAACTCTAGAAAAAATATATTGCTATGGAAAAGGTGTTTATAATAAACTGATCTCATCTTTACATTTACTTTTCGTTTTCAACCACTAAAAACCATTTAGAATAGTTTGGTTTTTTGTTTTTTTGCTTATATAAAATCTCTAGTCTACCTACCACTCCTAAGTTACTATTAGTGGCATCACACGAAAATAGGATCTGGGCTTCTTAGCAGCACTTTCTTCCTTCATTTCCACCCACTCGCTTTCTTTGACATGATAAGAATGTCACCTAAATAGCTGTTGTTCTTGTTGTTGTTTCCTTTTAGCAACAAAGAAACTCAGAAGCTGAATGCCCTTGGAGACCAAAACCCTCTCTCCACTGATGAAGAATAAGAAAGAAACTATGATGATTCAGCAACAAGTATATCTATGAAAGTTTCACTCAGAGTATTTGAATACATTTCATTTAGCTGTATGTTCTATAGACCCCTGGTTACCTTTCTGCAGAAAAAGAGAACTAATTGGATTTCTTGTTGGCTTACTTTTGATGCTGAATGTGTGTAAGTTTGTGTGTGTACGCAGGTATACGCACACATCCAACATTTGCTTAGTTAACTTTCTCCTGTTTTTTTTTTTTTTCAATTGTACTTCAGGTGAAGGCTTACAGAACAAACAGTTTCTCATGAAACAGAACTACACATGTTGTTTTACGACATTGGTTAACAATCCCACAACATATCAACCCTCTAACTTCTCAACGTTTTTTTTTTT
>NW_004443973.1:17502958-17538937 GCF_000243295.1 Trichechus manatus latirostris
CATGGTGCTTCTGCCTAGAGCGCCATTTTGCCGGAACTCTCACTTTCTCCTGTTTTATGTAGGCATCTTCAAATATTATGCAGAAAGTTAATGTGGACATTAGCACAAGAGAAAGCTTTTTGTTAGCCAAGAAAGACTTTCAGCTCCATGGATGGCACATACACAGAAGCCTCCACACCTGAGAGTCTCAGTATGCTCACCACTGCATTTTTGACACAGAGCTGCAAAAAGATGCAGAATATATTTTCACACTTTGCTCTATGGCTGAAACATTTCATAATTTAAAACGAGTCAGTAATAGTTCTTATTTAACATTTTCTAGAGTAGGAAAAAAGGTAAAAAACAGCAACAACAAAGACATAAAATCACACTATATTATGAATGAAGCTTCTGAGCTGGCAGTGGGCTGTGGGCTGAGGGTGCGTTTGCAGTTCATGAGCTGTAGACTCTACCAAGAGAGTCTGTGCAACACAGAGATGAAAGCTGTCTTTGAAACCAGCAGTATATGAAGACCACTATCTGATAATGCACTGGAAAAGTATTATAAATATGAATCAAGATGGCCGTTTATCTTTTGGGAAGCTGGCAGACATAGCTTGATGTCAAAAAAGCAAGACCTTAAGAAAAAGGTCAGTAAGAGAGCGTTAACTTTTTCATATCTTATTCTTGTACAATTTCACTGGTGTCATCCATAAGCCATGCAGAGTGGCAAGACAGGGTACCCAACCCTGAGAAGTTGGCACACAGCCACTGAAGAGGTTGCTTAGGCTCAGCTGAGTATAATGTAAAAGACAAACACCATCGGGGTATCAAATATCTGCTGTCAGATGAGAAGAAGGAGTGTAAGAATAAGCAGTGCAGATAAACAATTGCTATAAGGTTACCCTGGAGTACAACAAAAGGGTGGAATGCTAATACACATGACATGGATAGTAGACCCTGGAAGGAACAAACTCATTTTAATGAGGACCTTTCATTAGTTAGTTAGTTAGTTAGTTAGTTACTGAACACCTACCCATGCTCAACACTCTGTTAAAAAACATTGAACAAAAAAAGAAAGAGAAGATGTGTTTCCTGCCTTATTTTCTTGGTGGATATTCAGGCAAGTGATGAGATAATTTAACATCCAGATGGGAACCCTTTTGAGAGTGGAAATGCTGGGGCAACATATGTAAACCAGGACTGTTTCTGGACAAGCAGGACGTATGCATGCCATCCAGATGAAATATATGTACAATCCAAGCCCAAATAATACAAAAGATTGGGAAATTGAATTTGAAATTATACAGAGTAAAATAATATACAAAACGAGACTAAAAGCATGTTAGAAGTAAATTGTCATAAACAAAGAAAAACAAGCTTATTCCAAAAAAAAAAAACCTTAGAATTAAAAAAAAAAAAAAAAGGATGGTGAAAAATCAAGCAAGTCGGTTTAGCAACAACTGGCATAAACAAGACGTAACAATTAAAAAGGGAATATCAAGCTCTGGAAAATGATCATTGCATGATATTTGAAAGAATCCAAAAGGACCTGCCTACAGGTGTGTCAGATATCTGCATGAAATAAAGCAATGGAAGAAAGAAGGTAGTTTTTTTTTATGGTTGTTGTTAAGTAAGAAAATCTAATCTGGCATGCTTGATAAGTTTTTTGGGTCCTACACATACCCGCAATTAGTTCCAATAATGTATGCAGCATTCATGACAAATAAATCACTGTAAGCAGATTCATGTCGCACTGTCTTCTCCATCTTTGGCATTGTTGTTTGGAAAGATTCCAAGAATAAAATGTATCTGAGCATGCAAGGGCAATATAAAAAGGGAAACTCATGCATAGTTCACCTGAGACACTAGTTAGAAGATGAATGGCAGAGAGATAGACTAGTAAAAACCAGCAGACCTCTAGAATATCTAGAACCACTAGAAGGATTTCATTTGTGGTAACTGGGACTCTTGTAGGAGTCACTAGAGCATCATGAGCAATAGAACTTTCTGTGATGATGGAAATGTTTTATATCTGTACAATATGGTAATTACAAGATTGGTGGTTCAAACCTACCCAGCAGCACCATGGAAGAAAGGCCTGGTTATCTGCTTCTGTAAAAATTACAGCCAAGGAAACCCTACGAAGCAATTCTACTCTGTAACACATAGCATCACCATAAGTCGGAACTGACTCAATGGCAACCAGTAGCAAAGCAACTGACAATTTGAAATATGGTTACTGCGATTCAGAAACTGAATCTTTAATATTATTTATTTTTAATTAATTGAAATTGAAATTTATATTAAAATAACTATGTGTGGCTAATGACTCCATAATTAACAATGCAGCATTACAGCATAGCATGCAACACGTGATACAGGGTATCTGAGACGACAAGTATGGGTATTAAGAGGAGCTGTGACTATTGCTGAAAGCAAGCTTAGACAGAAAGCGTTTACTCTAGAGGGAGTAACATACCATAAGTGTGGCTACTCTAATAACTCAGATAGGGAGTAACAAGGGTTTGGGCTCCAGAGGTAGAGGACAATGAAAAGGAAGGAGGGAAATTGAGAGATGTGGATTTGAAGAATAATGAACAGGATGAATTAAGCAATCAGAGAAGACCCTGGGTCACTGCAGACATGGTGCTGCCATTGGAAACATGGAATTTAAGTAAGAGAGTTGATTTAGGTGGAGGATAATGAGTTCAGACTTAGGCATTTCTAGTTTGAGGAAGTTGAATAACATCCAGGTGGATGTTTTCAGGAAGTAGTTGGTAATTTAGGGGCAGAACTTAGGTAAAAGGTCAATATGAGATAAATATGTCAGCGTTATCTACACAGAGTCAAACACTGAAGACACAGAAGCAGAAGACTGACTATCCACACTAAGAAATTGGGAGAGTGAAGAAGTACCAAAGACAGAAAAAGCAGATTACCTTCTGTTCATTGAAATATAAAATTTTCTTTCGGTTTTGATCTGCTCTCTCTCTCCTCTCCAGCTGCCTTTTCCAGCCACTTCTAAGTTTCAAAAATTCTCGTAGAATTTTTTCCCAGATTTTGGTTTTATCAGGAAGAGATTTAACTGTGCCTTCTGATGAGTGTTAAAATAAACTTCCGAGTTATTCTCTTTGTCCCTCCCTCCCTCCATTTCTTTCTCTTCTTTCCTTCCTTCTTCCTTCCTCTCTCCCTCCCTCCCTCCCTTCCTTCGTTTCTTCCTTTCTTTTTTCCTCTCTCTCTCTTTTCATCCAAACATCTCTGAATATCTTTCTTTGGACTTAAATTGCACTATATTCATTTCTGCCTCCACCCTCAATCCCTGAAAGAAGAAAGACATAAAATTAATTATAGAAGACTTTTCTTTCCTACCAAATCAACCACTGTTGACTGCTTTCACTTATTTATGAAGCTCCTTTATAGTGTGAAAGTTATTTTGCATAAAGTTACCTATCCATTAGATTAGGCAATTTCTGCTTACTTCTATCTCTATCAACAAAAAAAGGCAAAATACAAAAACTAGCTTCTTCAGTTTTTAGGAGTAAGGCCTCTGGACTCAGCCTGTCTGGGTTAGATTCCTTTTCAACTACTTCCTCACAGTGGTTGGGACCTTCGACAAAAATGATTAAATAAGCTTCTGTTTTCTCATCTGTATAATGGTGATGTTGACAAAGTTAAGCCAAATAAAAAAGAAAAAATATATTAAGTTCTTGGCACCCAGTCAATGTTCAGTAACCTTTAGCTATTTTCTTTATGCAAAATATTTATTTTATTTATAGCATATTTTATCAAAACTAAGAAAGCATTAGTTTGAAAAGCACACAGCATTATTTATGTACCACTAAGAATGAGGGAAAAACTGACAAACTATGAAATGTCATTGACTATAAGAGGCACGCCAATTTCGAAGATGTTAATATGTGAAAAAAATATGCATCTTAGAATTGAGGGCATATAGCAGAGTTTGTGGTACTCAATGTTTAAGAGTTGCTCTGATTTCTGGGAATGTCTAGAATCCAGTCACGCCAGAAACATAACTGTGAGATTACGGTATGAAAATGGACAGAAGGAATTCAGAGAGCACCCAAAGAGCGGTATTTGGATACTGTTGGTTCTGCATTGAATAGACTTGGGTTCAAATCTCTGCTCGATCGACTCGGGCAGTTATTTAACTTCCACGTCTTGTATCTGTAAAATGGGAATAATGATAGTTCTTACCTCCTAAGATGACTGTGAGTATTAAATTGCATAATACCCATGAAACCCTCTCCAGAGTGCCTGGAAACTATTCAGTGCTCAGTAATCATTATTTGCTAGCTATTAGCTACCATCATCCATCTGTCAATTGGCATACCATGGTGGCTTGTGTGGTGCTGTGATGCTGGAAGCTATGCCACCAGTATGTCAAATGGTAGCAGGGCCACCCATGATGGACAGGTTTCAGCAGAGCTTCCAGACTAAGACAGACTAGGAAGAAAGACTTGGAGATCTACTTCTGAAAATTAGTCAATGGAAACCTTATGACTCACAACAGAATGTTATCTGATATAGGGCTGGAAGATGAGTCTGCTAGGTTGGAATTTATTCAAAATACACAGTGGTCATAACAATGGACTCGAGCATACCAATGACCATGAAGATGGCACAGGACTGGGCAGCATTTTGTTATGATGTACACGGTGACGCCAAAGTCAGAGCTGACTGGAAGAAAAGTAACAAGGAGCCATTAGCGGCAGCACAGTGTCTCTTCCTCAAATGATCTAGGGGCGAATCCATGTTAGGAGGAAGCAAAGCATTCAGGCAAAACTTCAAAAATCCACAGGCGCTGAAAAAAGGGTTAGAGCCACAAATCAAACAGCAGCTTGAAACATAGTTAGTGGAAACATAATTGCTGATCCTTGATCAGTCAGTCTTTTCAGAGACTTTGGCACACATGACCCGCAACCTCTCAGTTTTACCTTTAAATATGAAAGAAAAAAGATGTGTGATTGTTGTATGTGCCTGAAAGAGAAAATTTTGTCTGTTGAGCTGCTTGTTTATTTACATTTTTCATAGCTTGAACTTTCTTTTCTAGTAGAATTGTAAACTAACATATTTCAAGACATGAGGAAAAATTGCTCCTAACATTAAAAAACAAAGATAAAATGGAAAGAGAGAACAGACCTTAAATTAAAAAATGATTATGAAAGAAATGAACATATTTTTATATCATCTTTCCCATTAAGAAAGAAAAATTCTGACACCTATCCAAGGGTTGAGCTCAGAACATTTGATTAATTTAAATGATATGTTTCCACAACTTGGGGAAATAAAGAGAACTGCACACATTATGATGCATTGCCCTGCTTTAGAGCAATCTGTCTAATAGCATACCATAAATGACTTACATTGACATGAAACAAGTTAGTACACTATTAAGTACCACAAATCATCATATTTGGTTGTTGGTATAGATGAGAAACATTAATGGAGATTGAATTTGTTTCAGGTGTTTGGAATTCATTGCATTCACTCACCACTACACATTAAACAGATAAAGAAACATCTTTCCAAGTAGAAAGATGTGTTGACCGTTTGTTTTCCAAACACAGTATAGTGAGTGCTAAGCAGGTGCTAAAATAAGGGCACAGTTTGGTGCCTAAAGGCTGGTTGATATCAAGGAAGAGGATGCCACTAGGGCTGTACAGGATTTTTATGGCCATATACATTCTGAATTGGCAGTGCCTGCATAGCACTCCATGTTAAATATCTGGAATTTCAGCCCTTACAAATGGTGTCAGACTTCTAAGGTCAGAGAAAGGACTTCATTTGAGGAATAAAAAAGGGCAACTGCATTAAAGAAGGCTTTATAATATCTACTCTGAGGCTTGGTTGGCAGTGAGAAAGACCAGACAGGGGAACCTACGGAGTTAAGGAAGGTGGTCATCAGAGGACCAAGCCCCAAACAAAAGGAAGAAGCTTTAGCAGCAATGGTGAAATCCATCAAAAAACATTACATGGTATCCCCCCAAAGACAGAGTGATCATTTCAGAAGTTCTGGCAATGGACGATAGATTGAAGCTTGCTGTCAAGTCAGAATTAGAAGGACAATAGATAGTTATAGTTCCTTAAGTTTGAGCTTGAGACAAGAGATAGTTTGAGTTTCTTGGTCTGAGGCAATGATTTGGAAGGACTGCAGACAAGTCAGAACTAAGAGCCTAAACAACAACAACAAGAAGACAAGGACTCTACTCCTGAAAATTTAGTGAGAACTCAGTGACTGGATGTGCGGTATAAATTTAAAGCAAATATAACCATAAAGCTGGCCATATACTCAGCTTTTGAACTACTAAACAGGCTCCCTTAAATACCCGTTGCTAGGAAAATAATTAATCACAGAAATCCTGAGTTTATAGGCAAAGATTAAATGGTTGAAACTATAAAAGTTGTAGAAGTATAGAGGTGAGGAACTAGGAATAACACTCTACAGGAATAATAAATATGTTAGGTTTGGAAAAATCAAAATACAAGAGACCATAATCCCCTACCCCCACCTTGCTCAATTTCTCAAAAATGATCATATCAATTTTTTAAACTTTTTTTCAGGTGTACAACTTAGTAATATCAATTACATTAATCATGTTGTGCAACTAATTTCTTAACTTTTTATTTTGAAATAATTTTAGACTTATAAAAAAGTTGTAGAAATAATATAGACAATTCTCATATACTGTTTGTCCAGATTTCCCTAATTTTTTTTTGTGTGTGTGTGTTTTTTTTTAAATTTTTTTTATTGTACTTTAGGTGAAAGTTTACAGAACAAATAGTTTCTCGTTACACAGTCAGTAGGCATATTGTTTTATGACATTGGTTAACAACCCCACAACATGTCAACACTCTCCCTTCTCGACTTTAGAGGACTCTTCTTTTTTGGTGAAAATACATAGCCAAAGATACATCATTTCAAAAATTTCTACATGTAAAATACAGTGATATCAATTACGTTCTTCCAGTTGTGCTGCTATTCTCACCATCCTTTTCCAAATTATTCCATCACCATTATCTTCAACTCACTGCCCCCTAGGCTTCCCATCAAAACTTTTGAGTTGCTCTTGTCAACTTGATCTCACATAGATAATTCTTTTTTTTTTTTTTTTACGTAACATAAAGAAAGACAGAAAAAATACTTTCTCATTAAACAGTACACATATTGCCCTATGACAATGGTTAACAACCCCATGACATGTCAACACTGTCCTTGCTCAACCTTGGTTCCCTATCACCAGCTTTCCTGTTCCCTCCTGCCTTCTAGTCCTTGTCCCTGGACTGCTGTGCCTCGTTAGTCCTGTTTTGTTTTATGGGGCTGTCCAATCTCCGGCTGAATGGTGAACCTCGGGAGTTACTTCACCACTGAGCTGAAAGTGTGTCTGGGAGCCATACTTTCAGGGTTTCTCCAGTCTCTGTCAGGCCAGTAAATCTGGTCTTTTTTTGTGAGTTAAAATTTTGTTCTACACCCTTTTCCAGTTCTGTCCAGGACACTCTGTTGTGATCCCAGTCAGAGCAGTCAGTGGTGGTAGCCAAGCACCATCAGATTTCCCTAGTTTTCACATCTTACTTAATCACAGCACAATTTTGAAACCAGGAAATGATCAGACCTTATTCAAATTTCACCAATTTTCCGACTTACGTTCTTTCTTCTGATCTAGGATCCAGGTGAGGATCCCATATTGCACTTAATTGTCATGTCTCCTTAGTTTCCACTAATCTATGGAATTTTCTCAGTCTTTGTGGACTTAACAGTTTTGAAGATCAATGGGCAGTTATTTTACAGAATGATCCTTGTCATGGTTTGAATTATGTCCCCCAAAAAATGTGTGTATCAATTTGGCTAGGCCATGATTCCTGGTACTGTGTGATTTTCCTGTATGTTGTAAACCTGCCTCTATGATGTTAATGAGGGAGGATGGGTGGCAGTTGTGTTAGTAAGGCAGGACCTGATCTACAAGACTGGACTGTGTCCTGAGGCAATCTCTTGAGATATAAAAGACAGAAGTGAGCAGTGAGACAGGGGGACCTCATACCATCAAGAAAGCAGTGCCGGGAGGAGAGCACGTCCTTTGGACTGGGGTCCCTGCACAGAGAAGCTCCTAGTCCAGGGGAACACAGAAGAGAAGAAGGCCAACAGAGAGAAAAAGGCTTCCCCTGGAGATGACGCCCTGAATTTGGACTTTTAGCCTACTTTGACTGGGAGGAAATAAATTTATCTTCGTTGAAACCATCCACTTGTGGTATTTCTGTTATGGCGGCACTAAATGACTAAGACAATCCTCAATATAAATTTTTCTGGTATTTTTCATGATTGAATTGAGATTACAGAAGTTTTTGCAGTAATAATGCAGGAGTAATGTTTTGTCCTTCAGAGTCCTTCGTATCAGGTACATAATATCAATGTGTCTTATCACTGGTGATGTTAACGTTGATCACTTAGTCAAAGTGGTTTCTGCCAGGTTTCTCCACAGTAAACAGAAGCCTGTCTGTCAGGAATGTTGTGGAAGGAATTTCTACGTTGAATTCTTTCAGGATGACCTTTGGATTATTGGTGGACTTTCAGAGATTGGGTTTGGAGACTCTCTTTAGAACATCATCTCCATGGCCTTTGGAGGGTCAAATGCAATAGACTGAGATTCTCTCTATTTAATTATCTCTAATAAACTAATCATTTCTTTCTACCATTAGCTTATCACAATGGTGAGAGGATTCTCTAAAAGAACCTGGTAGAGTTAGAAAATCAGCAATAGGAGGACAGGGACAGGAAGAACAGACCTACACAGGACTCATGAATTCCAACAGTAGGTAGAAATTTAGGGCAAACTTCTGGAGAGCATAGCCTGGGCAAGGAAGTAGGCTCCCAACAGAGGCAGCAGAGCTGGCATCATTATTTTTATCACACAAGGGTGAAAACTCTCAGGAGTCTTCTGAGTAAAATGTCAAAGAATGCCAGCCCATAAACAGACAGCCGTTTTCCCAGTTGAAGGTGAGTCAATATTGCTTAATGTCTATCTTTCTGTGGTTACTGGCACTACATTCTTTAATAGTGTCATATTGTGACTGCATATATCTCTGTGGCCACAAGTGAGACGAGATGGCAGTTCCCTCTGAAAGTCTTAAAGGCCATGCAAATGTGCTCAGTTGGGAATTTTGCCATCAGTTCACAGAGCTATTTTTTTCTAGCTAAAATAAAACACTGGACAGGAGGCAGTAAAATAACAAACATATAAATGGGTAAAAAGGACAGTCGAAGAACACTAACATTATTTAAAAAACAAATGATACCACTAATTACAAGCTGCATGATACAAAACAAAACATTATGGCCCAATCTTATGGTGTCCTTAAGATCTAAGCTTTACTTGTTCTGTGCGTGTGCATGTGTGTCTGTGTGTGCGTGTGTGAACGTGTGTGCGTGTACTGAAATGCAACAAACACTTTTAAATTGTGTAAAATTTACATTACATATTTTGGAATTTGCCTCTTTTGGAGTATGAGTTCCTAAATGCCAGTGACTTTTTCTACTAATTGAAAATGACAATGAAGGTGGCAAATGAATTTCTGTCTAGGGTTTTATGAAGCTTTGGAAACTGTAATTTAACAAAGTGTAGTTCTTGGTCTCATCATTGCCAAATGGGTTTGTAGCTCATGTTGGAAAGTTTTGTTAACATTTGCCCCACTGACTGTTCATTGAGAGCTCTTCTAAGTGGGGTCCTTGCATACTGAAAGATAAAGGTGTTCTTGGAGGTGAGATAAAAGCTTCTTCACCCAAAGCATGTTCCCACTTTTAGAAGCTATAGAGTGAAAGCGTCTCATTTAAACATGAGAAAACAGCAGCCCATTGAGATAAAATATTTTCCTCAGGATATATACGGAGCTAAATAAATCATATTAAAGAAAGGGAAATATAAGAAATATTTATTTGGAGATATATTTCTCCTTCAGGTGTTTCATTTCATCTTCACAAAATCCTGTGCTATATTAATTTTCTCATTTTATAGATGTGAAAACTAAGGATTAATGAGGTGAAATAATTCATCTAAGTTTATGCAGGGAGGAAGTAGTTGAGCCAGGGTTTCCAACTGAACCTTTGTCATCAAATAAATGATGTTTGTACATACAATGATGAAGTTACAATTCTGATTCTGTATAGTATGTTCTTTTCTCTAACAAAAAAAGTCATAATCTTTCTCATTAACCTATTTTCATTAGCTCTACAAAACCTACTTGCCCATATTTCAGGCAAAAGAAACAGTATTTTTTTTTTCCTTCAATGACCTCTCAAACTCTTCCCATAAAAATATTATTTATTTAGCTCTATTTTTTAGAGTTTTCTGGACATATTTTTCAGCAATAATTTTCAAGATTGTAATAAATTCTGTCTTGGTTAATGCTTTTGCAAAATACATCATTTCTGACATAAATTATATCAGAAACATGGATGAGACAGAAGGGTGGGAGGTGGCTACTGAAAAGGCTGTGGCAGAAGGGAGCCACTAGTAGAGGAGGAGTGCCTTCTGCTCTGAGGTTAGAAATAAATTAACCGGAGAGTTCCCAAATGCCCAGATTTAAGGAGAAAACATAAGTTAAAGCAACTAAAGAAGTGGTTTTATAGTAGAATCCAAACTGCAGTCCATGATTCACTTGTGCTTTTAAATGCCTGATTTTAGGCAGAACAAAAAAATTGGAGATGGCGGATTGGTCATTAAATGAAAAATACAAGGCTGTGATAATTGGCCAGAATGAAAATAGCATATGCTGGAAACTATATCATAATTTAATTATTTATATCCTATTTAATCATTGATGCCCATGTAGGCCCATAGTCCCTTAGCTTTGTGTCTTCGTGTTCTTCTTCAAGCCTCCAATCATACAATAGACTGAATCAATAGAATCTGAGGCAGCATAACTAGGATATGGTGACCGTGCTTCCTGTTTTTGATCAAGTCTAGCCCAGGTTAAAATGACTTTATCAGAAGCCTGGGTCCTAAGCAAATGATGGAAACAGTCTTGACTAGGGCAGTAAGGAAACTCACCCTGATTGCACAAGTAAATGGATTTTTTGGGATATATCATAACTGTGCATTAAAAACACAGCAATATACTGTGAAAATCAGATCATTTTCCATTTGATACTAAAAAAATGATTGGAAAAATGGCAAAATTAATTAATTTAATCAATAAACTCTTTATAGTGGGAACCCACTGAAGGCTGAAGGGACCCTTTAGGAAGGTTTACTCAGTGGCCTCAGTGTCCTAGCTCTAAGGACAGCAACTGAAGCTTCAAAGAATACAAAGGAACTTTCACTTTCCTGCCCTGCTTCAAATTAGTCTAACACTCTTCCTATTCAGAACTGACTAGCCAGAGTTAAGTTCATTTTATTTTAAAATGCCTGTATATTCCACATAAACTCAACCACTGGTAGAAGAAATACATGAATTGAGGCATATATGTCCCATATGGTTTTTGTGATTGTTTGCTCCTTTTAACCTCACTTCCTTCTTCCCTTTCTCCCTTCTCCTCTCCCTCCCTCACTTACTTCATTCCTTCCCTCCTCTCTTCCTCCTTCCTTCCCTCTCTCCCTTCTTCATTTGTTCCTTTCTTTCTTTCCATTGTTCCTTTTTTGAAATACTTCTTGTCCTTCTGATAAGCACAACAATTCTAAGTACATTCATGCTTTCATGTGACTATGTGTTTCATACTGAATGGTGAACTTTCCAAAACTTAGATTTATTAATGTTCCTTGATTAGTTCATATTACAAGCATGCACACCATCACCTAAAAATAGAAGAAGGTACAAAGACCTGGCTTCGAAATGTGGGAATATGTTCATCATGGAAGAACTGAGGAAAACTCCTCCCAAATCACACACCATCTGTATTACTTTCCTGGGTGGGGCTGCCATAGGAAATTAACACAAACTGGGTGGCTTAAAATAACAGAAATTTATTCTCTGACAGTTCTGGAAGCTGTAAGTCTGAAATCAAGGTGTTGGCAGAGCCATGCTCCCTCTGAAGGCCCTAGAGGAGAATATGTTGCAGACTTTTTTCTTAACTTCTGCTATTGCCAGAAATTCTTGGTGTTCCTTGGCTTGTAGAAACAGAACTCCCATCTATGCCTTCATCGTCACATGGCTGTGTTACCTCTGTGTCTGGATCTCTTCTCTTCTTCCTATGAGGGCACCAAGCGTGTGGGAATGCAGCCCTCCCTAATTCAGTGTGACCTCTGTCTTAATTACAACCATAAAGACCCTATTCCCAAATGATGTCACATTCATAGACACCGGGGGTTAGGAATTCAACATATATTTCTGAGGAAACCTTTCAACCCATATCACTAACTATTCTTTAGCTACGTTTAAAGAACCTAGGATATAACTGTATTAGTTTCCTACTGCTGCTGTAACCAGTTACTACAAACTTAGTGACTTAAAACAACCCAAATGTATTACTTTACAGTTCTGGAAGTCAGAAGTCTGCAATTAGTTTCACAGTGTCAACAAGGGCCGCATTACTTCTGGAAGCTCTAGGGGAGAATATGTTTCCTTGTCTTTTCTTCCAGAGGCAGCCTGCACTGCTTGACTCCTGACTTCTGCTTGCAACAACACATCACCTTCTCTGACTCTCTCTCTCACTCTGACTTTTCTGCCTCCCTCTTATAAGGGCCAATTTTTTTTCTGAGATAATCTTCTCATTTTAAGATATTTAACTTAATTACATCTCAAAGTTTCTTTTGCCATACAAAGTAATATATTCACGTGTTCCAAGGATTAGATCATGAACATGTTTCATGGCGGTGGTGGGGCAGGGGTGGTGGTAATTATTCTGCCTACTACTCTTCACCCTCTAGATTTATGCCCCAATAGATTTGTGTCCATCCCATATGCAAATTAGTTTCACCTCATCCCAATATCCCCAGAAGTCTTAACCAATTACAGCATGAATTCAAAGTAAAAAGTATCATCTAAATCTCATGAGCTCAAAAGTCCCAAATCTCATTTTCTAAATCAGATATGGGTCTCACCCTGGGTATGATCCATCCTGGGGCAAAATTCTTCTCCAACTAATTTCTGTGAAACTAAAAAAACAAGTTATCTGCTCCAAAATACAATGGTGGGACAGGCATAGGATACCAGTCAATAGACATTTCTGTTTAAAAAGGGAGAAAATGGAAGGAAAAAAGAAGTCACCAGTCCCAAGAAATTTTGAAATCCAACCTGGCCAACTCTGTTAGGTTTCAAGGTCTGGGACTTGCTTGAAATTCTACCTTTGGAGTCACCACTTTGCTTGGACATCTCCAAAGTGTGGGCAGCGCTGCATTCTTTCTGGAAGCTCTAGGGGACAATCCCTTTTCTTGCCTTTTCCAGTATCTAGAAACTGCCTGCATTCCTTGACTCATGGCTCTGCATCATTCTGACCATTGTTCCTATCATCACATCTCCTTCTCTGACTCTCTCTCTTACTCTGACTTTCCTGCCTCCCTTTTATAAGGACTCAATTTTATCTGGGATAATCCAGAATAATCTTCCCATATCAAGATCCGTAATTTAACCACATCTGCAATGTCCCTTTTGCCATATAAACTAACATACTCAGAGTTTCTCTAGATTAGAGCAAGGACAGCCTTGGGTATGTATTTAGGTAAACTTGAATGTATTTAGGTAAACTTGCCTGTAGTAGATTGTTTATAAAAATGGCTACAATTATTACCCTCTTTGTATCCACTTCCTTTTGCAAATGTGAGTCTGTAGCTGACCTCATCAAGAGTTGAAGTTTCTTTCAAGCGCTCTTGGAATCTGGCTTGTCTTGTGGCTATATTGACCAATAGAATGTGAGAAAATGATGTCATGCAAGTTCTGAGCCTAGGCTTCCAGGGGCCTATGTATTCCCAGTTCCTCTTTTGAAATCCTAGCTAGATGGCCTGTGCAGAAACCTGGGAAACCTGCTGGAAGATAAGAGACCACATAGGGCTGAGTTCAGCTATCCAAGCTCTGATCATCCTAGAGCAGTCAAACTCCAGCTGACCTGGCAGCTGACCATAGATGCATGAGTGCATCCAGACAAGATCAGATGAACTACCCAGCTGCCCAGAGACTTATAAGAATGAATGCCTATTGTTTAAAGTCACTAGTTTTAGGGATGGTTTGTTACACAGCCAAGCTAACTGATACACTGGCTTATAAAATAACAATTTATAGTTCAGTATTGGAAGTGGATGGGTCATTTTCTTCAACATTTGTAATGTTGTAACAGATTTTTATAAGTTCTCAAAAACTCTTTTAAAATCATGCTCCGCAGGATTTATTTGGGATAACGCCTATGTAAGTTTATATCTTTGAATTATTCTGTGCTGTATGAGCATAAAAAATGTTATAGTTTAAAAATACACTCTAAGTTGCTTTTATAGGTTATTTTAGAAATTATAACAATAGGCTGTCCCTCTTTGAAAATGACAAAATGTCAGCAAGGAAAATTATTTAAAGAATTCCTCATTAATTTTCCATTGTAATTATATTCAGATAAATTATTTTAACAATGGTTTGGAATACAGTGAATATTTCTAAGAGATTGATATACTTTCTCTTTAGTGAGCTCTCACAGAAAATGTTAGTTAAGTGTCTTGAAGTTCCTTTCTCTAATTAACAAAATAGATTTCTAAACCAAAACTATCCTAAAATGAACACGCTTTAGTAAATATTTATATTTATCCTATGCATGCTAAAAATCTTTTGAACAAAAATATACGTGCATGTGTATACTCATTAAAAAACCAAACCCATTCCTTTGAGTTGATTCTGACTCATAGTGACCCTATAGGACAGAGTAGAACTGCCCCATAGGGTTTCCAAGGAGTGGCTGGTGAATTCAAGCTGCCAACCTTTTGGTTAGCAGCCGAGCTCTTAACCACTGTACCACCAGGGCTCTGCATGTGTATATATATACAAATATACGTGTGTATACATTATAATGTGTATATATATACATATACTATATTTTATACCTTTAAACATTCTGCAAATTTTATATTGAACCTCAATAATTTTAGAAAGCTTTTCCAACCAAGTGCTGATTGTTTAAGAGTTTCCTTCTGCATCAACACTAAAAGGTGGGTCATTTTTTCTTATTAATAATATGATTTGCTAATTGAAAAAAAGAAGTTTTCTTATTTAAAACTATTTTCTGTCCTTGCTTTAAATGTCGTAAATATTGAATACCTTTCCCCACACCAGTATCCCAATAGAAAATCTCTACAAAAAAGTATAATGGTTATAGTAGCTAGACTTTTTTGCATGATTCATGCTAATAAATATTATCTCATTACTTTACAAAAATAATACAAATTGGCGAGATGGGGAGGAGAAAAAATGTATAAAAAATGAATTAAGGGCTGTTACTGTTGTTAGTTGCTGTTGAGTCAATTCTGACTCATGGCGATCCCACGTGTTGCAGAGTAGAACTGCTTCCTCCATAGGATTTTCAAGGCTGTGACCTTTTAGAAGCTGATTGCCAGGTCTGTCTTGTGAGGTGCCTCCGAGTAGGTTAGAACTGCCACTCAATATTATTACCACGCTTTGGGATGAAATACATAATTTCCAATTTAGTTGGACTAGAATTCTTTTTCATACGTCTGATAACATAATTAAGGAGGCCTGGTGGCACATGGTTAACCGTAGCTGCTCCGTGAGTAAAAGACCTCGCGATCTGCACCCATAAAGACTAGAAAACCCTATTGGGCAATTCTGCTGTGTCAGATGGGACCACTACACATTAAAAATTGACTCAGCACCACTAAACACAATACAACAATAACATAATAACATGGTTCATTGGGAGAAAGGAAACTAATTCCCCATTGGCTTTTCTTTTTCCTTTTTCTTTTTTCCCCTTGTTATGGAAGTCATATAGAAAATATTTATAATATTCAATTATGAAAAACTGATTCTAAAGTTCATGCGTGATAGCCGTGGATGAGGAATTTCTAAATGAACAATCCATTTTGTACATTTAGGGAAATATATTATGACAGTACCTCAGAATACCTACAACACAGTATATTAAACATGCTAAGCAAATCTGATTTTTGCAAGATAAATGGTGGTATTTATATATTTTATATTTTTTCATAATTATTTTGATACATACTGTACTCAAAACCACATACCATGCAAATAGCAGTAATCTCACGTATCAACCAAAATCTTTTATTAATGCTTTGTTTTCTTCCTATTGCCTTTAAGCAACTGTATTTCATCCATATGAGGAGAGGTTATATAATAACACTTCCATGAATATATTTTTCTCCCTTTGATCATTTGTTTTGTCCATTTTCTTCAGTAAATATCCCTAATGGTTACACTAAACTTCCTGGAAACTATTTTTTTTTTTGGCTTTGCTTATCTTACTTTATAAGGATAAAAATAAACGGCATTGTAAATAGCTATGTTGAGTGTACCTTAATCCCTAGGTAGCCAAATAAAAGACACAAACAAAAAGGACTGCACCTAAAATAAAAAGAAAAAAAAAAAAACCCTCAACTGAGGAATCAACAAATTAATTCCTTTAAAAAAAAAATCCTCTATTTTCAACTTAATCTCATAAACATAACTTTACATCCCTTATTCTCATTAAACTAACTCTAGTCAGTTGATGTACAAGAATGGTCTCATTGTATCAAATATAGTTATGTATGTTCCAATAGGAAAACTAGGTGCAAGTATTAGCAAAATAATTCATTTTGAGAAATTTTCTGTTTTTGTCGTGAGTGTTATTTATCCATCAACAAGAGTAGGAGCATATAATTTCTTGATAACTGTCCAAAGGTGAAAAAATTATCAAAGTGTGGATATTATTTTTCAATGGAAAACTTGAGATCATTTACTTATTCTTTATGAAACTCATGTATAATCTCTCTTATTGTGGGCTCTAATAAATACAATGAGGAGGTCTGATGTGCAGTGGTTAAACACTCCGCTGCTAATCAAAAGGTGTGCGGTTCAAACCCACCAGCCGCTCCATGGGAGAAAGATGTGGCAGTCTGCTTCCGTAAAGATTTATAGCCTTGGAAGCCCTGTGGGGCAGTTGTACTCTGTTTTATAGGTCACTATGAGTTGGAATCGACTGATGGCAATGGGTATGATTTTTTTGTAATAAAAATAATAAATTTAGACAATTCCAGTTTAAACAATAGTTGTTTTAATTAAAAATGGAAGTAAAATATGATCCTAATTAATAATGTTACTAATCCTGTTTCCTGCATGTGATTAAATGTCCCCTTTAACTAACAGACCTATTTATATATGACATTATATTCCACTGTAATTACTGAGGCATGATCATCCTCTTCTACCTCAAAATATTCCAGACTGTATGCTTGTTGTTGTTATTGTGTGCCCTTGAGACTATTTTGACTCATAGTGACCATATACGACAAAGTAGAACCTCCCCATAGGATTTCCTAGGCTGTGAATTTTTATGAGAGTAGATCTCCAAGTCTCTTCTCCCACAGAGCCACTGGTGGGTTTGAACTGCAGACCTTTTGGTTAGAAGCTGAGTGCTTAACCATTGCACCACCAGGGTGGTTTTAAATATACTCTCTATAAACCTCAAAGCATTCTTGTAAAGTAGCAGCTTTAGGAGATTTGTATTCACAAGGCAAAATGTCATGCAGTTGTTGAAGTAAATGGCGGGTTTTAAGATTAAGACTAAAGTCACTGTGATTCCAAAGCCTTCACTTGTTCCATTTTGCCATCATTATTGACAAACTCTCACTGAGCTCCTGCTAAATGTGCAGCATCATTTGTTAGATGTTTGAGATACAGAGTGGTAAGAAATTGTCCCTGCCTCTAAAGAACTTACTCTAAGAATCCAGTTGTGGAGAGGAGACACATACATAAAGAAACAAGCATCAACATAACAGGGCATATCACAGCTGTGTTGGTGGCAGTGAAAGGAGGTCAAGTCCCTATTGGAACAGACCACAGAGGAGGTCAATAATAGAGGATGTCACATTTCACACTGTGTTACAGGATTGCTTCAGGACATCTGTCTAGACTACAGCTGAGGGAGAAAAACATTACATGCTCAGAAATAAATGGCAGGCTAGGCAAGTCGCCTTGCTTGTCAACTGTAATCTTTAATCTCAGGCAATGGCTCCTTACCTTTTGGGAATACTCTGGTCCATCTGGTCTGTTTCCACTCCTAGGAGCCTCAAAGACACTCCTCAGCTCCTCAAGGGCAATGGAGAAGCGTTCAATCCTGCGCCGACTGCTCATGGAATCCTCCCTCAGCACATCAGTCTGGCCATATCCCTGCGAGTTGTCACTCTTATCCTCGGGAGCCTTCTCTGGGACTGAACTCAACATCTCTTCTCCTATGCTGCAGGGCTGACTTGGGGGATCTGGAGGTCCAGGGGTTGATACTGCAGGTTCAAGCAATTTTCTTTCTTGTGGTTGTAAGAGCCTGCAATGGCTGCCTCTGGGACAACATTCACTTTTCTGGTAATCACTGGATTCCCATTTCTGCCTCAGGAGGTTCAGGGAGCCCTTCTGCATGGGGAAAGCGGATGTCTCCAGGTTGTCCTGTAACATCAAAAGTTCTGTCATCAAAGATATGTTGAGGTGTGTCATGTCACTTTCAAAATACCACTTTTAGGAGTACCAGCTCTGGGGACCTGTGTCTCAGTGTTGAAATTCAGCTTTGCTATATCATTTCTGGCTCTTGACTTAACCCCACAGTCGTGTCATTTAAACTAGAGTTGGAAAGATTATGAAGAATACTGAGTTGTACGGCCACAGACATTTCTGAAGAAACAAAAGCTAAGAGAACATAATTTTCTTCCCTTTTCTTATGTGGAAAGTTAGCTAAAAGTTGTTTATAATATAAAAGTTGACAATGTTCATTCATTCTTTAGTATATTCTGACAAAAGGGCAATTTAACAAATGCAACACTAAAGGAAAAGGATCCATTTCCTGCCTGTAACAGTTGAAGACTTTCTTTGAACTGGTTTCCGTAAATGTCTTATTTAGACTAACAGCTGATAGTTAAGTTTTTGCTATAAGGCACACACTTTGATAATAAGTTTTTATGTATGTCTTCTTTTAATCTGTACATGATCACGATGAGTTAGTTTTCATTATTCCTACTTCACTGGAAATTGAAGGAGCCCTGGTGGCACAGTGGTTAAAGCGATCAACTGCTAACCAAAAGGTCAGCGGTGTAAAACCACCAGCAGCTCTGCAGGAGAAAGATGTAGCAATCTGCTTCCATAGAGATAAATAGCCTTAGAAACCCTATGGGGTCACTATGAGTCAGAGTCGACTTGATGGCACTGGGTTTTGGTTGGGTTACTGGAAATTGAGAAGTAAAGTAACTTGCCCAAGGTTCTGAGTAACAGAGTCTGGATTCGAAATGCCTCTGTGTAACTCCATACCCTGCCCTGTTGAAAGTACTTGGAATTTAATATCTCTTTAGTACTTTAAGCATAAGTGTCCACTTTATGCCTCATTGTAAAACTGACTGGAATTTCATCTTGTTTTAGAGTTTTGTGGTGAGTAGAAAAAAACATCAAATGGCAGGAACACACACACACACAAATCATAGACAACAAGAGTCATATGGTAGCATGAAATTTTGCCATAGAGCTAGCTACTCACTGTTCTACAGCAGAGATTTTTGCACTGCAAGTTTGAGTCTTTAAAAAAAATTTTTGTGGGGGATCTCAGGCCACCAAGAAAGCAGTGCCAGGAAGAGAGCGCGTCCTTTGGACCCAGGGTCCCTGCGCAGAGAAGCTCCTAGTCCGGGGAAACATTGATGAGAAGGCCGACAGAAAGCCTTCTCCTGGAGCTGATGCCCTGAATTTGGACTTTTAGCCTACTAGACTGTGAGAAAATAAATTTCTCTTTGTTTAAAGCCATCCATTTGTCGTATTTCTGTTGTAGCAGCACTAGATGACTAAAACAAAATTTGGTACCAAGAGTGAGGTGCTGCTCTAACAAACACTTAAAATGTGGAAGCGGTTTTGAAACTGTGAATGGACAGAGGAGCGGCAGCAGCAGAGAACCAACAACAGCTGAACTGCGAGGCGGTTCTGGAGCCGACCCACGAAATGAGAGAGCTGAGTGCATGTGCTCAGGAGGCTTCCTGGCAGAGTGGGGTGCCTCCGGGCACTTATCTGTGGAGCTAGGCTTGCTGCCCCACGGAGCAAGGGAGCTGAGTGCCTGTGTGCAGGAGGCTTCCTGGCAGAGTGGGATGCCTCCAGGCACTTACCCGCGGAGCTAAAGAGCTTTGGAACACTTGCCCCAGCAGGGCAGATGCGGGCATGAGGCCCCACGAGCTGAGAGGCTAAGAAACCAGGAAACAAGCTGAAGAGACAAGGGACACAAGAAGCCGAGCTGCCTCGGTCTCAGAAGTTGTTTTGCAGACTCTCTGGAGAGCCAGGGATGGATCCAGATCTAACTGGCTTAGAGTGGTCAGACATGCATAGAACAGACAAAGACGATGACAGATGGCTCTGGTCTGCCACGCATGCTCAATAACACAGGACGACTCATGCCAAGGAATGAAAAGACTCATGTCAAAGAACCAAAATCACTGGACATATGTCATCTGCTGTAGCCGAGCCCATTGCAAGGGGAAGTGTCCATCAGCCGCTTCCGTGCCAAGTCTTAGCCCCACCCCATAATAAATAATCAATACAACTATGAATATGTAGAACTTCCTGATCCTGCCCACCTGCCTTCCTCCACCCCTATATGAATATGTATAACTCCCCAAACCTATAAAATGTAAATGCTTCTCAAATCGAGGAACTCAATCTGAGGTGGATACCTCTGAGTTCCTGCTTGCTAGCCTGCAAAATAAACACTTTCTTTCTCTCAAAAAATAAATAAATAAATAAATTTTGTTCTTGAGGGATGGTGCATCATCCAGAAAAGTATCTGCACAGAGGCTATGGTAAACAGTCTCACTTAGAATAAGGCTTTAAAATCTCAAAAGGTCACCTAAGACAATGGCCCTCGACTTCTTTGACTGCAAGGCATTTTACGGAAAACATTTTATGGATTGGGACTCAGTGCACATACTATAGTAATAAATATGTATAAAAGAAACACTCTTTGTTTTCATTAAACAATACTCTCCCTTACTATATGAGATACACTGTGATATTTTCTAATCTTTTTTTAAAAAAAATTTTGCTACTCACTGATTTGATTTAATGGTCTACTAATGGACCCGAACTGCTTGGTAGCTCTATACTTACAGCAGGAATATAGTCCCAGGTTGGGCCTTTACCAACTTTATGACCTTGCAAAAGCTTCATTGGTTAAATGGTTATACCCATCAAGGCTTTATTTTGAGAAATAAATTAAATAATGTATATAAAACTTCTTGTGTATATGTGATCCTCAATGAGTATTCCACTCCCAGCCCCATCTGGCTAAAATAGTATTATTGTAATCACTCAAATATTTATGCTATATGTGAGCCTCATAGATAAGAATGCATGTGAGAAGAAAAAGGCTATTTTAAGCCAGAAATCCATAGACTGAACAAACTGGATAATATGGCTTTAATAACATTGCTTATTAATACATTTCAATCAGTTATTTAATATAGAAACTCTCAATAAAACAGTGGAATCAAACACGACCTGAATACTGTTTGTGAAACTGATCAACATATGTTGAGAATATAATCAACATATGCTGAAAATGTCTGTGTATCGTGTGTAAACGGGCTGCAGAAAAGATCTTATTAACATGGGAATGGTTGAGACATTTCACAGCTGGTAATAGTGACCTCAAAGGGTTACTTACTGAAAGAATTGTTTCTGAGCCAGCGTTGCATTGTTAGGAAACGAAGTCTGGGAGAGAAAAAAAATAGCTAGTGGAGGAGGAAAGCCATTTTTCTTCTATAGAAAAGGAGATCCTAGTATTTAAAACTGGTTTGGGACTTCTGCTTCTCTGTCAAGACGGATTAGACATATTTCTCTCTATTGCTCCCAATAAAAACAGCTAAAATCCATGGAAATTATATATAAATCTAACAAGGAGGATTGTAAAGTTGGAGAAAAGGCAGACTGCCTCTGGACCTTGGGGCCTGAGAAACAACATGAGGGTGAGTTCTCTGTCTTGTTTGTTTGTTTCGTAGACCCTGAACTGGCTGCTGGGGAAGCCAGCAAGCCAGAAACTCCAATGGGAGTAGACAAAAAATGCTGCAAGAATAGCTTGTCTCTCTAACCAAAAGAGGGAAATAGGCAACCTAGCAAGACAGAAAACATTCAGACAGTAACTACTACAAAATACTGTGGAAAACATCATAGCCAAACCCCCATACCCAGCAGCAAAAGCCAAGTAGTAAGTCTAAACCTCCAATTTTTTCCTGTCTGTAATGAAGTGCCCCTTGCCACACATCCCCCTCCTTGCCCACCTTGGTATCAGAGAAGACTGATTGGGTAGACAGAACTTTTATTCCCCACTGGATGATAACAAGACTCCTTCAAGATGTCAGTGGAGGCCATATTAGAATCCTGGACTTTCCTCCCACCTAGTGGTATTGAGAAGATCCTCCTCCTAACCTGCTTGTTTCAAAGGAGGTCAAGTTGCAGGCTGGAATTTTCACCGTCATCCAGTGGTAATGAGCCCTCCTTCCTGGCAGTGGTAACAGTGCAAGCCATGTGGAGAGCAGTAACAAGGTACCCTTCCCTTTCCCATCCAGCCAGGGTGGTATCAGCATAGGAATAGTGGAGAACCTGAATCCTCATCTCCACCCAGCAGTAATGAGGCATAGCCCCTCCAGGGTGTCAAAGGAGGATAAATGAGGAACTTGGAATTTTATTCCCACTTGGCGATAATGAGGCAGCACTCCTTCATCTACTGAAATAGAAGATGTGAGTAAGATCCAGAGTCTCATAACATAATTTTCAAAACGTCCAGAGTCCAACTGGAAATCACTCATTATACCAAGAACCAGGAAAACATAAACTTGAGAAAGAAAAAACAATCAATGGACACCAACATGGAGATGACACAGATGTTGGAATTATCTGATGATTTTCAAATACCATCATAAAATTTCTTCAATGAGCAATTACAAACATACCTGACTTTTTTTTTTTTTTAATAGAAAGGCTTGGCAGAAAAAAAAAAAAGAAAAAAATAGAGGATATATCAGAAGAATCAAACGGAAAATATAAAACTGAGATATAAGTCATCAAAATAAAATAACACATTGATGGTCTCCAGAGTTGAATAAAGAGGCCAAAAGAAAAAGATCAGTGAACTGGAAGATAGAACAATAGAAATTACCCATTCCAAAAAATACAGAGAAATCAGAGAGAAAATAAAAAAAGAACAAAATGTCAGGGACCTGTGGGACTATAACAAAAGATCTAACATTTATGTCATTGAAGTCCCAGAAGAAGAGGAGAAAAATGGTGGAGCTAAAAAAGTATTCAAAGAAAAAATGGATGAAAATCCCCTAAATTTGACAAAAGACATACACCTATAGACTCAGAAGCTGAGCTAACCCTCAAGAGACCTCATTAAAAAAATTTCAGACAAGTAAATTTACAGAAAAAATTCTTGAAAGCAGAGTGACACTAATGAGCCTTACCTACAGGGGAAAAACAATTTAAATGACAATCAATTTCATATCAGTAAACAACTGTGAACCCCGAAGTCTCTTTCTGGAAAAATTATCCTTTAGAAATGAAAAATTAAACAGGAAATGTTTAATGTATGTTTAATATCAAGAATTATTAACTATGATAAAACAGTAACTATAAGAAATAAGGACCTACTCAGATTCAGTAGGTGTTAGGAAGGACCCAATTAAGTACATTTTAGATAAGCTTTCCAGGTGATTATAAGGAAGGTGATCTAAAATCCACACTTTAAGAAACATTAATAAAGAGAATAATTGTATACAAAGACTTACAGAGATAAAATCAGCCAGGATTTAGTATATACACATGAGCTGACATTCACATTCAGATTCCATAGACTTTTCTTCATGTTTCTGCCAGGTAATCTGTTATCTCATGTGAAAGAGTTATCAGGTGTGTAGAAGGAAAATTTTTAAGCAAGTAAAGTCCTTGGCCAAAGCTATTTTGCCAATGTATTAAAAACTAAATTCTTACAAAAGCGTTGTTATGTCTTGTGACTTCTGTAAGAATTATCTCCTTTGGCTATTATTTCAACATAGAGCATATTTCTAATCATAATAATAAGACTAGGTTTGTGACCTATTTCATAAAGCAAGAGCAATAACACTGACTGCCTGTCAAGCACACCAATCCACTCAGAGAAAAATTGTCTTAGATGAAGTCTCAGTTGAAAGAAAAATCACCAAATGCTTCTCATTGCACTGAAATTCCCTAAAGTCAAATTATAAATAAGACTTGTAAATAGTCTCATATGGTTGATTTACTAAAACTTCTTATAAATCATAATTCTTGCTTCTGGTACCTGAAAACATGTTTTGCTCTGCTTTACTCCTAAGAGTGTGTCAAGTTTAAAATACAGGTATTTATCAACTTGAAACACGTTTCCAAATCTAAGAAATATATGATTATTACAGAATGATAAGGAGCGTAAAGTTGTTAGCAGCCTTATATGTGGCAGGATGAAAAAAATACTGACATCTTTGACCTGCATTTCTAAAATGGAAAATTTATTCTTTTTACATTTAATCATTTAATATAAGAACATTCTTCATATGCAAATGTCTCATAGCATTTTTACAGTCATTAAAAAAATGAAAAAAATCTTAAAGTTCAAAGAGAAATAAATGTTTTTATAAATTATAGTCTCACAACACAAAATTATATAGCCATTTGGAATGGTAAATATGAAGACAACACAGAAATACTGAAATAAATTTACAGTTTAACATTAGATAAAGTACACAGAAGGGAATGCCTTTCAGGATTACAAAATGTATGCGTATGTTCAAGAACTAAAGACATTGTACAAAATGAAAATAATTGTGTTAGTGTATTGGTAATGTATAGGCAGTTGGCTTTTCCACATGTATAAAGAATAAATAAATACTGTCTTTAGCTGAGTTTAAATTGTCTACTTCCTTCTATGAAAGAAACAAAAATAATGCATTTTCAAACAACATGGATTTTTCTAGGATATTTTTGAATTTCTCAGCCATTAGTCTGATATTTATAGCATCAAATTCCAATATTCTCACTTTCATTAGCAGAGAATGACCACTGAAGGTAATTTAAACCCTTAGAGTCAGTTTACTGCAGCCATCTCTTTGTTTTAAATTACAGCACTGCCAAGCCTTCCCCAGAATCAGCACGTGATCCCTCTTTTCCCTTTGGTGGTAATTTTACATATATATATTTATATATATTTCATGAAATGAAACCTGAGCCTGACTGCAAGTGATATCATTTGCATTGCTCTAAAATTGTGGTAGTAGGATGATCTGTGTCAAGTAATTAGCCAAAGGTTATTTCAGAAAAGAATACAAACTTCAGCTCCAGGAACTTAAGAGGCCTCCTCAACATATTTGCTATGGGGACAAGGATGGAAGGCCTTTTGCTGGATTTCACAGTAAGCCTTTCTGGGATACCAGCCACGCAATTTAACCCTCTTTCATTCCGTCAAATAATTTAAAGTTTATACTGAAGGTCTGAAAACAAAGCATGCTGCTGAGGGTCTGGATTGCATGCCAACGCTGTTTTGTAGAATAATTTCAGTAATAAACTAACTTGCTTTTTTTCTGAAAAATCACCAAAGGCCTCTTTTCCTTCTCATTGATTCTACTGGATTCTATATGCTCTTTTCCCCAAATTCACTGTTTTTTTTTTTTTTTTTTTTTGCTTATTTTATTTCATAAATCAGAGTGTCTTTTGAGGCCCTTTAAACGATTATGCATATTTTTCATATATAATTTAGCAACTTTCATACTAACTAAAGTTAGGAAACTTTTAGCTAATCAAAATAAAGTTTCTGTCAGTTTGAGAAGAAAAAATTATCCTAGTGGAATAGATATATGGTTAGCTAGAACTATCTTTAGTGGGCTTCTCATCTTTCGTAACTCCAGTTATATGCCTAAAAAGGGGAAATATTTTGCAACATAATTCTAACCTCTTCTAAAACAGAGGCTAATGATCCCAAAGAAATGACAGAGCATAAGAAGACTGAGAGGTGTATCAGCATCAGCAAGCTGAAATTTCAAGCTATAAAACAAAAGGTTTCCAAGAACCTGCCAAATTTATGTTGTCACTAAGCCAGATTCCCTGCCAAGGAAATCCTCAGTCTTGCAACTGAAGAAAGCAAGTAAAGGTGAGGGAAATACGTCAAAGTCACCTTCCAACAAGGGCAAAACTCTCAAGCATTAGAGTAACAAAGCTAATATTGGTGTATTTTAATCTATCTTTTCTGTTTTGGTTGTATTTTCTGTTACCAAACATTCAGTATTTTTGTTGTCACTGAAAAATATCCTCAGACAACATTCATTTTTTTCCAGAGGGGGGAAGAATCCTGAAAGGTAATAACTACAGGAGTTAGTCCAAAAAGAAAATTAATTGCTTTTTTGGGAGGGATTTTAATTAGTTTTAGCAGATAGTTGCTGAACATCTACCTGATAAAAATTTGAAAGAAATGAATTAAGAGTTTCAAAGAAATGGCATTTTCAATGCTAAAAATAAGAGATCTATATAGAGCTTTAATATTCGATGTCAGTTTCTTTTTCTTTTTTTTTAGCTGTTCTAAGTTCGTAAAAACAAATTTTCAATTAGTTTTCCTTCAGAAAATGTACCTAACATTAGTACATTACTTAATTTGCCGTTAATACGATGCATGCATAATTCATATACATGAAGAAAAAACATAGGAATAATGCATTTGTTTATTTTCTTTCCTTTATCTCCTCATTTACATTTATTAAGCGAACTAGCTAAGGCATCTTGCTAAGACAAGTTATTAAAAGAAATTATTAAGTTGTATATTTGCAATAAGCTTATCTTACCGCCATGTCCTTTATCTGTCAAGTTCTGTCCTGTGACTCGGCTACCACAGTCATGTATCCATTAAAGGAAAACACAAATTTAACAGTTCTTTAACTCACTGATCTCATCTAACTAATGAATATCAAGCATGATGGACATACGTCGCTAGATAGCGGTTACAAGACACCAAATCTCTCATAGCTGGATCTGGGAGCTACATTATTTAGTAAGTCATGGAAGAGAGAAGTGCACTTTCGACCATAACCCTTGCTTGTGCTGGGTACTCAGCTTACAAGGTTTACCGGCTGAAGGCTGATTGAAACAGCTTTTGTTTCCAAATTCTGTAGAACAAAAAACAAACCTCGATAAAAGGACCGATGGTGAAGCATCCCAGGAAACGGTCTACAGGATGTGGGTAATTAGTATTTAATAAAAGAAGAGATAGCTTAAATGTTTCATGGATTATCCCAAGCAGGCTATGTACCAGACAATATCTGTTATTTAGCACAAAGCTGATGCTCTGTCACATATGCAAGCTTCTACTCAACTCCCACACAGTATGCACCTGTACAAAAAGGAAACTCAATTATAATATTAAAAAGAAAACCAAAGTTTTTAGGGTTTACTGTGGAGAGCTGCCAAATGATTAGAAAAAATATCTTCTGCCTTCAAGGGTTTATAGTCTGGCCAGATGTAGAGGTTCTCCCCTGTATTATGCATCAATATCACCTGTGATGTTAATGCTACAGATTCCTATGGTCCCACTTGGGCAATTTCAGACTGAGTTGGTCTGGAATGTGGCCTGGGAGTCAGTCTTTTTTACAAAGCATCAACAGTGATTTTGACGCCTGAAGTCCACAAACCCCATGGTTTAAGAAATATTTGGCTACATTGGGAAAAACTTCACTGAACTAGAGAATATACAGCAGAATTTTTTTATTCAATAAATGCTTGTCAATAGTTTAATATGGGGCAGGAGGTACACTAAGTACTTATAAAGCATTTATAAAACAACATACAATTGAAAAATCATGCAAATAGCTATTGGAAAGTATAGAAAGTACACTGTTAAATAGCCATTGTATTAAGTTAAAATAGGCTCTTCCTCAAGAGAGTTTTCGTAAGTGGTGTTGAAGGCAAAGGGACCCAATCACTGGTAACTCTCTCCTCTCCCAAACACATTCAAAGGGGAAATAGAAACTTGGCAATTCATGGTATAACACGAATATCACCCCTCCAAGCAGTGAAGATAGTCAGAATTAATACTACTGAAGTTCTACATATATACGAAGGCAAATGAATTTATATTCCCCTCCCCTTGGGCAATGAACAAGAAAAAATCAAAAAGCATCTTCTTATTGAATAAGTGGATGAGGTCGAGATTGAGGGAGGTGTACTTAGGTTAGATGTGATAAGATTAACATGCTGCTCATAGTGTACTAGTAAAGAATAAAGAACTGAGGCTTAGCACACCTAGATTATTGCCCTAGTTTTTCTATTCAGCAGCCACATGGCATTGGGGTTGCATTTCCTTGAGGATAAAATTGTACTCAAAATGCTTTCCTTGGTCTGAGGTTGTTGTCTAGGTCACTTAATAGAGGGATTATGTGAACCTTCTAAAGTGTTTCACAATATCAGAATAAGCTCTTTATGCACTACCAAAAATGATATTCAGTAAAGACTTATTTCTTTTAAGGGCTATATTAATACCAATGATAAATGATATTACTTGAAACATATTTCAATTTTTTTCAATGTTTGTAAATTAATTTTGTATTTATAAAATTGACTTAATTTTGAATTTTCAGTGGGCACATATTGTCTTTTAAGAATGGATTTGATTTTCAGAAATAAATAAACTCATTCTAAGCCAAGTCAAGGGATTAAAATGGAATAAGAGGGTTGATTAAGTTCTTAGAAAATTTTCAGAAGCACAGAGATGAGAACAGACAGTCCAGAGGGGCAAATGTACACTTGATGATATTGAGTCTAGGCACTTGGTCTCTCAGGGCCTTCGTCTGTTTACGTTTATGTAAATTAGGGGTTTGTTTACGGTGTTTGGAGTTCAAAGAATATGTCCAGACTCATTCCCTGAATACAATGGTGTTAGCACAGAATTTATAACAGTCTGACTCTTCCAAGACCTCAAATTCCTCATCTTTACATGTTTACATGTCAGGAGACCCTCAGACTGAAAGGTGAGTCCAAGTACTGTAGGGCCTATCTTGGGGCATCCATACAGATAATGAGGGTCAACAATCAAATATCCTTGGTGGAAGTCATGACACTGCTCAGGATGAGGTTGCGATTAAGTCAGTTGGGAAAAAGACACATGAATCGGGAAGGTGCACCTTACCCATTCATGTGGGCAAAGCTGCCCACAAAAGTTTGGTCCAAAACTCAATGACAGGTATGGAGTCCTCTGCTCAGGTCTCAAATGAGATCAGGCATAGTAAAGAAGAAGAGTCATCCCAGTAAAGAAGAAAAGAGTCTTATAAAATTAATAGATCTTTAATGTTTTACTCAACAAACACAGAGACCTCTTCCAAATATATTTTATCTAAATCTCTCTCAGCACTTCTGAAGTTTACTAACTGTAAGGTAAACTTTCCCCTTCTTTACTGAATACCTTTAGCTCTCATTTACCCTGCCTGGGTTTCACCAGACCCTTCCTCCCCTGCTGACCACAAGGCAATTTGCACAAGATTCCCAGTTTGCCTTCATCTATAAGACAAACCTGAAATTTTATATGTTAAGAGTGTGGTGGTCTTCAGCCTCTGATAAGTATCACCCCTTTTTTGGCCTGCAATTAAGTTCTTAGTAAACAACAAAGCCTTATTTTAACTTGAATTTAACTGGATCTCCTATTCTTCCCATAATAATATTTTAGCCAAATTGGTTTCCTCGCTCTGCTCAGAAACCCCTTATAGGTTTCTCTGCTCAGAAACCTCTCTAAACCTCTACTCATGATATTGTCTTTGCCTCAGACATATTTCTCTCTCTCTTGATTTATCACTTCCTTTTATGAACTTCTTATAAACTTATTATCATAAACAGTATTTGGCCTTTATCATTCCCTCTTTGAAATGCTTAGTTGTTTTTTTGATGTCTATTTGCATTCTCTTCACATCCAGATTCTAAACCATGGAGGGCAATTACCCTATCTCATTTATTTTTTTACGCCAATAAGTAAATGGAAGTTAATACCATCATGTGCTTAGAACAGTGCTTGGCACACAGGGAGTACTCAATAAATATTCTCTTATACAGAGTAGGGGCTCAATGCTCTTTGGTATTTGACTAACAAAAAGAAGATTCCAAATGAATCATCAGGGAAGGAAAATATTTTCTCTTTTTCTCTGATCTTCCCATTCAAAATAGCAGATCAAAATTGAATTAGATGACTAGCATTCATAACCTGAGGGGCAGGAATAGAGGGAGGAAAAAAGATATTTATCAAAATGGCATTGACCCTTGGTCATTGTTTTCTCTGCTAGTCATCTTTTACTTCAACATATCTCTGAGTCTTAATAGCAGTTTCTTCCTTTCCTCTTCTTCCTCTCTCTGGATGCCTATCTTCCTGACCTTGAGTTAGCCACAGGTGTTATTCTCTGATGTTCCTGAATTCATTTGGGCAACCTGTGCTGAATTCTGTTCACTTGTGTTTTCTTACTTAGTGCTGCATTGGCTTCACCCTTGAACTTTGTTTCTGCGCTTCAGGAAGTCAGGGAAAAAAGAAAGTTTATGGAGTTGTCATTGATAAATTTGAATCCTGGTGTGATATTTGTGAACTCTGTGACTTTGAACTAGATATTAATCGTCACTGAGCCTCGGGTTCTATGTACATAAAACTAAACATAATAATATCTAACTCAAATTCTTTTTGTGAGAGTTGAGGCCACTTGGCATTATTGCACCATGGTGAGGCATATAGACTCCAGGCTCAGACCAACCGGCTTCAAATCCCTGCTCAAACACCATTACTCATATGACCTTAAATTCATTATTTAATATATCTGATAATTAGTTTCCTTCTAGAAAATTGAGATGATAATGATATCCACCAGTAGAACTCTTAGTAAATGAATAAAGTAAATGAAATAATCCTTATAATGTACTCAACATAGTATATGATATGGGGTAAATATACAGTGAATGTTTACCTTTTTTAGCAGCATTTGTGATATAGTGATTGATAACTAATAAGTCCTTAAAAATATGTTCTCTTTTTCTACAAACTATATAAGGTCACAGATCCTGAGATAATTTTATTTTATATATTTAAACTACATATTATTTAATTTAAATTTATTGAAAGTTTTTCTCTTTTGAAGCTACTCCACATGCACTTCCTTTCTGCTCAGGAGGTACCGAGGAGCAGCGAGAGAAGCTGCTGAGGGAGTGGCTGGACGGCTGTGTGACCGAGGAGAGGAGCGTGGGGTTCTCCTCGCAATGCAGAGGAGCTCACGTCGGCGAAATCCCCCCGTGGTCACACAGAGGGTGGAGAAATGGTTTCACCGCTACCGACAGATCTGGCCTTGCACGTCCCTGTCTGATGGAGAGGAAGACGAAGATGATGAAGATGAATGAAGAAGTCAGAGCGGAAGGCATGGGCTCTGTGACGGCCTGAAGTTAGTGTGGTGCTCCGAGCAGAGTGTGCAGAGTGTTGGGGAATGGCATGAACCCAGACTGGCGGGATCTGCTGGGAACCGGTTTCCCGACCCACACCCAGCGGGGTCGTGTGTCAGCTGTGTGCGGGAGGAGACAGAGAATGCTGGACTACATTTTGTAAAAAACTAATTTTATTAAGACAGAACTTTTTTGCCCCCTTTCAAATTGTAAATCTGTCTATAAATGTAACACATGTGGTTGTATAAGAAATTGTGTAATAGGAAAAGTTGTACCAGCATCTCCATATTATTGTGATTTTTTTCCAGCATGGGCACTTACAAAAACACATGGTAGATGACTCTGTGTTCCTTTGAGATATTCTTTTCAGTAGAACCTGGCATTTGACTTTAATGTAAAGATCCATTTTACATACTAAGTACCACTAGAGCTCGTTAGAGATTTGAAAATTTTTTGTACAAATTATCCACCGTAAAACATAAAAATAAATATTTTATTTTTTAAAAAAGTTTTTCTCTTCACAGACAGTAATAAGAAAGTCTAATTAACTATCTGATTCTTCTTTGTTCTTTCTAATACGTGTGTATACCAGTCTGGGTATTTTTCATACATAATTGTTTCAGTGATGTACTACCCAGGACAATGTTGCCTATTTTTTTTGGATAAATGAATCTAACGGCAGAAATATATTTTAATGTAGTACCTTAAATCTTACATGTTAACTAATTAATTTTCTTACATAAATAAGGCTATAACTCATACAAATAGCTGCAACGTTTACCCAGTTTTCCAACTATAGTTTTCAAACTCTTATCAAAAAGCTGAAAATATAGGGCAGCTATTATATGGTATTTGGAAACGATATAAGATGTGATATAAAGATTCTACTGTAAGGTTAATTTCATAAACTGATCACAATATGAACTGCAAGTTCTGGTGACTCACAAAATTTTTTTAAGAAATTTGCCAAAGACAATGAAGAATTACCAATCCAACATCTTTAAATTTGAAAGAACATAGGGATGTTTCATCTTTTAATGTAAAAAGGACTTGAGCTTTCTTCAACATTCGAAAAGCTAAATACAGTGCTTATCTTTATGTTTCTTTTTCCCACTCTAGGAAGATTAAAAAAAAAAAAAGAAAAAACCTAGAAATTATAGACCTGTAATCACTACCAACATGGAAACTTACTGAAACATATCATCAAAAAATCAATTTTCAAGCACCTAGAAAATCATGGGGTGCTGGGTAAAATCTGCTTGGCATTGTGAAAAACAAATCCTGTCAAATTACCTTAATTTCCTTTTATGACAGACTGACAAGTACAGTACACTAAGAACTCGATAGACAAAATATATCCTGAATTTGGCCAGGATATAGAGTCAGTTCTACACAATAAAGAGAGAAAATACAATTTGGGTCACATTGTATATTCATTAAGGGCTTCTATTAATGACTATGCTTAATATATCTGGAATTGATACTCAGTTGGAATACTAAAGAAGATGATTGGTTATATATAAAGATGATTAGGTCCAACACCAAGTTGTTGTTGATTAATTCTGATAATTTTCTTAAAATGAAAGTTAGAAGGCATTAGTTCTATGAAAAGCAAGTAGAAATTGGCAACATTTTGCTGCTTCTTTTTAAAAAGTCATCATGCCTTTTGCAACCACCTTGCCTCTCCTCATGACCTCATTCATATCTTTGTTATATAATAGAGGTCAAATTAAAAATTCACAACTGGAAAGGGCATGAAGAATCACTTTGTTGTTGATAGGTGCCATCAAGTTGGTTCCGACTCATAGCCATCCTATAGGACAGAGTAGAACTGCCCCATATGGTTTCCAAGGAGCAGGTGGTGGATTTGAACCGCTGACCTTTTGGTTAGTAGACATAGCTCTTAACCACTGCACCACCAGGGCTCCATGGAGAATCATAGTGCCCATGAAATGTTGAAATGGAATCATTCTCTGAGAATTTGGAGTTTGGAGGCCAGGAGTGTGGAGGAGGTTATTTACTGGCATGAAACAGAATGTCAGTACTTCTTCCCAGTGAGTGATCTATTTTTATTTGTTACCCCAAGTAGTTCTTCCCACAAGACAAGTTTAATGCACCCCTCTGATCTCCAAAGACTCAGGATATTTAACAAAATGAAAATAGTGCTCAAATAAGGAAAGAGTCCTATTTTTGTGAAACACTATTAGCTTAACAAGTGATCAGGATGTCAGAATTTGGAGTATATTAAATAACAAACCAGTTAGTAAAAGAAAATTACTATTTAAAATTGGACTTTGATAAATGCTAATTTTAAGTGAATTTTGAGGAACCACTTTAGCAAATATTGAGAGTAATTTGGGAATATTGATAAAAGACCTGATTTCAGGACATTATCAGAGCCCAGACAATTTAAGTTTGTAAGAGACAAATGAAAATGGCAAAAATAGAAGAAGTAGTGCACACTAGACTAGCAACAGAGTATTTCCTTATACCAGGGCTTGCAAATAATATTTATCTTATATACAACTCTGACTGATTGGTAGTGGCTGTCTGAGTAGTGGGTTGAGACTACTACGGTCACTCTAAAGAGTGATACGATCAGTGAGTGAGCTAGAAGTGTACCAATTATTCAGTATGATGGGGTGGAAGAACTTTTCCCCATTCTCATAATAAGAAAGATATCTCATTTATAACAGAGCCTAAATATAGTATTTATATTTGACTGTATAGTAAATACATAGTTAGTAATCATTTTTGAATATGCATTTATTCATTCCCAGTTAGGCTTTGGTGTCTTCATTAGAACTGGAATTAAATAATTCTTTCTGATGGTTTTACAAATACCTGATCTTGATAAACCTACCTGGTTACTGAAGTTCAGTTTCCAATGAGTAGAATGTACAAACCAAGACCCTTTAGAGAACTGTGTTGTAACAAGACTTATTTATGTCAATCTGTGCAAACAATTGGACAATAATCCAAACAATTGTTTGACACTTGAATTTCTCCTATAATATATCTATGAATGGGCTGTCCAGGCCGGGATGGAACATTCTGATAAGAAAACCACTTATATTTATTTATTAATTAATTTCACTTGACACACATTTAAAGAAATTCAGTATGTGCTGGGAAAAGTTACCAGATATTGGATCAAATCCATGCAGTTGTTGTCCTCCAGGAGTTTATAGTCTAGTGAGAGATTCAGATGAGTTAATTTCTGACTATAGTCCATTGTTGAAAGTGCTTTGGTAGAAGTGCTGTGGACGTACAGAGAAGGGCATTTGAATTAGCTTCAACTTGAAAAGTTCTTTCTTTCATTACACCCCAAATATCTCTTGGTAACTTTCCCACTGAGTCTATTCTAAGCCTTGGGGCTACCCAGAACAAGCCTAATCATTCCTTCACATGAAACACCTTTAAATATTCATAGAAAAATTAATAGGTCTCCTAAATCATCTTCTTCTATACAAGTAAACCATCACCAAATGTACCTCACTAGAAATGGTCTTAATTCTCCCGATCATCCCAAGTCTAATCCCTCCTTCACCTGCAGTCAGAATTAATCATGCATTCTTTCAGCACTTTGTAGATATGTCACATTATCTCGCTCTCTTTAGTAGACTGAGAACTCATAAAAGACATTTAATATTTTAATTCATTTGTGATCTCCTACACATTTTGCACAGGGCCAAGCACACTGTAGGCACTCAATGGATTTTAAATGAACATAAAGGAAGAGTTTGCATAAGTCTGGAAAACTCAAGTATTATAGAATTTCAGAGACTTTTTGAGAGTATAGAGCAATTACAGTGACTAACCGTACATTTGCTAGAATCATTTTCTTATTGACTGTAAATAAATTGTACAATGCAAGAATGATATTCAAGAGTTCCGGGAAAGTGGCGCTCTAGGCAGAAGCACCACGCCGTCCCTCCACAGCAAAGATCCGAAAAACTAAGCCAAACAGAGAATACAAAAATCCTGAAACCCTAAAACATCAAATGAAGAGAGAAAGAACTCAGCCAAGCACCAAATGGAGTAAGAAAACTGACAGAGAATGGAGAGCGAGGAGAGATTCATGCAGAGGTCCCCTACCAGCTAACGCAACGTGGATCCACCATCTTGGATTCCTATCGAAGACCAGCAAACGGGGGTATGAGAAAGCAGCCTCATGGAGCGTCCAGCAGGAGACAAAACAACCAGTAATTTGTGGTGTGGGCTTTCCCACTCCCCACTCCTCTTTGCCCCTGCTCAGCCTCCGCTGCTTCCCGCGGCCACAGCCTCTAGACCGGGAAGCACCGGCTACTTGAATTCCACACATCCAAGTGGGTGGCTCTCTGGGTGCCATTTGTTGGCTGTTGGTGTTGC
>NW_004443973.1:17539391-17540839 GCF_000243295.1 Trichechus manatus latirostris
TTTGTTCATTTTGAATTGTTTGTTTGTTTTCTTTTCCTTTTCTTGAGTTGGGAGCCCTTTCTGGCCAGGCAGAGCTGCGTGGCAAGGACCTCCCCTTCAGTTTCCACAGACGTGCAGAGGGAACCCTGAGGTCATTTCTTTTTTTGGTTGGGTTTTTTTTTTTTCTGTTTTTTTGGGGGAACTTCCTTGTTTTGTTTTTTTTTTTTTAATTTGTTTTGTTTTCTTTTCCCTCTTTTTCCCTTTGTGTCTTTCTTCATTGCTCAGTTTCTCATCCCTCTAAATCTTCCTTCTCTTTCTGATCCCTAAATACCAGGTGTTGTATACCTCTATGCCTTCTAGCCAGGCTGTATTGCAACAACTGAGAGTGACTTCCCCAGACCTCATAGCTGCACCGGTGGGATCCCTGGGATCCTTGCAGTTCTTTAACCTTTCTGATTTTTATTTATTCATTCTTTTCTTTTCTTCCTCTTAACCTTTCCGTTTCTCTCCATTTGATAGTCTCTCATCTCTCCATTCCAACGGCAAGCTACCCTAGCATTCTTTTAGGTTTGTTTGTATGTTTTTGGCTCCTGTTCCTCTCTCCTCTCTCCCATATCCAGCTTACCTCCACACATAAAAATCTCCCCACTGCATCCTGCCTACCTGCACCGTGCGCTTGACATCACACCACCAAGCAGCACGGGCATGGCCTACTGGAAACTGCCCTGCACTGATTACCGACACACCCTGGTGGCTGTGCCACAAACAACCCGTCCCAGTAACTCCTCTTCAGCTAGACCTGCCCTGCCATACCATATCTGAGTGACTGACCCTGCCAGTTGGAGAAGGAGGAAAAAAGTATTGACCACACACAGACAAGCAAACAACAAAGAACACACAGTCCGCCTGCTCAGACAAAGTCAAATTTTTTTTTAAAAAAAGGGATGAAACAAACAAATCTACAATCAATAAATGAGAAAAATAACTACTGAATGCCCCCAAAACAGCAGACAATATCAAAATATTTATAAAAACAGGACAAGATGGTTCCAGTAGGCATCCAAAATAAAACACCAGATGACTCTCTTGTGGAAGAAAATGCACTAGAACTACCTCATAAGGAATTCAAATCTCTAATACTCGGAATTCTCCAAGAACTGAGGCAAAAAGCTGACAAACATGAGGAAAAAATAGACAAATTCATGGAAAATACAGACAAAAAATTGGAATAATTCAGGAAGATGATGCAGAAACAAAATTCCAAAATAAATTCGCCACTAGAAATTATACAAAGACAACAATTAGAAATCCCAAAGATAAACAACAAGCTTCCGGAAATGGATGATGTCATGGAAGGGCTGAGAAGCAGAATGGGAACGGTGGAAGACAGGATCAGTGGAATTGAAGACAAACACTTGGATACAACTCTGTTTGAGGAAAACTCAGAAAAAAGAACAAAGAAAAATGAA
>NW_004443973.1:17546214-17576425 GCF_000243295.1 Trichechus manatus latirostris
CAAAATATTTAATAACTAATGTCATATAGACATGACCCAAATGTTGAAACAGGGTTCTGGAAGAACTGACTGTATCTTCGAAGGTCCAGGCATCATGGGAAGGGCTGGTAGCTATTTAGCAACTTTTTAAAAATTATTTCTGTATTTTAAGAGACAGTAAGGCAAAAGTGGTGCATGGTGGCTGAATAGTAGCCTTTGAAACACAGAATTTTAGCATTAGAAATTTTAATAGAAGCCCTATAATCGAAAACTTCCATTGTCCTCGTCATAGAAGGGGAAATGGTCTGTTCAAGTTCACACAATTAGGGACAGAGACAGTACTAGAACCTGTGCCTTCAGAATCTTGACCTCTTTCTATGATGCCATACTCGTTCCACTTGGTAACTGGAGTTACAACATAAAGAAAAGGAGAAAGGAAGACAGCCACCACTTACTTGCTCAACTATAATACTAATCACACTCCATTCCCTTGGTAAATTGCAAAGCATTGACACTTCAGTGTGCCTAAGAATTTCTCAGGATACTTTTTGAAAAGGTACATTCCCAAGTTCCATCATCAGAGAATATGATTCAGTAGATCTGGGGTGGGGCCAGGAATATACATACATACATATATATATATATATTTAATACACGTACAATAATCCAGTAAATTGTGCCCCAGGTTGTAAGTTCCATAAGGAAAAGAGTCCTTTTTGTCTTGTTCACTATTCTATCCTTAGCATTCCAAGTTATGGAGTTCAGCTGGTGCTCCATAAATACCTGTTGGATAAACAATTGTTTTTGCTTGAATCTATTTCTCTCTCTCTCTCTCCCTATATACATATATAGGGAGAGAGAGAGAGAGAAAAAGGATGCTTAGGTTGATGTTTAGGACTAACCTTTTCTATATAACCTGCTTCATAAATTTGTAAATGCTTCAGGAAATTCTATTTTTCTTTTTTGTTTATTTTTAAAGTAAGTAATAAATGCTCTAATAACACTAGTACCTTATGTTTCCATTGCATTGTCTCATTAGATCCTTACAATACTTTTGATGAAACATATTATATTCTCACTTTGCAAATGAAAACACTGAGTTTCGGACAGAATTAATGATTTCCCATGATAACATAAATAACAAGTGACAGATAAGAATAGACCACAGTTCTAGCTCTGAGCACAGGGGTATGGAGAAATATTTCAAATTATATATTATATGGAATGTTTAAAGTAAAAAACCATATATCAGTTATTTGTAGAGTCATCTGAATCTTTAAATGAATATCATAAATCTAAAACCTTTCTGAAAAAAGCTTTGCCTAAATAAAATAGACCTATTTAGTGTCTTTTAAGTTTTAAGATAGCCTTAGTGCTTTTGAGCAAATCCTGCTTTCTTAAATTTTATTTTTATCACTTTCTTGGTGATATATATTTGAATCTAAAGAATGCTGAAGGTTCAGTGAAGTAAAGGAATCTATGTTCTTCTCATTTAAGAGGCTGAAAAATTTTTTGAACTTTCAAGATACTTTTTTGTTCCTTTGGCTTTTGTAGGTTCATTAGAGAATTTTTTTTTCCCCCAACGAATGTAATTAATCATAGTATTTCCTAATAACTACCCCATTATGTTTTACAAAATTTGGGGATTTGGACATTTAAGTCACACTGTAAAGTTGTTTGATATTTTAATGGAGGAAAACATATAAAGATGTACATGACACTTTGATTTTATTTACTACTTATTGCAGAGAAAAGTCAAATATATTTGTAAGATGTTGACATGAACTTTTTTGGGGGGAGGGGAGGAAGTGGTGCTCGAATGTCTTCTCTATCCACTCCTAAAAGTAATACATTATTTATAAAACATTTTTGCATAATTACCAAAGCTCAACACTGTTGGAATATGTGCAAACACAAGCTTCAAGGAAAATAATGGAAGTTATATGAAGGAAAAAAATCTCTCCCCAAATTGCAGACAAGGGAAGACTTCTCAGCATCTTAGTCATATCTAAGATAGAAACCAAACCAAACTCGTTGCTGTCGAGTCAATGCCGACTCATAGTGACCCTATGGGACAGAGTAGAACTGCCCCATAGGGTTTCCAAGAAGTGGCTAGTGGATTCGAACTGCTTACCTTTTGTTTAGCAGCCGACTGCTTAATCGAGTGAGATCTTATTTTGCTAATAATCTGTTGTCTCTTTACAATTCATTCTCCTAAAGTCATGCTAAGGTCTGATCCCAAAAATTTCTTCTTATTTTTTTCTCTGGTCTTTTCTAGCCAAGTTCATTGAAAAAGTGTTGTGGCCCACTGTCTACAGTTGGTTGCTTGCATTTTCTCTTTATCCTCCCTAATTTTCTCTTTACTCTCCATACTTCTAGCCCTACCACACGTCTGAATTTTCTCTAACAAGTTAAATCTAACTTCTATGTCATAGTATACCATCAACACTTTGCAGTACTTATCTTATTGAAGCTCATGGTCTTTAAATTTTTCTACTTCTTTGCCACTCTTAGAACCATGAGAACTGCTTTGTGATACAACTTAATTGCTTTTATTTTGAAAATCACTCTGAAGAATGATTTGTAAATTGCTAAGCATTTAAGTTACTCACACTAATTACTAAGCAATGCAAAGTACCTAGCTTAAATGTATTAACATAAAGTCCTGATGTAAAGAGCAATATGGTCTCTACTAACTTCTGTATGAATTCTTTCCATTGGAAGGATTAATATCTAGATGGCATAGCTTTGTGAATAGACCAGCATTCTCCAAAAATGTTTTGGTGATTGGATCAACTTTATTTTTTATTATAGTCATGCTGTATATTCTACCTTTGAGAAACCTACTTTTGGTTGACTGTGGAGTAGGTTACAAAGCCTTGCTTCAAATAATTTATAGAAAAACCATTAGACCTTTATCTGGTCTCCGTATGCACTGGATGTGGCCCATAAATAAACTCATGCTTAATGTAAGTGTAATTTTAACAAATATATGGTAAGAGAGATTAAACCCTCAGCACCCATAAATATGTCAGCTCCCCAAGAATGCTCCATCATCTTCCTCTCTGTATCCCTGACATTTGCATACAATGTTCTTATGCTGTATAAATATTCTAGGATTTAGAGTAAACTTCAATAGGAAATTTATATGACTCAACTCCATCTTGTATACCGTATTTTCTGCCCCGGAGGCTCTCTTTGTCAGTAGTAATTTTATTCTACAATCTTGAACTTTCCTTTGCCTGGCTTCAAAACACAGGGCATTGTGCCTCTTGAAGGTGAAACTGGAGAGCTGAGAGGTAATTTGCAGTTTGGATATAATTCAACACCAATAATTTGGCCCCAAATCACCACATTTTAACAATTTTTTAATAAGGGGACCTAGTCTCATCTGAAACTGGTCTCCTTAAGTTATAATCATATCAAGGAAATAATGATTAAAAAATAAAATCCATAAATCATAATGTATTTTATTATCTGAAAATAATATTTTTGAAGATTTTCCCCCTTTGTTGATAGACATTTAAGTTACTTCCTTCCAACTTACTTTAAGTCATAACTTGCCAATTCATTAAACTTCTCTGAGTTTATGGCCATCTGTTGTGCTATTTTTGTTCAAGCAGAAGAATGCAAAAACACATTAAACTACATGATGATTCATTTTGTGGCTTACTCAAGACTGGCACTTTCACAATTAAAACGAAATTGTTATTTTGGTAAAAGGAATAATGGTCAATGGAACATCAATCCACCTTCTGCTGGCTCCAGAAGATCTAAAATCTAGTGGGGCCTGACTTGACCAATTACAGAATATTGCTTCAGGGAGTTGAGGATGCATATTTTTTCTCCTATTAAGTAAAAAAGAAGAAGAGAAGAATGGAAAAAAATAAAAGAAGACAATGGAAAGAAGAAGAAAGGAAAAGAACCATGTCTATCCTTATACTCTCCATACTTATAGTCTGCACAGCAAAGTCTGAATTCCATAATTAAATCCAAGCAAAATGCAAAAATATTGAGAGAAGTAATATATTTCATCTTAATAGTAATTTCTCCCTATACATGTATAAGTTGAAAAGAGAGACTTGCGTATAGAGAATGAGGCAAAATACAAAGGTCCTTTGGGCTCCCAAGGCACAGGATGATAAGACCAGGACCATGAAAGACCAACACTCAAACTCATAATATTGACTGAGCCAAACCCTAAAGTTCATCAGTAACAAAAATAGTACTAGTCCATCAGAGACCCTGCATGAAGAAGGAAACACTTCAGACCATCCGATGTAGCATTCCTAAAATTAAGAAGTTTGAAAGAGCATTTGATGACTTAAATGGGAGGAAGCATAAAGAGGAAACACATAGACATTTATTTCCTTTCTTTCTTCTCACTTGCCTGATCCTTACTCTGAGAAATGTGATGTAAATCTAGGTTGTCAAGCTGAAGTAGAAATCATACAACTGGAAACCTCGCTAATGTATGTGAAATTCTCTAAGCTGTTTTTTTGTCTCTAGTTCTTCCTCTCACTTTCTACATGAACTTTTTAACCTCTGTTCATCTCTTTATTCTCTCTTTCTCAGACAGCTCATCTGATGTCAGAACTTCAACCATGCATAAAAATCCATCTGCAACATTAACTCGTTCATCAAAATAACAATTTCAGATTTCTCAGGTTGTAGCGTACCTTTCCACATGGACATGCCAAAATTAACTCATGCTTTCCCACCGAACAGCTTTTTTTTTTTTTTTTCCTGGAAATTACCAATTCTGCCAAGAGCATTATTTTTCTAGTCTCCAGTTCTCAATATTGTTGAATCAGTTTAAACTTTTTATCTTTATGCCCAGTTACTCACCCCAGGAGTTTTCGTTATGATACCTCCTACTTTGGAGAGTTCCTTTCAAAAGTTACTTTTTTCCATTTCATGTTTTCTCTGTCATTTTCTTAATATTTATCATATTGCACGTGGATTGACCCAGCTACCACCAAGACTTCCATGCTTCATTCTCATTTTCCTTCTGCTTTCAGAAAAAATATGTCCTAGAATACTCTTTCTTTTCTCAATCATTTCTCCACATGAATACTATCATGACTCACAGTATAAAACCCAGACTCCTTAGGCTATCAAAGTCCTAGACGGTTGTTACTCAAACTAGCTGTCGTTCCAGATAGTCAATCAAATTATTTTCTAAATATTCAACAGTGTGCACTCTCTAAATGAGGAAGACAGGTGTATTAGATTCCTATTTTTGTTGTAACAAATTACTGCAAATTTGGTGGATAAAAACTCCACAAATTTATAATTGTACGTTTCTTGAGGTAAGAAGTCCTAAATCAAGGTGTCAGTAGCCACTTAACCACTGTGCCACGAGGGCTCCACAACCATATATAGCTGATTAAAAAAAAGATCAATTTGACAATCTGTCTTTAACTGTTGGGTTTAATCCACTTTTATTTAATGCAGTTATTGATAATTTGGTCTTGTATCTATTACCTTGTTGTTATTGCTGTTAGATGCCTTCAAGTCAGCTCTGACTCATGGTGACTTTATGTATAACATAACTAAACATTGTCCAGTCCTACACCATCTCCATGATCTTCTATATGTTTGAGCCCATTGTTGAGGCAATTGTGTCAATTCAGCTCATTGAGCATTTCCCTCATTTTTGGATGACCCTCCACTTTACCAAACATGATGTCCTTCTTAATCAGTTAATCTTTTCTGATGACATGTCTAAAGTAAGCGAGAGAAAGCCTCACCATTCTAGCTTCTAAGGAGTATTCTGGTTGTATTTCTTCCATCACTTTATGTTTGATTTATTGTTGTCTTGATTTTCCTATTTATTGCCTCCCTTTTCTTGCTTTTTAATTTTTTAAATTTTGCTCGTTATCTATTGTTTCAGGATTTATGTACTTTTTAATTTAAATTTAATCATGATCCCTGAAATTTTACTGTGCATATTTAACCTTCCACCATTATACTTTTTATTTCTAAAAATTTCATTTTATAAAAATGTATCTGTTAAACTTGGTGGCTTTTTGTATATTCACATTTGCAATTGCATCTTTAATTTCTTCAAACATTGTATTTAATTAGCTGTTTTTTGTTTCTACTGACACTCTGTCACAGAGCCTTCTCATGTATTCAGTAATCCGTGCTTGTGAATTTGTTTTTTCCTTTTACTTTCTGTAGTCCTGTGGGCCTAATTTTAGGGAAGCTTTTCTCCAGAAAGTGAATGTTTCTATTGTTCCTCAGAAATAGAAACACTGTTGGACCACTTCAGGCTTCCTTGAGTTTTTTGATTCATAATAAACAATAAGATATAAGGCAATAAGTGACTCAGTAACATCAAAATAATTAAATAATAATATTGAACAGAAATACATTTTATTTTATTCAGTTATTCTTATCTTTTCATTATGGACTCATTGATTTTCATTTTTTCAGTATATTTAAACTACGAATTTTATTCTTTTGAATGGTCATATTTTTATAACATTGGTAATTAAGATCATCTTTAATAGGACTTCTTTGTCCTTTTGAAATAATGCTATTAATCCTTGAAAGCCTGCTTTCCTTCAGACACACTAAGACATCCAGGGCCTACCTTGCATCTTCACTGACCCAGACATGGAATTTCCATTGCTCAAAGGCACCTTGGAGGCTTTTATTTGAGAATTGTATTAGACATCTTAATCTAGGTGGTGGGCATGCATATTAGGTTTATGTGCTGGGGGAACCAGTGCTCCTAGGTCATTTAAGTGCACAGAGTTGCCAAATAAACACTTGGTTATCTTTTAAATGTGAGCTTCATACTGATATTTTCACTTAGTTCCAACACTATAGTGTTTCTATTTAATTTGATTTAAGTGATTCTCTAATTGTATTGTTTTTTACTTATAGTGACAATAGTGATTTTTGTAAAAATAAACATAGTTATAAAATTCTGTTTCTGCCAATCCAAAAATAATAGTAAAATGAATGTTGATGTTAAAAAAAAATCTGCTGAATTAAATCAAGGTTTCCTGTAGATGTTTCTGTTCCTTATATGCATTCTAATAAGTATATGTACACAATTTACTTTTTTTTAGAGTCACTAATTATGTCTCATCCCGTGTAGCTACAGAAGTATTTACTTGTATTATTTGCTGCAGTTTATTTCAAATTCAGGGTTTTATCATTCCTGCTGATGAGAGTTCTATATTCTTAGTAATTATCTTTTCTAGGTTTCAGCATTTAGATTCTGGAAGAGAGTGGTGGAGATCACCTCTATCAGTCTACTTTATGAGATGTGGGAAGAAGAAAAGTCAGCAATTTAATCTCCAAAGCCCTGTATAAGTGTTTCATTCAGCCACCATCTAGTCTATCTGCCATGGTTAAAGGCATGGTTATATGTGTAAGGTTCATATGTATGACTTCAGGCTGGGCAAACCAATTCTGTCTTCTATGTTAAGTTTCAAACAGTATTAAAATCTACATGTTTTCACATATTCAATTACATTTTAACTTTGCAAAATCCTGTTGTATTATTTTATCTCCCTCACTTTAATAAGTTTAAAACTCTCCTTCTTTTCATAAAACATAGTATTCCCTGACAATGTTAATATATTTTGCTGTGCACTGTTATGCCAAGGCTTGCAAATGTATACATTCAAATTTTCAATTAGTATTATCACTTAGTGCTGTTCAAGTCTGTATTTTACGTGGGGGGATTTTGAGGAAGATAGCTAGTATCTTAGAGTTCCACATTATTGCTGTCAGTATACATATAATTTTTTAAAATTGCCTGAGATCCTTTCTTGGGTCTCAAAAATCTGAATATATATAACTAAAATCCTTTTGAATTATAGAAAATTTAATGAAAAATTTCAATTTACATATTACTCAAATGCCATGTGAACTTAAACTTCTTAATGTCAATTAAAATATTAAAAAATATAAATTGCTTATAAAGAAAAAATAGTTACTACTGTTGCAAAAATATGTAAGATTGATACCTTGAAACTTTCCTATATATTTCAAATACAAATTTCTCTGCAGATTCATAAAATTTTAGATTATCTGGTTCATTAGAACTTAACCATAGAAGACACTAGATTTTATAATTGTTACATACTTCAATAATCACAATTTCTCTTTGAAATCTTATGTTCTACCTTACATTTTTGTAAAACTTTAACTATTTAGTTTAAGTGCAAAAACCAAAATCAGTTTGAGAAAAGGGACACCATGTTGCCAATTGACAATTTTGTGTTCTATAGTAACGACATTTATCAACAGAGTGTAAAAGTAAGCAATTACTATTTTTAAAATTAACGTTAAACATCACACTTTTTGGTTTTATTATAAAATATTATACCTCCTTTCAAGACTTTACACAAATTTTCCTCACATTTTGGAGAAAAAAATAGATATTGAAATTATTAAATTTTTGTTTAAAGACAACTTGACTGTTGATGTTCTATCATAAGCATGATACTTGAAATTCTTTTTGAGCTTGACACTATCTAAAAAGAAATAATTGTTGTTTTAAAAATAGATAATTCATGGGATTTTTAGTTACCTACAAGTATGTTCATAGAGTCATTCTGTCCCTTTAGCTAGAAACACTCACTCCAACTCATTATTTAGACAAATACTTTTTATGTTTTACAATAAAATCATTGTGTTTACAATCAAGCATTTTGTGATTTTCGTTTGTTTGCAGATGTCATTACATTTTAACATTTAATACGTTTATATGATCTGCTCTTATGAATCATAGCAGCCCAAGCTCCTTTTCAAGGGAAGAAGTCTTTTATCTTCAAAACAAAAATTATCTCACATGTAAAAAAAGAGTTGTTTACACTTATACATATTGAGGAGACCTAGTGGTGTAGTGGTTAAGAGCTTGGCTGCTAACCAAAAGGTCGGCAGTTCAAATTCACCAGCCGCTCCTTGGAAACCCTATGGGGCAATTCTACTCTGGCCTATAGCGTCGCTATGAGTTAGAAATGACTCGATGGCAATGGGTTTTATACATATTGAAATCTCAGTGTTCACTCAATATCTCCTGCTAGACTGCAATTTCTATTTAAAGTACCAATATGTCCTCTGCCTTTTTGTCTTGTGTAGTCTAGGCTTATTCTAAGTAGAAAATTACTCCATTTTGATCAATTTCCAATTACTTCCTTTAACAACTAAATACTCTCTTGGGTGTCCTGAGTCCATTATTTCTAGAGAATGGCTATCACAAAGCTTAGGGCTTTGGTGATGATGCATCAGTGGCTCAGCCTTTTTTTTAAGGCAATTTGAGGGGTTCCCCATACTCCAACAAACTCATTGCCATAGAGTCGATTCCAACTCATAGTGCTCATAGAAGCAGAATTCCTGTATCTTGCATAGACTTGATACAAATGTGGATTTAGGTGACTCTAGGAGTCAAGAAAGAGGAGGAACTGAGGCATCTAGAACATATTGTCCCTTGATTAGGGGAGGAAAACAACTCATAGTTTCAGATGCTCATACTCAGATATGGCAAAGACAAATGAATAATCTGAAGGACTTTTATAGGTATAAGAATGATACTACTCTAGTTTAATCCCACCATTTTTAATGTGGTTTTGCAGTTTCTTCTGAGTATCTGGATGAGAAACGTCTTTTTCCCAAACATGACAGCACTCCAGCTGGTTAAAGTAGGTTTCTTCTAGGCCTCAGAATTTATTAGATGTCTCAGGATATCATGGTCCCTGGAATCATCAAGAAGAAACTGTAATTTTGAATCATTTCTGTTATCCTAACGCATAATTTTACAGATTAGGAACCAGAACTGTTGAATATTTTCTGAATAGGAGTACAATGTTCCTTCTTGTTCCTGGAACAGAGGAAAATCTATGGTAGATTGATCTTGACTTTAGACAAAAACAGGGCCCTTGATATTTTCACGATATCTTACAGAAAAGATGTTCGAGGTGTAGGGGTATAACACAGAAGCTAGACAAGAATTCAACTTTGATTTCTAACTAAAACATGAAAGTATTTTAAACTGGAACAGTTTAGGGCCACAATCTATAATGTCAACCCCAGGTAGTGGAAACCAAAAGAAAAGAATCGACGATATATCCACATTTGGTCCTCATTTTGCTGACTCATTACACTATTTTTGGGTTTCACACCAAGTCCCCTCACGTGTCTGTCAGGTTGTTATACTGTGGGAGCTTGTGTGTTGCTGTGATGCTGGAAGCTATGCCACTGGTATTCAGATACCAGCAGGGACACCCATGGTGGATAGGTTTCATCTGAGTTTCCAGACTAAGAAAGACTAGAAAGAAGGACCCGACAGTCTACTTCTGAAAAGAATTAGCCAGTGAAAACTTTATGAATAGCAGTGGAACATTGTCTGATATAGTGCTGGAAGATAAGTTCCCCAAGTTGGAAGTAACTCAAAAGATGACTGGTGAAAAGCTGCCTCCTCAAAGTAAAGTTGTTTGTAATGATATGGATGGAGTCAAGTTTTTTGGACCTTCATTTACTGATGTGGCACAACTCAAAAGGAGAACAGCTGCAAACATCAATTAATAATCAGAAAGTGGAAAGTACGAAGTATGAATCTAGGAAAATTGGAAATTTGTCAAAAGTGAAATGGAACACATAAACATCAATATCCTAGGCATTAGTGAGTTGAAATGGACTGGTATCAGCCATTTTGAATCAGACAATCTACTATGCCCAGAAAGACAACTTGAAGAGGAATGGCATTGCATTCATTGTCAAAAAGAACATTTCAAGATCTATCCTGAAGTACAACTCTGTCAGTAATAGGACAATACCCATATGCCTACAAGAAAGACCAGTTAATACGACTATTATTCAAAGTTAGGCACCAACCACTAAAGCCAAAGATGAAGAAACTGAAGATTTTTACTAGCTTCTGCAGTCTGAAATTGATCGAACATGCAATCAGGATGCATTGATAATTACTGTGATTGGATTGAGAAAGTTGGAAACAAAGAAGAAGGATCAGTAATTGGAAAATATGGCCTTGGTGATAGAAACGATGCCAGAGGTTGCATGATAGAATTTTGCAAGACCAACAACTTCTTCATTGCAAATATCTTTTTTCACCAACATAAACGGCAACTATACCCATGAACCTCGCCAGATGGAATTCACAGGACTCAAACTGCATCTGTGGAAAGAGCAGTAGAAAAGCTCAATATCATCAGTCAGAACAAGGCCAGGGGCTAACTGTGGAACAGACCATCAATTGCTCATATGCAAGTTTAAGTTGAAACTGAAGAAAATTAGAACAAGTCCACGAGAGCCAAAGTACGACCTTGAGTATATCTCACCTGAATTTAGAGACCATCTCAAGAATAGATTTGACGCATTGAACATTAATGACTGAAGACCAGTCAAGCTGTGGAAACGGCATCAACAACATCATACACAAAGAAAGCAAGAGGTCATTAAAAAGACAGGAAAGAAAAGACCAAAACGGATGTCAGAAGAGACTCTGAAACTTGCTCTGGAATGTCGAGTAGGTAAAGCAAAAGGAAGAAATGATGAAGTAAAAGAGCTGAACAGAAGATTTCAAAGGGCAGCTCAAGAAGACAAAGTACTACAATGACATGTCAAATACCTGGAGATAGAAAACCAAAGGGGAAGAACATGCTCGGCATTTCTCAGGTTGAAAGAACTGAAGAAAAATTTCAAGCCTCGAGTTGTAATAATGAAGCATTCTATGGGGAAAATATTAAATGACACAGGAAGGATCAAAAGAAGACTGGAAGAATATACAAAGTCACTATGCCAAAAAGAATTGGTTGACGTTCAACCATTTCAAGAGGAAGCATATGATCAGGAACCAATGGCAGTGAAGGCATTTGCAAAAAATAAGGCTCCAGGAAATGACAGAATATCAATTGAGATGTTTCAACAAACGGATGCAGAGTTGGAAGTGCTCACTCATCTATGCCAAGAAATTTGGAAGACAGCTACCTGGCCAACTGACTGGAAGAGATCCATATTTATGCCTATTCCCAAGGAAGATGATCCAGCCAAATGTGGAAGTTATTGAACAATATCATTAATATCAAGCACAAGTAAAATTTTGCTGAAGATCATTCAAAAGAGGCTGCAGCAGTATATCAATAGGGAACTGCCAGAAATTCAAGCCGGATTCAGAAGAGGACGTGGAACCAAGGATATCATTGCTGATGTTAGATGGATCCTGGATGAAAGCAGAGAATACCAGAAAGATGTCTACCTGTGTTTTATTGACTATGCAAAGCATGCGACTGTGTGGATCATAACAAATTATGGATAACATTGTGAAGAACAGGAATTTCAGAACACTTAATTGTGCTCATTAGAAACCTGTACATAGATCAAGAGGCAGTTGTTTGACAGAACAAGGGGATACTGCATGGTTTAAAGTCAGGAAAGGTGTGCGTCAGGGTTGTATCTTTCTGCCATACCTATTCAATCTGTATGCTGAGCAAATAATTCAAGAAGCTGGACTATATGAAGAAGAACAGGCATCAGGATTGGAGGAAGACTCATTAACAATCTGCACTATGCAGATGACACAACCTTGCTTGCTGAAAGTGAAGAGGACTTGAAGCACTTACTGCTAAATATCAAAGATCATAGCCTTCAGTAAGGATTACACCTCAACATCCAGAAAACAAAATTCCTCACAACTGGACCAATAAGCAATATCATGAGAAAAGATTGAAGTTGTCAAGGATTTCATTTTACTTGAATCTGCAACCAACATCCATGGAAACAGCAGTCAAGAAATCAAAAGACGTATTGTATTAGGCAAATCTGCTGCAAAAGACTTCTTTAAAGTGTTGAAAAGCAAAGCTGTCATCTTGAAGACTAAGGTGCGCCTGACCCAAGCCATGGTATTTTCAATTGCATCGTATGCATGCGAAAGCTGGACAAAGAATAAGGAAGATCAAAGATGAATTGATGCCTTTGAATTATGGTGAAGAATATTGAATATACCATAGACTGCCAGAAGAACAAACAAATCTGTCTTGGAAGAAGTACAACCAGAATGCTCCTTAGAAACAAGGATGGCGAGATTACGTCTTATATACTTTGGATATGTTGTCAGGAGGGATCAGTCTCTGGAGAAGGACATCGTGCTTGGTAAAGTACAAGGTCAGCGAAAAAAAGGAAGACCCCCAATGAGATGGATTGATACAGTGGCTGCAACAATAGGCTCAAGCATAACAATGATTGTAGTCATGGTGCACGACAGGGCAGTGTTTCTTTATGTGGTACATAGGGTCGCTATGAGATGGAATCGACAACGGCACCTAACAACATAACACAACATGCCAATTCTATACTAAATTTTGGTAGAAAATAAGACCATAGATTCTGAATTTAAAATAAAACGTGTTAATTATAAGAAAGAAGTGTATTCAGAAAAGGGAAAAAGTTGGCCATATTAATGATATATTCCTACATAAAAATATTACCACAAACTTGGCAGTTTAAAATGACACACATTTATTATCACATAGTTGCTGTGGGCACAATTTTAACTGGGTCCTCCGCTACAGGACCTCACAAAGCTGCAATCAAGGTATCACCCAGGACTAATGCCAGGCATTGTGCTAGGTACGAGCTGGAGATACAAGTATGAAAAAGCCAAACACAATCATTTTCTCTATGGATTTTATAATGGGGAAGATTCACTTGTGGATAGGTGCTACCAAACTGATATATTATTTAGGATGTAGAAGAGCTAGGAGTTGGTGATCAGTCAGGGAGGGGTAAGATAGGGCGGCCAGTCAAGAAGGACACCTGTGTTTTTTACTTGAGCCATTGTGTAGCTTGTATGCCAGTCACTGAATTAGAATAACAAGAATAATAATAAGAACTGTAAACAATATGCCTATAGATATGATTTTCTATACTAAGATAATTACATTTTCTTAATATCCATATAGTCTGTTTTCTATATACATTTACATATAATTGAGTATATACAGGCATTATACACATCTTTACTAGAGAAAGATCTTTTTTCCTCTTGCTTATCCTTAATTAGCAATGCCATTCCCCTGACATGGCTGATTGAGCCAAGAGTGGCTTTCCAACCCCAGAGGAAGCAATCCATAAACTAATCTGAATTAATCAGATTCCCTTTCGAGAATTTGAACAAAGATACACAGAAACCTAATAAGTTGCTAGCTGAGGTAATGGCAGATCACTAGAGTAAAGGTCCATGAACTCCTATAACTGAGCTCGCTATCTTGCTTTCGAGGCTTACTGAAGTCTGTTGTTCTGTTTTTCTTTATATTTTTAAAATATTCACCTTTATAATAAATTCCTTTATGGTGAACTAAGTTGAGTGGTGTTTTATTTCTGAAACTGATTTTTCCTGCCTAAAACATATCGAAGACTATTGATGCCTATAGTAAAATCAAGGAGCAAATGTTAAATTCCACTCCAGCACTGTGGGATGAGTTGGTTCCACCCGGATTTAAAAACAGAATGCCATCTAGATTAAGGGCTACATTTGCTGTATCTGATTTCCCCTTTCATGTCTTTTGTTTATTACTTCGTATATATCCCAGTATTTTCATTAACCATCTTAAAAAAAATTGCATATTGCAGAATCCTAGGAAGAGTCTTGAGGTTCTTTTGTAGATCCCCAAAGCACTTAGAGCAGGGTTTAATTAATACTCGGTGACTTTTTGTTGATTTTTTTCTTTTTGGCATGACTTTCCTCAAGAAAAATGTGACCCATTCAACGTGGCAGAAACCAAGTCTCTCAGAACATAAAGTAAGCACCATCATTATAATCAGATATCACTCGAGAAGATTTGTGATTGAATTACCAAAAAACCAAACTCATTGCTGCAGAGCTGATTCCAATTCATAGTGACCCTATTGGACAGAGTAGAAATGCCCCAAAGAGCAGCCGGCAGAGACAAACTGCTGACCTTTTGGTTCACAGCCAATCACTTAACCGCTGCGCCACCAGGGTTTAGGACCATGGTATTTCAAATAATTCTGGTGGGGCAGGGACAGAAGAGGTCAAGAATATTTGTTTTTTGGCCTGTTATACAAAAATTAAGATTTTTTCCCCCACCAAATACGATGTTTTTGTCACTTTAACTTTACTGAAACTCCAGGAAATGCCCTATAAAAGCCAGTTAATCAGTATATATACCATGTCTTTAAATCTAATTGCCTAATTAAGATAAAAGAACCTAAAAATGGGTGGTTTAGAATCGTATGTGTACGATTCAAAATCCATTTTAGCCAAGATACAGTGGTTAAGTTATTTAGGAAATATTTATGGATACATTCCCTAGCTGCCAAAACTGTGCTTGGAACTGGTCTGCTGTAGGAAACAGGACATAAATCCTAGTATCAAGGAGTTTTCAATCCACTATAAATTTATACATACATTTGTAATAAATTTAAAATATATGAAAGAATCTATGTGGAACAGTGTTTAGAAACATTTTAAATGACTTGTGCCAAATCACGGAACTATTTATTCCTTCTGGCATTATTATGATGCAGTATGGTGTCCCAGAACAAATGAATTTCCTTCCTCTACATTAAAAATGTCTTTTCTTGTTTTCTGCACTTATTTATTAACAATTAAGTAGCCCAGACCAAAAACCCAACCTGTTGCTTTTCAGTCGATTCCAATTCAGTGAACGTACAAGACAGAGTAGAACTGCTCCATAGGGTTTCCAAGGAGTGGCTGTTGGATTTGAACCACTGACCTTTTGGTTAGCAGCATGTAAGTGTTTTATAGAAAGTTTTAATCTATTGATGCTTATATAACTGAGCACCTGATTACTACAAGGAAATTGTGCAGGAGAAGATGTATGGAAAGTGATTTGGGAGAAGGTGAGACTGGATGAGACAGTGTTCAGTGCGCTACCACCTCAGCTAATTTTGTTCAGCTTAAGAGCAATGAAAGGGAAGTCATGGATTGCCAGATTAAAACTCATCTTTAGCATGCAAGAACTGCCAGAAGAAAAAAAAAAAAGACCAGTAAACTGATCTAAGTTCAAATGCAGCGTTTGATATTGGAGCTTTCTCTAAATATATTTTTCTGCCAGTTTTGTGTTGCTTGAAGTCACTTTCATCACTTTGCTTTAAAATAGCTTGTTTTCAGTTTACATTCAAATATTAAAATGTAGGTGTTAACTGCATTAAATCACTTTTCTCCCCATTATTCATAGTATCAAGCACCTTTAATAGGCTCTTAAAATCTCTGAACCTTAGGTCAACTCTGGTAGTTTAGTTGTAAGACAGATCAGCTTGTGCGCCTCTTATCTCCTCCCGAACCACCTTCCGACTGGGCCATTGACACTATCATTTATGATTTCAGCTCCTTCTGATTCCTTAGCTCCAAACTGTTTCCTGCATCTGAAACATTTCCTTCATCTGAGACTTTTCTTCCTTAATTACTTGAGTCATTTAAAGTACCCCTGGTATTCTGGCCCCTTCCACCCCGTTCTATAACGGAACAGGACTTTACTCCTGTTTCTTTATCACTAAAATAACAAGAGCTCCTAATTTTAAATAGGTCTCTTCATATGTAATATAAACTATGAATCTGTTCCTGGGTTTTTTTTTTTAATACACTTTCAAATATGAAAGAATTTTTTTTTTTTCCCACCAGCTCCTTCATTCAATGAAGTGATTTTTACAGGACACCTGGAAAACACATTGTTCAGAACGTCTCCTAGAGTGAAAAATCACAAATTTGAAAAATCCAGCCAAATGTTCCCTACCCAAAGTCCTTTACATATTTTTAGTTGCAGAAGCAACTGCACTAGCCAAAAGAGTAAGTTATTTCCACAAGATTACATGGAATAACGAATCTATATTCCAAAAAACGTAACTTTTCTAACAGGTTTCTTACCTCTTAAGGAAACCCAGAACTTGAGAACAACACTATATAAAATAATTTATTTTATTAGTATTTTTGTCTTTTTCACACCAGAGAGCTAACATATAGAAAACTATCCTGAGAGTGTAAACATATATTGTTTTTCCAGGATCGTTGCTCTTTTTCTAATCTTGCTCACATGCAGTAGCATGCCTGGGGTTACCACCTCTTCTTCTTCCCAGGAAACAGAAAATTGGTATAAACTATTGTGTTTCTCCCTGTGTCCCCAAATAATTTTCACTGTTTATAATAATTTAAGCAGCATCTTGGGATTCTTTTCCAAATCCTGAATTCATAAAGAAATATTATACCCCAGTTAATTACTGAAGGCACATGCAGTATATAGATAACACAGTTTGCCAATTTAGTTTGTAGTTTGGTTACTTGAAAATGCCTGCTATCGGTCTTAGGCTTAAAATCAATACAGAGAAAAATAAAGACCATAATTGTCAATCTGTCTATCATTCGTATTTCTACCTTAAGTAGTTGAATCATCTCAGCTATACCTGCCCTCCTGACCCCTTTCTAAATGATTGGCTTTCATTTTGTTGATTTACTATACTCTGCTCTGATTCTGCTCTGATATAGCTCACTGGGTGGTGCAAACAGTTAGATGCTCCACTACTAGACAAAAGGTTAGTGGTTCAAACCCACCCAGAGGCGCCTTGGAAGACAGGCATGGCGATCTGCTTCCAAAGGGTCATAACCCTTAGGAGCAGTTCTACTTTGCACACATGGGGTTGTGGTGAACTCAGTGGTAACTAATAACAACAGCTCTGGTTCCTGGTGGTCATTTCTTTACTTTAATCCAATGCTAGTTTTTCTCTTCCTCTAAACATCCACATTCCCTTCACTTTTCCACGTTACAATTATGAATGCGTGCAATTCGTCTCTAGTACAGAGCCTGTGCTGCTGTAGTTTGAGCACTGAACTAAGGATCATAAATGTATGTAGTAATTATTTAAATTGTTGTGCTTGTTGTTTATTTCTTAATGTATAAATTGGGAGAGATGGGCAAGATCAGGATCACAAACTTTGGAAGCTTAGGACAAATTCCATCTACAGTATTGTTTGTGTGTCTAACATATTTTTTCTTAATGCTAATTTTCATTCCTTAAGACAGGGAATCATTTCCTTCAGGCCATCGTAGGATAGGACCCAAATCTCTCAATTCTCTTACATCCAGTTAAGTTTGCACATTTATATGGCCTACCTGGTCTCTGAAGGCTAGAAGAGGTCTAAGATCCTATAGAACCTCAGGAAGGTAATAAGCAGAAGGATTTCTTTTTACAATATATTCAATTCCATCACTGATTTGTTATTAAACATTAGACTGTGAAACTGAGATATTACTACATTAAATGTGGACAAACAATATAAGTCCCATTAGCCTACAGGGGAAACAATGAATGATCTCATTTAATTTGTACAAAGTTGGAGAGTAGAAACTCTGCAAATGAAATTAAGTGCTATGCCTCATTGAACGAGCTCAGAGCTCCCCAAGGGGAGATCTGAGTTCTAGTGTATAGCAAATAACAGAAAGTGCTTTTAATTTAGCTGTATTTTATAATAGTTGGTAAAAGATATTGTGAAGAAGGATGTAAATCACCTCACCTTGCAGGAGCCCATGTTAAAGAAGCTCTCAAGATATCAGATTGAAGTGAAAATATGCTACAGTTCTAGTTTCATTTAACTAATTTCCAATTTTCCCATTTACCACTATATCTTCTGCAAAGAAACTGAACCTAAATTTTGATATGATTTTTAATTAAACCTTTCTCTAAGCAGGTTCACTGGTCATTTCTTACAACTACTTTAATATTATTCTAAAATTCTACTTTGAAATTTTAAAACATTTTGGGTTAATGAGGTCTCTTACTAGAGAAACTAGTAATGAAAATATTGTCAACTGAGTCTAATCATTATTTGACATTTTCTGCCATTCTTTTGCAACATTTGCTGATTTCCATGAATTAGAATTTATGGGATACCGTAAAGTTTCTGGCACTTTCACTCAGCTTATTTTAAAAATAGTCTTTAAAAAATGTATTCGGATGAAGGGAAGGTTGTGATGTAGAGATTGTAAATGGTCCAAAGTGAAGGCAGCCGATGGCTCTGCAGGTGAAGACTGTAGTACAGGGCACACATCCTTCAGTAGAATTCCCATCTGTCTAATGTAAGCATTAGAAAGCTTGTATTTAAACAATTTTATTTTATATAGACTTTTTAAATGCAAAAAACTTTTCTCTAAAAGTTTCTTAAAATATTTTTAGCTTAATGATTTAAGACATAACAAATATCTCAACCCTATAGCATTTTCTCATTTCTCTTTTTGCTTTCATGAATTTGTCAGAAAATAGCCTTGTTTTCATCCGTTAGTCAGCTCTGAGATATTAGATGGACCATGACAGAAGATCTGAATTTGGATCCTGACTCCCATACTTTATAAATTAACATTCTCTTTAAAAAAAACCCTTTAACCTCCATGATCTCCCCTTTTCACATCGGTTCAATGGAGGTAAAAGTTCTATCTCACTGAGTTGTCACAGGAACTAAATAAATAACATGTATGAAAGTATTTTGTAAATGTTTGATCACTATGTTAAGCATCGATACTAATAACCTCTACTAGAAACTGAGATTTAGCAAATATTTTAATGGCAATTGACTACGTGAATTGAGTTCATTCATACTGGCTCAAATGCCATAACTAACTAAAGCAAGGAAGCAAGCAATAAATAAAATTGTTTTGCTAGCTACTTGTCCGGACTGATGGTGGCACCACTTAAAACTATGTTGCGTCCAGCTGTCAAAAAAATGGCTAATGGTTCTAAAGTTCACCTTTACAACACATTGAAGATGAATAGTATATAATTTTAGATAAGTTTCTTTTTAAGTTTTATAAATAACATATGAGAACAAAATAAAACATTGTAAATCATTCAAGTCTCCTAGAAAATCCCACATGACATCATGTTTTTTCACTGAAGTATAATTTACCTAGGAATCCTTAAGTAGCGCAAATGGTTAAGTGCTGGACTACTAATGGTCTGACTGAGACTGGAGGAACCCTGGGAAGCATGGCCCCTGAACTCTCTGTCAACCCAGAACTAAAACAATCCTGAGGCCAACTCTTCAGACAAAGATTGCACTGGACTGCGGGACATAAAATGGTATTTGTGAAGAGTGTGCTTCTTAGCTCAAGTAGACATATTCCTTAAATGAAGAGAGGATCTTACTGCTTCGGGATATACTCAGAATTGCTCTGGAATCATGCATCACCTGCCCACATTAGGATGCCATTGACTCCGTATTTGTAGGTGGGTGACATTTGTCAAATGTCTCAGGAGGTATATATACGTATAGATATATACACATGCATCAGGATTAACCAGGTCATCATGTTCAACAGCTCAACCAAGTGTCTTCTTCTTGATATTTAATAATTTATTTACTACTGCCAAATTTATATTATAGTAAATTTTAGAATCTTATTCTACTGTAAGAGAAGTAGAAGCTACCCTCACATGTGTACATATTTACATACACACAAGCACACATGCACAAAAATGTTATACCTTTATTCTATTCTCTCCAGTCATTAAATACTTATTGATTAAAATTTAGATTAATTGCAATAAATTCAACATTTTTTACTCTAAATTCCTCGCTGATATTAAAGACAACAGCTATGTTCTTGACACATAATAAGCACACAACAATTGGTATTGGCTGGTAATTTTCATATATACTTTCTAATCATCATATTATCCCTTTAAAAATAAGTAGTATTCCTGTTTTATAAACAAGGAAACTGAGGCCTAAAGTATTTAAGTAATTTAGCAGAAAATCACTAAGCTAATAAGTGCCAATCTGAGAATAATTGTCTTAAACATTATTTAATAAGGTAATGGTTTTGAAATCACATTTTGTAAGGCAAATGCTCTCCTAACCACAACTCCCTCACAGACTAGGTTAGAATTCCTTATTATTCACCCTCTTAGAATTATATATGTCTTCACATAAAACCCAGAAACCCATCGACATTGAGTTGATTCCAACTCATAGCGACCCTATAGGACAGACTAGAACAGCCCCATCGGGTTTCCAACAAGCACCTGGTGGATTCAAACTGCTGACCTTCTGGTTAGCAGACATAGCTCCTAACCACTATGCCACCAGGGTTTCCATGACTCACCACAATTATAATTAAATAATCACTTGTTTACTGTCTGCCTTCCTTTCTGGATTATAAATTCAACAGAAAAAATCCCATTGAATAAGGGAAGGGTTGCACAGCCTTTTATTGTAATAGTGGTCAATAAGTTGCCCACCTGTAAAAACTGAATTGGCAAAAGTAGTATGATAGATACATTTACAACAATGACAAAAAAAAAAGAGTAGCAGCTGAGGCTGCCTATGTACAACCAAAAAGCTCATGGGATTTGGTTCCTTGGTTTGGAGGTTTAGAGTCATGGTTTTATGGGACTTCCCAGTTAATCGGCCTAATAAGATGTTTAGTGCTTCTGTTCTACCTCCTAGTTCATTGTGTAGTGCCTGGGATCTTAAAAGCTTACAAGTGGCCATCAAGCTACGACAATTTGTTTCTATTTACCTTGAGCAACAGAGGAAGAAGGAGAGTCAGGAATAGGAGGATGATATGGAATGTGTGGCTAATTGCCTACAAGAACAACTGCCTCCTTCGCCATGAGACCAGAACTGGATGGTGCCCGGCTACCATTACTGAATGTTTTGATCAAAGATTCCATAGAAAAATCCTGATCAAAAGGTGGAAAATGCACGGCAGAATTTCAAATTCTCAATAGACATATGCACACCTATGTTCATGGCAGCATTGTTCACAATAGCAAACCGATGGAAACAACCTAGATGCCCATCAACAGATGAATGGATAAACAAACTATGGTACAAACCCACAATGGAGTACTATGCAACAAGAAAGAACCATGATAAATCTGTGAAGCATCTCATAACATGGATGAAACTGGAAAACATTATGCTGAGTGAAATAAGTCAGTCACAAAAGGACAAATATTGTATGAGACCTCTATTGTAAAAACCCATGAAAAAGTTCACACACAAAAAGTAACAATCTTTGTTGGTTACCAGGGATGGGAGGGGTGGGGGGAACTACTAAATAGGCAATAGATAAGTGGTATCTTGGGGGGAGGGTGAGACAGTACACACTACTGGGGAAACCAGCACAACTTGTACAAGGTAAGGTCATGGAAGCTCCATAGACACATCCAAACTCACTGAGGGACTGAATTGCTGGGCAGAGGGCTGTGGGGACCATGGTCTTGGGGAACATCTAGCTCAACTGGCATAACACAGTTTATAAAGTCAATGTTCTACATTCTACCTTGGTGAGTAGTGTCTGGGGTCTTAAAAGCCTGTGAGCGGCCATCTAAGATACTCCACTGGTCTCATCCCTTTGGGAGCAAGGGAGAATGAAGAGAACAGGATACAAGGGAAAGATTAGTCCAAAGGACTAATGGACCACAGCTACCAAGGCCTCCACCAGACTGAGTCCAGTACAGCTAGAGGGTGCCCGGCTACTACCACTGACAGCTCTGACCGGGATCACAACAGAGGGTTCTGGACAGAGCTTGAGAAGGACATAGAACAAAATTCTAACTCACAAAAAAAGACCAGATTTACTGGCCTAAAGGAGATTGGAGAAACCCCGAGAGTATGGTCCCCAGACACCCTTTTAGCTCAGTGGTGAAGTCATTTCCGAGGTTCACCATTCAGCTAGGGAGTGGACAGCCCCGTAAAACCAAATGGGACTAATGAGGCACAGCAGTCCAGGGACAAGGGCTAGAAGGCAGAAGGGGACAGGAATGCTGGTGATAGGGAACCCAAGGTTGAGTAAGGATAGTGTTGATGTATTGTGAGGTTGTTAACCATTGTCATAGGGCAACATGTGTACTAACTGTTTAATGAGAAACTATTGTGTTCTGTAAGCCTTCATCTAAAGTGAGAATAGCAGCACAATTGGAAGAGCATAGTCGATGTCACTGAACTGTCCATGTAGAAATTTTTGAAATGGTGTATCTTTGGCTATGTATATTTTCACCAAAAAAAAAGGGTCGAAAAGGGAGAGAGTTGACATGTCATGAGGTTGTTAACCGACAACATAAAACAATATGTGTACTACTGTTTCATGAGAAACTATTTGTTCTGTAAACCTTCACCTGAAGTACAATTAAAAAAAGAAGTAAAAAAAAAAAAAAAAAAAAAGAATTTCAAATTCTCATGGACTCTAGACTTTCTGGACCTATGAAGGGTGGATGAACCCCTGAAATTACTACCCTGAGATAGTCTTTAAACCTAAAACCAAAAATATCCCCTGAATTCTTCTTAAAACCAAACAATAGTCTAGTTTAACTAGTAAAATATGCCTGCCTTGAATATTATGCTCTTTTAAGAACTACCAATATAGGATCAAAGTGACAACAGTAACTGGAAAGATTAGGTAGGAACCTTAAGGAGTGGTAAGTTTATGTTAGTGGAAGAGGAACAACTCAGAAAAGGAGAGTAAGAATGGATACACAATTTGAAGAATGTAAGCAATGTCACTGAATTATATATGTAGAAACTGTTAAATTGATCTATCTTTGGTGGGTATATTCTCAACAATAATAAAAAAATTAAAATAAAAAAAAATAAATTCCATGAGAACAGAGTTGTGTATATCTTGCAGCTGCAGCATTCCTAGCCCTTATTAGAATGGTGTTTGGTGTACAGTAGATATTCAGTATATTTGTTGGATGAATAAGAGTCTAATAGGTGGGGGGATTTCCCAGGAGGTATCATGATTCTCAGTTTCAGGTAGTGCTTATGAGGTCACAGTTGTGTTGATGTGAGCCTTGCATAGAAGAATCTACTGGAATCACAATTAATCCTCACTTTAGTAGTGAAGAGCTTGGCTGCTAACCAAAAGGTTGGCAGTCTGAAGCCACCAGCCACTCCTTGGAAAGCATATGGGGCAGTTCTACTCTGTCCTATAGGGTCACTATGAGTCAAAATTGACTCAATGACAATGGGTTTTTGGTTTGCTTTTATGATTATGCTGTTTAGTTTTCACTAACATTTCATCTGAAGTTCTTGGGAAATGATGACAGTTGTAATTTACTGCTTAGCGTTTGCAGAACGTAGATAAATGCCCCTAATCAGTACACTGTCGCAGGAAATTTTTTTTTATGTCATTCAAGCATGAGTAGCCAAATGCTATGTGACAGGCTGATAATATAATAATTATATTAAGTAAAATTTGTTCATGCCTATAGCGTGCCTGAAACTGTGCTCAACCAATCTCTTTTGATCCTCACAACAAATGCACTTCTATTATGCTATGTTCTATTAATACCTCCATTTTGTAGATAAAAACACTAAAACTTAGAGAGAATATTAACAAGATGGTAAATGGCAAAGCTGTTCTTTAAATCCAGGCAGCCTGCCTCTAGAGACAGGCTGCTAACTGCTATACTGTATCATTATTAACCAGCATAGAATTCAACACTGTGATAGATTCTGCAATTTTTTTTTTTTTCTCACTGGTAATGTCTAAAGAAATGAATAGCTTCAGGAAGAGAGAATGAATAAAAAATAATAATGTGAAATCAGCATAAAATGGTGGCTTAGTCAGACACAACATTGTGTTACCCTACAACAAAGACTCAAGAAACCAAGTAAAATGGATACACACGACAATCTTGGAACCCTGAGCATCAAACAGAGGATGAAGAATTAGATATGAACACCAAGTAGAAGGAGAGACTGAATGAAAACAGTGAAAGGAGATTTATGGATCATACATGACACACAATAGCATTGTTCAGATACCAACCCAGATAAAGACTTCATAAAAGTAAAATAAAGCTGCAAATTGATTATAGGGAACAAGAGATGTTAAGCTGTAAACAATGACAACTTCAAAACAAAAAGGGGATTAAATGTGAAGTTATAGAACTTCCATATGGAGAGGAAGTCAAGGAGATTTTAAGATATAACACACTATTTTAATCAAAAGAGGGTAAAGGTAAACTTCAGGGTAACCACAAAGAAAATTAATAAATCTACTCACCAAAATAAAGAAGAAGAAAACCAAAAAAGACTCAGTAAAAACAAAAACAACATCAATAAATGATAGGAAAAGAAAATCCATATAGGAACAGAACTCTGCGCAGGAAATCAAGAGGAACAAAGAAACTGTTACTACCAGAAAAAAAAAAAGTATAACAAAATGTCAGTAGTGAATTCATAGCTTTCAATAATCACTCTGAATGTAAATGGATTAAATGCACTAGTCAAGAGGCAGAGAGTGGTAGAATGAATTTAAAAAAACAAACAACAACAACAAAAATGACCAGTCAATATGGTGCCTACCAGAGACATACCTTAGACACAAAGACATAAATAGGTTAAAAGTCAAAGGATAGAAAAAAATATATCAAACAAACAATAACCAAATAAGAACAGGAGTGGCAATAATAATTTCTGACAAAAGAGACTTTATGTCAGAATCCATTTTAAGAGACAAAGAAGAGACTTATATAATGATTAAAAGATCAATTTTTAAATTTATGCACCCAATGACAGAGCTCCAAAATACATAAGAATAAACTCTAACAGAAATGAAAAGAGAAATAGACAGCTCTACAATAATAGTAGGAGACTATAACACACCACTTCTGAAGATGGACAGAACAACCAGAAAGAAAACCAACAAAGATACAGAAGATCTAAACACGCAATCAACCAACTTGGCTTCATAGACATATACAGAACACACCACTCAACAACAGCACAATACACATTCTTCTCCAAAGCACATGAAACATTCTCCAGAATAGACCATATTTTAGGCCACAAAGCAAGCCTCAATAAATTCAAAAAGATCAGAATAACACAAAGCATCCTCTCTGACCGTAACGCCACAAAACTAGAAATCAATAACAGGAAGAACAAGGAAAAAACATTAAATACATGGGAACTCAGAAATCCATTACTTAAAACTAATGAGTCAGAGAAGAAATCAAAAATAAAATAAAATATTTAAAATCAAATGAGAATGAAAACATAACAGTCCAAAATCTTTGGGACACAGCAAAAGCAGTACTGAGAGGAAAATTTATAGCAATAAATACATACATCCGAAAAGAAGAAAGTTCCAAAATTAATAACTTAACCTGATAACTCGAATAGAAAAGAGCAAAAAAAGACCATAATTACAAGAAAAAAGGAAATAATGAAGATCAGAGCAGAAACAAATGAAAAAGAAAAGAGAAAAACAATAGAAAGAATCAACAAGACTAGAAATTTGTTCTTGGAGAGGATCAATAAAATTGACAAACACCGGCCAAACTGACAAAGAAAAAAAAATGAGAAGAGACAAATAAACAAAATAAGAAATGAAATGAGTGATATTACAACAGAACCACTGAGCTAAAGAGGGTCATAACAGAATATTATGAAAAACTGTACTCCAACAAATTTAAAAACCTAAAAGAAATGGATAAATTTCTAGAAACAAGCTACCTACCTAAACTAACACAAATAGAGATAGAAAATCTAAATAGACCCATAACAAAGAGAAACTGAAGATGTCATAAAAAAAAACTCCCAACAATAAAAATCCCAGGCCCAGATGGCTTCGCTGGAGAATTCTACCAAATATTCAGAGAAGAATTGACACCAATTCTACTCAAACTATTCCAGAACATAGAAAAGGCAGGTATACTCCATAATTCATTCTATGAACCCAGCATAACCCTGATACTAAAGCCAGCAACGGCACACACACATAAACAAGAAAATTACAGACCAATACCTCTCATAAATATAGACACAAAAAATTCTCAACAAAATTCTAGCCAATGGACTTCAACAGCATATAAAAAATAATAATAATGCATCATGATCAGGTGGGATTCATACCAGGGTGGTTTGACATCAGAAAATCAATCAACATAATTCACCACATAAATAAAACAAAGGAAAAGAATCACATGATCACCTCAATTGATACAGAAAAGGCATTTGATAAAATCCAGCACCTTTTCCTGATAAAAACTCTCAGCAAAATAGAAATAGAAAGGGAATTCCTCAACTTAATTAAGGGCATATATGCAAAACTAACAGTCAACATTATTCTCAGTGGAGAAAGATCGAGAGCATTCCCCTTGGGAATGGGAAGGAGACAAGGATACCCATTATCACCATTCTTATTCAATATTGTACTGGAAGTCCTAGCCAGAACAATAAGGCAAGAAAGGGAAATAAAGGGTATTATGGATTGAATTGTGTCTCCCAAAAATATGTGTCAACTGGCTAGGCCATGATTCCCAGTATGGTGTGATTGTTCACCATTTTGTTGTCTGATGTGATTTTCCTATGTGTTGTAAATCCTATCTCTATGATGTAAATGAGGCAGGATTACAGGCAGTTATGTTAACGAGGCGGGACTCAACCTACAAGATTAGGTTGTAATTTAAGTCAATCTCTTTTGAGATATAAAAGAGAGAATCCAGCAGAGAGACAGGGGACCTCATACCACAAGAAACAAAAGCCAGGAGAAGAGTGCTTCTTTTGGACCTGGGGTCCTGTGCTGAGAAGCTCCTTGACTGGGGAAGATTGATGACAAGGACCTTCCCCCAGAGCCCACAGAGAGAGAAAGCCTTCCCCTGGAGCTGGCACCCTGAATTCGGACTTCTAGCCTCCTAGACTGTGAGAGAATAAATTTCTTTGTTAAAGCCATCCACTAGCGGTATTTCTGTTATAGTAGCACTAGAAAACAAAGATAAAGGGTATCCAAATTGGAAAGGAAGAAGTAACACTATCCCTGTTTGCTGATGAAATGATCCTATACACAGAAAATCCCAGGGATTCCACAAGAAAAAGTTACCGGAACTAATAGAAGGATTCAGCAAAGTGGCAGGGTACAAAATTAACACACAAAAATCAGTTGGATTCCTCTACGCTAAACAGGAGAACTCTGAAAAGGAAATCAGAAAAGAATACTATTTACAATAGCTGCCCAAGAGATAAAATACCTAGGAATAAATGTAACCAGGGGCATAAAAGACTTATACAAGGAAAACTGTGAAATACTACTGCAAGAAACCAAAAAAGATCTGAATAAATAGAAAAACATTCCACGTTCATGGATTAATATTGTGAAAATAACATTAGACTTAACACTGTGAAAATATCAATACCTAAAGTGATCTATAGGTACAGTGCAATCTCAATCCAAATCCCGATAACATTCTTTAATGAAGTGGAAAAACTAATCTCCAAGTTTATATGGAAAGCAAAGAGGTCCTGAATAGCTAAAGCAATATTGAAGGAAAAAAAAAAAAAAAAGGAGACCTCATACTTCCCAGTCTTAAAACTTACTACACAGCCACAGTAATTGAAACAGACTGGTACTGGTTCAATGACAGACACATAGACCAGTGGAATAGAATTGAGAACCCAGAAGTAAATCCATCCATCTATGGGCTGCTGATCTTTGACAAAGGGCTGAAGTTTATTCATTGGGGAGAAAAAGTTTCTTTAACAAATGGTGCTGGCTAAACTGCATATCCATTTGCAGAAAAATGAAACAGAACATTTACCTCTTACCATACACAAAAACTAATTCAAAATGGATCAAAGACCTAAATGTTGAAGCTAAAAATATAAAGTTCCTGGAAGATAACATAGGGACAAAACTAGGCAACCTAATTTTTTGGCATGAATAGTCTATCAAACACAACTAAAAACACACAAACAACAGAAGAGAAACTAGATAACTGGGACCTCCTAAAAAAGAATTCACCAAAAGAGTAAAAAGAAACTACAAACTGGGACAAAATCATTGGCAACAACATATCGGATAAGTGTCTAATCTCTAAAATATATAGAAAACTTTGACAGCTCAACAACAAAAACACAAAGAATCCAATCACAAAATAGGCAAAGGATATCTACAGATACTCCACCAAAGAGGACATTCAGATGGCTAACAGACACATGAAAAGATGCTTGCAGTCATTAGTCATTAAAAAACAACAACAGAAAAATGGCGCTCTAGGCAGAAGCACCACGCCGTCCCTCCACAGCACTAAGCCGAACAGAGAATACAACAATCCTGAAACCCTAAAACATCAAATGAAGAGATAAAGAATTCAGCCAAGCACCAAATGGAGTGAGAAAACTCACAGAGAACAGAGAGCGAGGAGAGATTCATGCAGAGGTCCCTTACCAGCTAACGCAGTGTGGATCCACCATCTAGGACTCCTATCAGAGACCAGCAAACAGGGGGTACGAGAAAGCAGCCTCACAGAACGTCCAACTGGAGACAAAACAACCAGTAATTTGCAATATATGCTTTCCCACCCCTCACCCTTTTTCACTCCCACTCGGCCTCCTCTGCTTCCGGCTGCCACAATCTCTTGTCCGGGAAGCACCGGCTGCTTGGATTCCACCCATCCGAATGGGCCGGCTCTCTGAGTGCCATTTGTTGGCTGCTGGTGTTGCTTTTTTCTGCTTCTTTTGATTTCTTCCTTACCTCTCATCAACTCCCCCTCCTTTCACTCAAACTCCTGCTCCGTGCGCCATCTTTGCTGCTTCCTGACGGGCTGCGGAGCTCCGGTAATTTGTGATATACGCTTTCCCACCCCCTACCCTTCTTCAACCACACTCGGCCTCCTCTGCTTCCTGTGGACACAGTCTCTTGCTCGGGAAGGACTGGTTGCTTGGATTCCACCAGCCCGCACTGGCTGGCTCTCTGAGTGCCATTTGTTGGCTGCTGGTGTTGCTTTTTTTCCGCTTTTTTTGATTTCTTCCTTAACTCTGACCACCTCCTCCTCCTTTCACTCAAATACCTGGCTCCATGCACCATCTTTGCTTCTTCCTGAGGGGCTGCAGAGCTCCGTTGGAGTGTGGAGCTGCTTCCCGGTCTGGGCTGCCACCCTGGTGGGATCCCGGGGCTTTTGTTCGTTTGTTTGTTTTCTTTTCCTTCTCTTGATTTGGGGGCCTATTCTGGCCAGGCAGTGCTGCATGGCTTGGAACCTACCCCCTTGGCTTGCAGAGAACTGCAGAGGGATCGCTGAGGGCATTTCTTTTTTTGTTGGTTTTTTTTTGGGGGGTGCTTTTCTTGTTTCTTGTTCTTTTTTTTTTTTAATTTGTTTTGTTTTCTTTTCCCTCTTTTTCTCTTTTTGTCTTTCTTCATTGCTCAGTTTCTTGTCTCTCTATATCTTCCTTCTCTTTCTGTTCACTGAATACCTGGCATAGTATACCTCC